>NC_082668.1:105921187-106240354 GCF_025265405.1 Mesoplodon densirostris | reverse complement strand
TCACCCTCAATGCCTAACTTCCTGTATAATATTCCCTTTCACCCTACAGATGGCTCTTGGTTTTATTTGGCTGCCATAACAAAGTACTACAAACTATGTAGCTTACAACAATGGAACTTTATTCTTTCACAATTCTGGAACCTAACAATCAAAATTGTAGTGTTGGCAGAGCTATGCTTCTTCTGTAGCCTCCAGCAAAGAATCCTTCCTTACCTCTTCTAGCTTCTGGTGGATTCTTTAATGCACAGACACTTTACTCCAATCTCTGTCTCCATCTTCACATGGCACTCTATGTTTTTATGTGTCTCCATTTCTTTCTTCTTATCAGTCATTGTATTAGGGCCCAACATAATCCATCTTTTAACTTAACTAATATCTGCAAAGACTCTACTTCCAAATAAAGTTATATTCTGAGATTCCTGCTGGAAGTGAATGGGGGTAGAGGGATTCTATTCAACCCAGCATAATGATAGTCTATGCAATTTATCTTTCTTGAGACTGAGTTGCACCTTGTGGGACTCCTGGGTACAAAAGCCTTTTTGTGTCCCCTTCCCTGAGTTCCAAAGAGCAGGTTCAAACTGTTCCTAATCAGGGAAGGGAGGGGATGAAGAGAAAAGGGAGGAGCAGTCAAGAAACAACAATGCAGCCTTGGAACAGGGTCCTGGTTCCCCCTTAAGGGATACACGTAACAATATCTTTGAGTTGTTTTGTATATACTGAAAACCCCACTGGATGGGAGAAGTTAACTGTATTCTGCCCACATGCACATAGACCCCAGACCAGTTGGAACCAGAAGGCTTATGATGTTGACTCCCAATTACCTCACCACCAACCAGTCAGAAGAATGTCCATGAGCTGATCACACCCTCCTCTTTGAACCATTGCTATAAAACTCACTACCCGCTCCAGGTCGGAACACACAGCTTTGAGGTCATTGGCCTACTGTGGGCTCCTTTGCCTAGCTAAGCAATAAAGCTATTCTTTTCTACTTCACCCAAAACTCTGTCTCAGGGATTTAATTTGGTGTCACGGTAGAGAGCCCAAATTTTCTCTCCCACTGTACTAAGTGGGAGAGAAAAGCATTTGAGGATGAAGAAAAAGATAGTGGTTAGTTTCTCCTTGTGGCCAAGAGTATGATATAGAACTACTAGATCCTGGATATTAAAGATCACAAAAACAAGATAAACTTGGGAGGATCTTCTCTGAGATTATGAAAAGATGAAGCTATAATCAAAAGCATCTAGGAGGGCTTCCCTGGTGGTGCAGTGGTTGAGAATCCGCCTGCCAATGCAGGGGACGCGGGTTTGTGCCCTGGTCCAGGAAGATCCCACATGCCGCGGAGCGGCTGGGCCTGTGAGCCATGGCCGCTGAGCCTGCGTGTCCGGAGCCTGTGCTCCACAACGGGAGAGGCCACAACAGTGAGAGGCCCGTGTACCGCAAAATAAATAAATAAATAAATAAAAGCATCTAGGAAACTGCAATAAATTTTCTCTGACAGAAGAGAATTTAATCAGATAGTGGTGTATTGTGCAGATACACCCTCTACCTCACTGTCTTTTTTTTTTTTTTCTTTTTCAGTATTTAACATCCTTCACTTGGATCTGCCACTGTTCCTGGAAGGTTTTTGTTACAGAAGTCAAAGGGTAAACTTCTAACCTCTGTGCTTACACAAGGCATTCTCCCATCACAAACATGATGGTATATTCCATTCTAGGTGGCCTCCAGCCATTTCTGCATGAATGCCCTGCCATTTACCCATCTACTGAAATTTAAAGAATCAAACAGAGAACTACAAGATCAAGAAACCAGATTTTTGTGTGTGTGGTGGTGGGGCATTCTTTGCTCTGATACCTGTACCCTTAAACCAATCTTGGTATTTGGATTACAATTTGATGATGTGTTCTTTTGCAAAAATGATCTTTTTTAAATAGGCCCAACTGGACCATTTGTCTATTCAATATCTTTCAGCATCTTGTCAAACCCTGAGAGTTCATTAAACTTTCATAGACTTACTGATTGACAGGCAAGGCAAAAAAGATCCTATAGGTCACTAAACATGGAGAACTTGATCAAGCCCTTGAATATCTCCAAATCCTTGCTCTGTAGGGATCCAAAGGCAATGCTGAAAGTGGAAGTGGCTTTAGCTCCTTTTCTACTGAACCTTGTGACCTAGAGCAAATCAGTTAACATCTTGACTTCAGTTGCTTTTTTGTAAAACGTACAATAGAACAGAATAAAACATGGTAAAATGCAGTCATTAGGTATTCTGTTAAAATCATTTCATATATAATTTCACCTAATTGGCAGCAGCAAAACCACCAACTAACTTTGTGATAATGTGTTTTCTGAAGGCAACTACAACCTACAAGCCTGTATATACACAGAATCCAGATAAGACAACCAGAAACATTATTTTTGTGACTCGACTGCCACCCACAAGTTCTACCCCTCTTCCCCCAAGTTAGGTGTTCTTTTTCCAGATGGAAGGACTGAAGTCCGAAGAATTTAAATATTCTACTTAAGATCAAACATACTGTGAGCCTGTATTCAAACTAATTTTTTTCTGGCTCCAGTGTATTTGCTGGTCTCTAGTCTTCACATCCTCCTACTCTGGTTCTGTCTTGGAAGGTTTTTACTCTGTGTCAGCCCTGTTCTAGGTGCTACAAATGGAGCTGGGAAGAAACCCAAGTCCCTGCACTCATTGAACTAATACTGTGAGTGGAAGCAACTGGAAATAAATGAGGAAATGAATACATAATGACAGTTGACTTTGTGTGGTGCTAGGTGTTATGAAGAATACAACTTCAGGATGTGTATTAGTAAGAGGGTTTAGAGTGTGCAATTCAGATGCATTAAAGAGAAGGCATTTAATAGGAAACACGTGCTAGAAAGAAGCAGACATAATATCATCTGAAGGACAATATTCTGCAGAGAGGAAGAGCTGGTACAAAGGCCCTGATGCAGGAGTTGTTACCTGAAAACTGGGTTTGCCTCTTGGTGGGTTATGAGCCAATAGAAACAATGAAGCCATAGCTCAGAAGAAGAAAGGACTTATTATTACTTGCAGTAAGTAAGGAGAACACTGGGGATCTTTCCCAAAGCAGTGTCACCCCACCAGCACAATTGGGAAAGTTTTATTTATTTAATGTATTTATTTTGGCTACATTGGGTCTTCACTGCTGCACACGGGCTTTCTCTAGTGGGGGCTACTCTTTATTTCAGTGAATGGGCTTCTCATTGCTATGGCTTCTCTTGTTGTGGAGCACAGGCTGTAGGTGCGTGGGCTTCAGTAGTTGTGGCACATGAGCTCAGGAGTTGTGGCTCACAGGATCTAGAGAACAGGCTCAGTAGTTGTGGTGCACAGGTTTCCAGGGACCCCCTAACCTATCTGCTACAGGCTGAGCTGGTATGTTCAAGGTACAGATAAAAGACACATTCCCAGAGTTTGGGGAGCTTTTCTCTCTTGCCCATTTGTCATTAATGAGAGATGCTGTAGCTTAGACCAGAAGGAAGGCTGGTTTCCTGGACCAGCAGAAGGACACAAACTCCATCTGGAAGCCATGGTGCCATTCATCACTCCTGCAGGGTGACTGCCTGCTCTCTATGGGGCAAAAGTCAGTCCTGCACACCCAGACCAGTTCAGGTCTGCTCTCCCTGGGGGAACTCTGTAACACACAAAGCAATGAGGTATTGTTTTTAAATTACAGAAGTGGCATTTCATTGCATAGGTTCTAAGCAAAAAGTCATGAAATTGCAGAAGAAATGGCCACAACAACTTGCAGGTAGTCCAAAAGTGGAGAAGAAATAAACAAAAAGCCTGGAGGAAAAGAACGAGGCATTTCAGTTGACCTTAAGCTGACTTTTCTTCATTTCCCATAAGGTCACATTCAAAACTCCCTTTGTATTAGGATGGCTTGCGCTGGTTGGGTGTTTATTATAGGAAAATGATCACCTTTTCTGCGCCTTCTCTAGTCAAGTCTGTGTGGTTGATGACAATAGGGAAAAGATGAATGCAAAACCATCTGGGACCTTGCTCCCTAGTAAAGCACAGAAAGCATACAGAAAGCAAAGAGGATGTCTTTTAATTCTGATAAAATGATCTGCTCCTTCTTTTCCCTTAATCTCTACTATCCCTGCCTTTGCAGGAAAATGATGGCTAAAATATATATGATGATGTTCAGGACAAAAGAATTCAGAGTATTTCAGGTAACATGTATCCCTAGGAGAGTCATACATTTTCAGGTCTGAAAAAGCTAATCAGGTCCTAAGGGAGGGTTTAGGGTGGTAAGGTTGACAGTGGTTTTTTTGTTTTGTTTTTTTTTTTTGTGGTACGTGGGCCTCTCACTCTTGCAGCCTCTCCTGTTGTGGAGCACAGGCTCCTGATGCACAGGCTCGGCGGCCATGGCTCACGGGCCCAGCCGCTCCACGGCATGTGGGATCCTCCCGGACCGGGGCATGAACCCATGTCCCCTGCATTTGCAGGTGGACTCTCAACCACTGTGCCACCAGGGAAGCCCAACAGTGGTGTTTTGTTTTTGTTTCCATTTCAACATGCTTTCCCTGTTCAGAAGGTCATGCATACAGTATCGGGCTTACACAATAATATTAGAAATGCCCTGTCAGCCAGCTAACAGTAACACATTTACCAAGCACTCACTATATAAAAAGAGCTTTTAAAAAAAATATATTGAAAGTATAGTTGATTTACAATGTTGTGTTAATTTCTGCTGTTCAGCAAAGGGAATCAGTTATACATATATATATTCTTAAAAAGAGCTTCTTGAAGGAAATTCACTCTTACCCTAATATTGTGGCCTGCTAGGGTATGGGGCCATATATGGATGTAATAGGGTGAAGTTATTATCTCAGCTAATTTATATCAGTACTAGAGCAGCTCCTCCAAGGCACAGCTGAATTCAACCAAGGTGGAGGGAGGTGGAGGAGAGATTCAGAAAAAATTCTTCAATGCACATGCTCATCATCTTTTGCCAGGAAAATTTTCATAATTTTGGCATTTTGAGCATATAAAATCAGTCAATTAAACATGTCCCAGTTTTACTTCCTAAATTGTCTTTGGTTCACACTTGCTTCCACACGGCTCCCACTGCCTCTGTTCAGGGCTGGGATTGAGAAGATAACCAGGACTCCCTTCCTGCCTTGAGGGACTTATGGTCCTCATTAACAAATGGGACAGGCCAGGTGAGGTACAGGACATGTGGTCCACTCCTGCTTGATGGTCATGGAACTGCCCAGAGTGATGCAGAAGAAGAGTCAAAGCAGCTGTGACCCACCTACATGTCTAAGCTAGGACAGTCGCATTCTGTTACAAACTTGAAAGGATAAGAAGAGGTAAGTGAATGAAATTTTTTGATATTGTGGAGACCTCAGAAAATGTGAGTGAGAGTGCAAGTCTGGAAGTAAAGAGAGCCACGGTGATTTCAGAACAGACACCTGGAGGGTCTGAGAAGGAGGAGACAGACATGTTAATGTGACACCCAAGCAGACACTTTGCTTCAAGTGGGATTATCAGCAGCAACAACTTCAACAACTCCTGAAACCCAGGCTGCACCCAGACCAATGAAGCCAGGATCTCTGGACTGGGGTCCAGGTGATGCCATGTGCAGCCATGGCTGAGAACCTGTGAACTTGACGTTGTATATGGTGAAGAAACCCCACACAGAGTACTGCTCAGCATCCAGCTAGCCTGTCTTCCTAATTTTTTGCCCCAGACCCCAGGGATCTTGGCCAGGTTTCCTCTTTTCTGGGCAGTGTCTCTACCCTATCTAACTTGGGAATCTCTTCCCTCTTCTAAACCTAAATTCTTTCTTTCACTCTCCTAAATACAAAGCACATCAACTCTTTTTAATTATACAGACAAAGAGGAGGAACAGTAATTCATGAGATCAAGTTAACAAGTGTACATATGCTGCAAGATTTTAGGATCCAAGAACCCATTCCACGTGGTGCTGTACAAAATGCCTTCCATGCATCATGATTTCACTAAGTCCTCACAACCATTCTATGAAGAAAAGAACTGTAAGAACTCTTAGATCCTTTTTTTTTTTTTTTACAGATGGGAAAACAGCTTAGAAAATTTAAATAATTTAGCAAAGATCCTTTGGCACATCTGTGATGAAGACTTGACGTGAGCCCAAGTCTGTGGGATTTACGTCCCTGACCTTAACTGGTCATAGGGCAATATCATAGGCTATGATCAAGGCTATCACTGTTCATCATTTTCCTTTTGCTGTTGAGGCCGAAGCCCCAACTCAGCACAAAATCCTGACACCAACTCTAGGAAGGCCTGTGGTCCTTCTCCACCATGGTCACTCCCTTAGCTGGATTGTGCCTTTGGGGCTAAAGTCTAAAATCCAGGCAGAGCAGGACTAGCATAAGTTAGTGTGGGTTTGGGACTCTGAGTCCTCCAATTTTAAACTGTATGACCTTGAGTGAGTTACTTCTTTATCTATTTGAGCTTTAGTGCTCAGTGATATAACAGGATTTTTTTTTTCAAAAAGCATTGTTAATGAGAACTAAAAGAGAAAACACATAAAAATGCCTATTAAAATGCAAATGCAAAACATTCCAAATAGATGGTGGTAGGCGGGGAAGTCATTGGTTTATATTTCGGAGATGCCACCCACTCAGGACACTCCAGACACAGAACTCTCTCCTGCTGCTTCGGGGTATTGTCTCCCATGGGACTGCAATGGAAGCACATATAAACCTCAGTCCTGGCCCAAAGAAGGGACTAATTTCCACAGCCCCCACTCCATACTCCCAAGTTTTGAGACTACTGAGCTATGAACAAGTGTTTGAAGGGGGAAAGCAGCCTGACAGAGGTTTCTGGGGACCCAGGACAGGAGGCAAAGGCATCACAGATGTGACTGTACATCACAAAGTCATCAGTAGACAGAACCGACCAACTCAATGCCAGTGACTTCCTGAAATTTGTTAATGATGAATGTTAATTAGGCTTCTGTAATATTTTTTCCTGCTAGTTAGACATGTATCTATTTCATGAATTTCATGCTTTAATTAATGATTTTATGTTCTATATATTACCTTGGCTTATAAATTCAAATGGACTCTTGGAGGCTCTCCAAGTAGGAAATGCATTCCATAAATGTAAGATTTTATTAAGCTTGATTATTAATATTTAATTTTAAAATGAATAATTAACCTCATTCTCATTCCACATCTTATGGTGTTTCTGGAACTGTTACTTTCTTTCATGTGTGACCCAGAGCACCTCACTCTTCTGGGGCTGTCATTTGTTTTGAATATCAAGATTTATGTTATCTTTGCATTCAGTCTTTGTCT
This sequence comes from Mesoplodon densirostris, assembly GCF_025265405.1. Lineage (NCBI taxonomy): Eukaryota > Metazoa > Chordata > Mammalia > Artiodactyla > Ziphiidae > Mesoplodon > Mesoplodon densirostris. Next base: position 106,233,031 of record NC_082668.1, on the reverse strand, counting down.
TAGTGAGAGTTCCTAAGAACAAGCCACAGACGCAGATTAGGGCTGATATGAGCAAAAGTGGAAATGATTGAACAAATGTCAGACAGAAGAGTGAAGGTTGGAAAAACCTGGCTTGTAAATGTGCAGAATCCAAAAGAGGCTACACCCACCACCCACACCCCATAACTATGTGAGTGAAGGACTACTGCCCTCCTCGCTGAATCCAAGTCATGTCAAAGGCACTGCCAAGGGTTCTGCACTGGACATGGGTCCAGCCTCAACCACTGCTCCAATTTGTCACTAGCTCTTCTCTGATGCAGAGGCATGTACATCTATCTCATTGACCCCCAGTCACCTGCCCATACTCTGATGCAAAAGAGGCTGAGAAGAAAGATTCTGGACCACTCAGATCCTTAGCAGGATTCCATTCCAAATAGATAGGGATTTCAGATGTTGGAACTCCCCAAAGACAAATGCCTAATACAGTCTCATTCCTTACCAGCTTCACCAGTTTGTAGAATAGTAAAGCTTCATTGCCTATACTTCAGTATCTTTGAAATTAGTACTGCTATTACTTCTGGTTGTGAAGGGGAAATTATTTTTCTCTGTTAAGGTGTTGTGTTTCTTTTTGTTTTTTGGGGTTTGTTTTGTTTTGCTTTTTCTTCTTCTATTTTGGCAACACTGGATATTTAATAAATTTAAAATTTCCCCAAATTAGTCTTATATTGCACATGGTTAAGAGTTTGGGCTTTGGAGTCAGACACTCTGACTTAAGATCTGTCTGTCCCCTCACAGCTATGTTTACTTTAACCATCCTGTGCCTCACATTTCTCTCCTGAAAATTAAAATAAAAATAGTAAATACCTCAGTGCATTTGTGAGAATTCAATGTATTAATACAGTGTCACTCAGAGTGTGGTCTTTGGATAGGACCAGCTGACCTCTGGGACTACATCTGGCCCCTGGGTCCTGAGCTTAAGCTCCTCACATTTTCACCCACCCTGCTGTCAAGGACTTTTCCACCTTTTTTTTTTTTTTAACTGTTGTGATTCTGTTTTGCATTGTTGCTGTTGTTTCACTTCTATTTTTTCTAATATATTTTTTAATTTTTTAAATTTTATTTTTTATTTTATTATTTATTATTGTTCTGCTCCTTTTTAATTGTTGCTTTTTTTTTTTTTTTTTTTGGCCATGCTGCATGTCGTGTGGGGTCTTTGTTCCCAGGCCGGGAGTCAGGACTGATCTCCTGTGGTGGCAGTGCTGAGTCTAAGCCACTGGACTAACAGAGAACTTCAGACCACAGGGAATATTAATCAGAGTGAGGTCTCCCAGAGATCCTCATCTCAGCACTAAGACCTGGCTCCACCCAACTGCCTGCAAACTCCAGTGGATGACGCCTCAGGCCAAACAATCAGCAAGACAGTAACACAGCCCCACTCATCAAACAAAATAAGACAATAAAAAATATGTTACAGATGAGGGAGCAAGTTTAAAACCCCCAAGATCAAATAAATGGAGGGGAAAGAGGTAACCTATCTGAAAAAGAATTCAGAATAATGAGAGTAAAGATGATCCAAAATCTCAGAGATAGAATGGAGGCATGGATCGAGAAATGACAAGAAATGTTTGACAAGGACCTAGAAGAAGTACAGAACAAACGTGATGAACAACACAATAACTGAAATTCAAAATACAGTAGAACGAATCAATACCAGAATAACTGAAGCAGAAGAACGAATAAGTAAACTGGAAGATAGAATGGTGGAAATAACTTCTGAGGAACAGAATAAAGAAAAAGGAATGAAAAGAAATGAGCACAGTTTCATAGACATCTGGGACAACATTAAATGCACCAACATTCGAATTATAGGGGTCCTAGAAAAAGAAGAGAAAGAGAACGGTTCTGAGAAAATATTTGAAGACATAATAGTAAAAAACTTCCCTAACATGGAAAAGGAAATAGCCAACCAAGTCCAGGAAGGGTAGAGAGCCCCATACAGGATAAACCCAAGGAGAAACACACCCAGACACATATTAATCAAACTAACAAAATTAAATACAAAGAAAAAATATTAAAAGAAGTAAGGGAAAAACAACAAATAATATCAAGGGAATTCCTGTAAGGTTAACAGCTGATTTTTCAACAGAAAATCTACAGGCCATCAGGGATTTGCAAGATATATTTAAAGTGAAGAAAAAGAAAAACCTACAACCAAGATTACTCTACCCAGCAAGATTACTATCATTTAGATTCAACAGAGAAATAAAAGCTTTACAGACAAGCAAAAGCTAAGAGAATTCAGCACCATCAAACTAGCTTTACACCCTACAAGAAGGACCTACAAAAACTAACCCAAAACAATTAAGAAAATGGTAATAGGAACATACATATAGATAATTACCTTAAATGTGAATGGATTAAATGCTCCAACCAAAAGACACAGGCTCATTGAATGGACACAAAAATAAGACCCATGTATATGCTGTCTACAAGAAACCCACTACACACCTAAGGACACATACAGACTGAAAGTGAGGAGATGGAAAAAGATATTCCTTGCAAATGAAAATCAAAAGAAAGCTGGAGTAGCAATACTCATATCAGATAAAGTAGACTTTAAAATAAAGAATATCACAAGAGACAAGGAAGGACACTACATGGTGGTCAAGAAATCAAAAGAAGATATAACAATTATACATATATATGCACCCAACATAGGAGCACTTCAATACATAAGGAAAATGCTAACAGCTATAAAAGAGGAAATTGACAATATCACAATAATAGTAGGGGACTTTAACACCTCACTCACACCAATGGACAGATCATCCAGACAGAAAATTAATAAGGAAACACAAGCTTTAAATGACACAATAGAACAGATAGATTTAGTGATATTTATAGGACATTCCATCCAAAAACAGCAGATTACCTTTTCTTCTCAAATGCACACGGAACATTCTCCAGGACAGATCACATCTCAGGTCACAAATCAAACCTCAGTAAATTAAAAAATATTGAAATCATATCAAGTATCTTTTCTGACCACAACAATATGAGATTAGAAATCAATTACAGGAAAAAAAACTGTAAAAAACACAAACACTTTGAGGCTAAACAATTCGCTACTAAATATCCAAGAGATCAATGAAAAAATCAAAGAGGAAATCAAAAAACACATAGAAACAAATGACAATGAAAATATCATGACCCCAAACCTATGGGATATAGCAAAATAGTTCTAAGAAGGAAGTTTATAGCAATTCAATCTCACCTCAAGAATCAAGAAACATTTCAAATAAATAATCTATCCTTACACCTAAAGCTTCTATAGAAAGAAGAAGAAGAACAACAAAAGAACCCAAAGTTTAGAAGGAAAGAAATCATAAATATCAGCAGAATAAATGAAATATAGAAATATAAATGAAGAAAACAATAGAAAAGATCAATAAAACCAAAAGTTGATTCCTTGAGAAGATAAACAAAATTGATAAAACTTTAGCCAGACTCATCAAGAAAGAAAGGGAGAGGACTCAAATCAATAAAATTAAAAATGAAGAAGGAGAAATTACACCTGACACTGCAGAAACACAAAGGATCATGAGAGACTACTATATGCCAATAAAATGGACAACCTGGAAGAAATGGACAAATCCTGTTAAAGGAACAGCTCTCCAAGAGTGAACCAGAAATAATTAGAAAATATGAACAGTCCAATCACAAGTAATGAAATTGAAACTATGATTAAAAATCTTCCAATAAAATAAAGCCCAGGACCAGATGGCTTCACAGGCAAATTCTATCAAACATTTAGAGAGGAGCTAACACCTATCTTTCTCAAATTCTTCCAAAAAATTGCAGAGGGAGGAACACTCCCAAAATTGTTCTATGAGTACACCATCACCCTGACACCAACCAGACAAAGATGTCACAAAAAAGAAAACTACAGGCCAATATCTCTGATGAACATAGATGCAAAAATCCTCACTGAAATGCTAGCAAATAGAATCCAATAACATATTAAAAGGATCAAACACCATGATCAAGTGGGGTTTATTCCAGGGATACAAGAATTCTTCAGTATACTCAAATCAATCAATGTGGTACACCATACCAACAAATTGAAGAATAAAAACCATAGAATCATCTCAATAGAGGCAGATCTACAGATGGTCATATTTGGATGTGGAATTCAACTCATAGCAATATATTTTTTTTGTATCTGTCTCCTAAGGCAGAAGAAACAAAAGCAAAAATTAATAAATGGGACCTAATTAAACTTAAAGGCCTTTGCACAGCAAAGGAAACAAACAGCAAAATGAAGACAACCTGCTGAGTGGAAGAAAATATTTGCAAATGATGTTACCGATAAGGAGTTAATATCCATAATATATAAATATCTCATACAACACAATATCAAAAAACTACCCAATTAAAAAATGGGCAGAAGATCTGAATAGACATTTTTCCAAAGAAGATATACAAATGGCAATAGGCACATGAAAAGATGCTCAACATTTTTAATCATCAGATAAATACAAATCAAAACTAACCACAATGAGATACCACCTCACACCTGTCAGAATGTGTATCATGAAAAATTCTCCAAATAAAATATGTTGTGAGGATGGGGAGAAAAATGAACCCATGTACACTGCTGGTGGGAATGTAAACTGGTGCAGCCACTATGGAAAACAGTATGGAGCTTGCTCAAAAACTAAAAATAAAACTATCACATGATCCAGCAATTCCACTAGTAGGTATATATAGCCAAAGAAATAGAAAAAACTAATTCAAAAAGATATATGCACCTGCATGTTCATAGCAGCATTATTTATAATAGTTAAGATATGGAAACAACCTAAGTGTCCATCAACAGATAAATGAATAAAGAAGTTGTGGTATATATATAACAGACTATTACTTGGCCATAAAAAAGAATGAAATTTTGCAATTTGCAAGAATGTGGACAGACCTAGACAGTATTATGCTTAGTGAAATAAGTGAGAGAAAGAGAAATATTCTATGTTATTACTTATATGTGGAATCTAAAAAAATAAAATAAATGAATAAATATAACAAAACAGAAACAGACTCATAGATATGGAGAAAAAACTAATGGTTACCAGTAGGGAAAGGGGAGGGGAGGGGCATGATAGGGTAGGAGATTAAGAGATACAAACTACTCTTTGTATATGTATATGTATAAAATAAATAACAATAATAGAAAGCACAGAGATAAACCTACCTAAGGTGACAAAAGACCTGTATGCAGAAAACTATAAGAAACTGATGAAAGAAATTAAACATGATACAAACAGATGGAGAGATATACCATGTTCTTGGATTGGAAGAATAAACATTGTGAAAATGACTATACTACCAAAAGCAAACTACAGATTCAGTGCAATCCGTATCAAACTACTAATGGCATCTTTCACAGAACTAGAACAAAAAGTTTCATAATTTGTAAGGAAACACAAAAGACTGTGAATAGCCAAAGCAACCTTTAGAAAAAAAAAAATGGAGCTGGAGGAATCAGGCTCCCTGACTTCAGACTATACTGCAATGCTATAGTAATCAAGACAGTATGGTACTGTCACAAAAACAAAAATATAGATCAATGGAACAGGACAGAAATTCCTGAGATAAACCCACACACATATGGTCACCTTGTTTTTGATAAAGGAGGCAGAGATATACAATGGAGGAAAGACAGCCTCTTCAATAAGTGGTGCTGGGAAAACTGGACAGATACATGTAAAAGTATGAGATTAGATCACTCCCTAACACCATACACAAAAATAAACTAAAAATGGATTAAAGACCTAAATGTAAGGCCAGACACTATCAAACTCTTAGAGGAAAACATAGGCAGAACACTCTATGATATAAATCACAGCAAGATCCTTTTTAACCTATCTCCTAGAAAAATGGAAGTAAAAAGTAAAATAAGCAAATAGTGCCTAATGAAACTTAAAAGCTTTTGCACAACAAAGGAAATTATAAACAAGATGAAAAGACAACCTTCAGAATAGGAGAAATATTTGTAAATGAAGCAACTGTTGAAGGATTAACCTGCAAAATTTACAAGCAGCTCATGCAGTTCAGTGTCAAAAAACAATCTAATTCACAAATGGGCTGAAGAAATAAATAGACATTTCTCCAAAGGAAATATACAAATTGACAACAAACACATGTAAGAATGCTCAGCATCACTTATCATTAGAGAAATGCAAATCAAAACTACATTGAGGTATCACCTCACACCGGTCAGAATGGCCATCATCAAAAAATACCCACCTCCTAAAGAAATGGAAATAAGACAAAAATAGACAAATAGGACCTAATGAAACTTAAAAACCTTTGCACAGCGAATGAAGACATAAACAAGACGAAAAGGCAACCCTCAGAATGGGAGAAAATACTTGCTAATGAAGCAACTGACAAAGAATTAACCTCCAAAATTTACAAGCAGCTCATGCAGTTCAATATCTAAAAAGAAATAACCCAAACGAAAAATGGGCAAAAGGCCTAAATAGACATTTCTCCAAAGAAGATACACAGATTGCCAACAAACACATGAAAAGATGCTCAACATCGCTAATCATTAGAGAGATACAAATCAAAACTTCAATGAGGTATCACCTCACACCAGTCAGAATGGCCATCATCAAAGAATCTACAAACAATAAATGCTGGACAGGGTGTGGAGAAAAGGGAACCCTCTTGCACTGTTAGTGGGAATGTGAATTGATACACCACTATGGAGAACAGTATGGAGGTTCCTTAGAAAACTGAAAATAGAACTATCATACGACCTAGCAATCCCACTACTGGACATATACCCTGAGAAAACCATAATTCAAAAAGAGTCATGTGCCACAAGGTTCATTGTAGCTCTATTTGCAATAGCCAGGACATGGAATCAACTTAAGTTTCCATCGACAGATGAATGGGTAAAGATGTGGCACATATATACAATGGGATATTATACAGTCATAAAAAGAAACGAAATTTAGTTATTTGTAGTGAGGTGGATGGATCTAGAGTCTGTCATACAGAGTGAAGTTGGTCAGAAAGAGAAAAACAAATACTGTATGGTAACACATATATATGGAATCTAAAAAAAAAAAATGGTCATGAAGAACCTAGGGGTACAACGAGAATAAAGACACAGACCTACTAGACAATAGACTTGAGGATATGGGGAAGGGGAAGGGTAAACGGGGACAAAGCGAGAGAGTGGCATGGACATATATACACTACCAAACGTAAAATAGATAGTTAGTGGGAAGCAGCCGCATAGCACAGGGAGATCAGCTCGGTGCTTTGTGACCACCTAGAGGGGTGGGATAGGGAAGTGGGAGGGAGGGGGATGCAAGAGGGAAGAGATATGGGAACATATGTATATGTATAACTGATTCACTTTGTTATAAAGCAGAAACTAACACACCATTGTAAAGCAATTATACTCCAATAAAGATGTTAAAAAAAAAGAATCCAACCAAATAAAATAATTTCTTAAAAAAAAAGAATAATTCCAGAGAATTCTATTTTCAATAATACAAAAAAAAAAAAAGGAAAAAGAAACTCTTTAACTATTGCTGGGAACTCATTCCTTTTAGTTAAACAAATCTAACCAAGTACTTCTTTCATGTAAACATGGTACGGCCAATAGAAGCAACATGCAAGTAAATGAGCTGGCACTTTGACCAGGTCCTGGGACTGACAGTGAAACCAAATGCGTACCCCACAGCCAACAGCAGCAGGACTACATTCATTACTTAACCACAAGGCTTATTGGGTATTTTCCCAGAATAATTCAGTTTCTTTGCAGATCCTGGGATTCTTCATACATTGTTAGGGGATCTTTATTTGTGCTGAAATGCTTGGGTGTATGTGTGAGAAAATGTGTTTGATTTCCATGGGGTGCCGCTTATTCACAGGACCTCAAGGCTAAGCCATGATTGTTGCATTTAGCGAGAAAATAATAATAAATGGAGGAGAGAAACGCTGAAAGGAAGAAAATCTGTAAATGTACACAGCCCCAATTACATTAAATGGAGCAAGTCTCTCTCAATTGAAGTAAACTCATCATACAGAATTTAATCCTTCTCAGATTGACAAAGAAATAATAAAAAAGATGAATGCTACCATATTTTGATTTCCTACTAGAAGCGGGGTCCTGTTTTCCTCACCTCTTATACATTATCTCATGTATCTTTTACAGCTATTACATGGGACAGATAATTCTTCCATTTTGCAGTCGTCCAAGAAATGAGAGAGATTAAGTAAGTAAACAAGGCCATGTAGCAAGTAACAATAACAGTGGCTGCTATTTGAACTCTTAGCTTAGGTCAGATACTGTTTTAAGTGGGTTTTAGGTATATTATTTAATCATTAACTTTAAATAAATATTTGTGGCATGCCTCCTATATATGAGGCTTTCTTTTAAGCTCTAGGGATACATTAGGATGCAAAACATGATGTCCTCATAGACCACATGTTCTAGCTGGGAGACAGTAAATAAATGACTACATTTCCCGGCATAGTATTATGGTATGTAAATGCATTGAAGAATAGTACATCAGAGGTGGGGAACAGGAGGGGCTAGAGGGAGTTCCATTTAAAATAGGATGGAGGGGGATCCCTGGGAAGGTGAGCAGCCTAGATGCAGCACTGTCAGGTTATACTTATGCACATCTGGTTGACATCCATCACTTCAGCAGGTACTGGAATAAGAACTGTGGTCCAGAGCATGAGGGATGGCATACAAGGAATGTCAGACCCCCAGGCTTACACAGAACTGGGACTACTACAGCATGGTTGTACAGACACAGGTTTTAGAAATAGCCCTCTTTGGTTTGAATAATATCTTTAGGAGAGTTCTCTTAAGCAAGCGATATCAATTTCCTTAAGCTGAAAATGGGAGATAATGCATCATAAAGTGTTTGTGAGGATTACTGATTATCTGACCTCACTTCCTACCACTCTTTCTCACAGGCTTCCCATGCACTCTGCCCAGCCCCCTCAGCCCTATCTAATTCTCTCGACCACACCCCTATTCTGGTGGTTTGCTCCTCAGGTTGCCTTTTCCTGAATCACACTTACTCCAGATTCCATGACGGCTTGTTCAGTCACCTTTTTCAGGTGTTTGTCCAGTGTCATCTTCTCAGTGAGGCCCTTAAGGACCTCACCTGCAGCAAATGCCTTGCAAGGTGATTTTTGTTTTGAAGATTCTTGTTCATCACTCATTACCTGCAGGGCAGTGAGCAGTGTCAGGTTTCAGCACAGTGCAAATAAGAACATGCAGGCCAATATCCACAGGGAAATAACTCCAAACAGAAAGAAAAAAAAAAAGGCAGCACCCACATATTAGGATACTAGCAGGAATGGGGGAAAGGTGAGTAGGACTGGATCTTGAGGGGTTGTAGCAGGAGGTGGAGTGGGGAACTGGATTATAACTTTGGATAGACAAGAATTTATTGACATAGGAGTGGTGCATTGTGCCTGAGCTTTAGCATCCTGACAAGGTCAGCAAGAAGCAGCCCGGATGTGCTGTGGGTATGACTCCTTGAAGCTCTGACATAGTGAAGCTTAATGGTAAATGCCATAGATATGGCAGGACTACAGTGTTAAGGAATTGAGGTAATGACCAGAAGGTGCAGGAAAGTATAAATACGTTTATTATATAAAACCAGAGAAGACACCACTTGACTATGTTCTCTAGACAGGCCTATAGGTCACTCCTTTAACTAAGATAAAGAGGCATGTACCAGAGAGGAGGCCTGAGCATCTTAACAATATTGGTGTTGATTCTCCTCTGTAGGCTGAAGCTGACAGCAGGAAATGTCATCACAGACCTGGGGTCTCTAGTAACAATGTAGATGATGGGCAGAGAGTATTAATGAGGGGATTCTAGAATGACAGAGGCAAGGTGATGCTGTTTAACTGTCAGAGGCAAGATGTGATCACCAAAATATATAGGGAGGCTAGAGTGACAAGGAGAATGTCTTGTCCCCTTGGATCTGTGGTGACAGCTAGTAGATCACAGCATTCAATGAGGCAAGATAGATGAATACTCCATTGAGAGAGATGGAAAGCAAGCTGTTACACAGGAAGCAGATGACAACACTTGTGGAAAATTATGATCCCCTATCTAGCCCTGTTCATAGGCTCCGAACCCATCCACTGAATGTGGAGGCCAGAGGAAGTATTTTGCAATGCCACCACAAGTATTCATTTTCAATATTGGCCAGATCCTTTTCAAAAGAAGCCAGCAATAATATATTTGACTAAAATTGCACTATAGATAAAGAATACCCAGATTTTTCAAGAGTGGTTGGCTGTATGTTCATATCTAATATCAGTACAAAGAAGCCAAAACCCCATCAGAATCTTCTGGCTAGTAAGGGTCCTATCGATTCCAGTTATAAATGGAGTTCTAGACCAAGTCATCTCCCAATGAATTCACTCTTATGGCAGACCTTCCCTGTGATATTTTCTCTAGTCTCCAAGCATATAATTGGGATAAATGTATTTAGAACTGGAAGAACCTCATTTTGGCATAAAAGCCATTGTGATAGTAAGGACCAATTGAAATCCCTGAAACGGTCCCTTGTGACACCTTCTCCCCTCCACAACAATAGTAAATCAGAAGGAATAATGCATCCTACAGCAATTAAAAGGATTAAAGCCACCATTAAATATTTAAAGCCTTAAAGGCTGCTGTAGTGTTACTGCCCATTATAATCATATTCAATTAGTTTGTATGCCTCCTGCAAACAAAGATCCCTCTTAGAAAATGACAGTGTTCTACTGTAACCTTAGATAAATGGTAGCCACAATTGCAGTTACATGTGTGATGTGATATTTCTATGGAACAGATTAACAGAGTGCAGCCTCTGACACTTAATATGTGGCCATTAATCTGGTGAACATGTTTGAAATCAGCTCTGTCATACTATGGACCTGACTAGAGACTGAGCTCTTGACACTGAGATATCTAGTGACTATATAACAGGATATATTGAAGTCTTGCATAAGTGACAATATATTAAAGTCTCAGGTAAGGTTCCAGTTAAAGGAAAATATTGCATAGCATGGGAAGCTATCTTTCACCTGCTTGTGCTGGATAAATACTTAATATATGGTGTTGTGTCCCCAAAAAATAGACTTCAGAGTCTGTGAAATAGAAGGTAGAAGATGTCCCTCTTATGATCACTCACAGTGACATACTTATGACATTTTGGTATTTTTTCTCCTTTTCCCCATAAACTTAGGCTCTGCTATAGTAGAGAGTGTTGTTTCTAGGGTAGAGGTGGGGAAATAGTTTAGTCAGGGGACAGAGAGAAAATGTTCTACAGAACATGAAGCCACCATTATAATGTGATCATTTTGAGTCCCTCATGTCAGTGGACCAGAAGGCACTTTGCTAGTAAGGATGACTAATCCTGATTACAACTGTGCAGAGTTGCTACTTTTCAATGTGGGCAAAGAAAAGTGCATCTCACAATTCAAGAGATGCGTTAGGGGAACACTGATGTTTCCATGTAAGTGGTAAACATTAAGGGGACAGATTAACAACCTCAGATCAACAAGGGCAAGGCACCCGAGGACACATAATACTTGGGAATGAAAGTCTAGGACATCCCACCAGACAAACAAAGGGATTTTAGGGTTTGGAATGGAAGAGGAAGATGATAAAAATCCATTATTGCCTCAGGTCTAGCTGTAACAGTGGGGACCCTAGTTTGTCCCATTAATTCTTTGTACTAAGTCTTTGAAGAGACTGTGATTGGATACCAATTTGAGGGAGACCCTGTGACAAAGTGGACTTAATGTAAAGCAAAAATGTGTCTGAACAGTACAAGGGCACTACTTGCTAGCCTAGGGCATTACTTCTCATCTTCTTTTTTTTTTTTTTTTTTTTTTTTTTTTTTGCTCCTGTGCTGGTGGGTTGTCATGTAGATAAACCCCAGTTCTGTATTGTCATTATAGAATTCAATTTTTCTGTGATAGTGTCAACATATTCAGTGAGACAGCTCGGGGTAGGACCACTGGGATAGCACTTAAGTAAGCCTTCATGGTTAAGGGTCTGAGAGTATGATCTTGAGTTGTCTAAGCCAAGATCTGTTAACAGACCTACGAATGATCATTCTCTCTTGTTCAGACTCATGCTATTCAGGCCTTTAAGATACTGTCTTCAATGCAAATGACAATTACTAATAGTGGACAGAATGTTCTTTCCATCTTGTAGGAAAGTCACGTCATAACTAAAATTTGTTTGTAATATGTGAAATCATAAAGAGGAAACTTAGTAGAAAGAACTTAATGTCAGTTGTCATGATAAATCTATCTCCACCACTGAGATACAGCTGTTATGCAAAGTCTCTGTTCTGGGCATTTTCTTCCTTACACAGAACTAGAAAGACAGAGACAAATTCTGACTACTGACGTTTCCTTCTTCTGGACTCCCAGATGCCTCTCACCCTCCTGTTAAATCGTACGACTCTAAGTATGATGATATAGCCATGCCTTGTTCTCGCTGCCTGGAATATGAGTGTTAACAAAACTCCTCAGCCATCCATTTGTCAATCACTTCTCATCTTCTGAGCTCACTTCTTATTCCAACCACCACAACTATGACCAGCTCTGCATAGGTGTTAATCAGTTCAGGCAGGTGCAATGTGTTTTACCTTGGCCTTGTTTTGTAGACCCCTCACTTCCTATCCTGGAGTTTTTCTGACTCTGCAGCATGCTATATCCACAGGAAACAGTTGTTGCTCATCAAGTATAAACCAGAAGTGAAATTAACACTCATGTGGTCACCTTGACCAACTGGGAAGAGAAGTCAATGGATAAATGCTTTTCCTCTTAGCATTCCAGGCACCTGGTTCTGTGAAGCACTCCATAGGCTCTTCAGAAAGGCTTGTGGTGATGCAAAAGCCACTAATACATTATCTTCCTTTTCCCCTCCTTCTCTGTTCACTTCTTATTCCCTCACATTTGCTACCTGCAATCACATTTTAAATACACTACATGAAAAACCGTCTTGCTCCACCTTCAGTGAAACTGAGGCTAAGACATTTCAGAATCCATGTATTCATCCCATGTTTTTAAACTTTCTAAGTGTTAAGTCTCAAATATAAATGAATTTTACCTTTCAATAGGTTAATTTGGTGATCTCAGGAGATAATCATATAAAATTTTTTAACATGTTGCTGAGCATGTGGCTAGAACTCAATATAAATAAGCACCTTTAAATAGGAACTTTTTTTAGTGTCTGACTCCTCATGTATTTGTGTTGAGGACAAAGCTGAAGAAACACCTTACTGGACTTCTGAGATGACTTTACTCAGAGTTTGTTCAGACTAAGAGGAAGAACTCAAAAGTAAATTATCAGATAAAATAATTTAAGGAATGGGTTAAAGAACACACTTAACACCAGCTAATACTGCAGATTGAAGGAAGTAAAAGTAGGTACCTTGGGTGCTGAAGTCTTCCAACTCAGCTGGGTTGTGGACCAGCTGACCTCTGCTTCAGCTGGGGTAACACAACATCCTCCATGATGGGAAGAGGGCAGAGCTCCACATGTGGGAAAAGCGAGAGGAGAGTCTCAGGAATCATGAAACATCAACCTTAGCTACCAAGTCTTCTCTAATTTTGTGACTTCCAGATGAATTACAATGTCCAGGGATGAATAGTTTCAGCATATATGTTGTTGTTCTCTCTTCCTCCTGACAAGACAGTCCTCAATGATCAACTTTGGTACCCTTTCCAAGAGTTCAGATGTGGCTTCAGAATCATGCTCCACACCACGCTCTGGGCATCCACAACACGTGTAGAAAGATTAAATCATTATTAGTTTGGAGAATCATTACAATACTGTGATTAAGAATGTAACAGATACTCTGTGGTGTCTCTGGGTAATACTGATGCACCTATAGGAAAAATACAATATTGAGGCTAGTTCTTTTTTAAAAAAATCAGATGAAAACAGACTTGAGGAAATAAAAAATGTAAAGGTTATCTTTCAATCACAGGCTCTGGATTAGTAAGTAGACACTGTTTGAATTTCAGGAATAAGAATAAGGAGGATGTTAATAGAAAATCTGTGCCAAACATTGTGCTAAATGCTTTCATGTGTCAACTTTCAAACAACACTATGAACTAAAAATCACTATGTATAATGCTAAATGCTTTCATGTGTCAACTTTCAAACAACACTATGAACTAAAAATCACTATGTATAATCAAGAAATAAGAAAAGAGAAATAGAGGAAGGTAAGCAACTTGCTTAATATACACATTCAGATAAAGGAAGACCATAGATTCAATCATAATGCAGGATATTTTATCTATATGGAAGAAATTAACAGAAAGATGCAGAAGGTTATAACAGAATTTATTATTTTTTTCTTCAATAATATTTTCAATTCCGTTTTCTTTTGCAATGGGAATTCAAGTTATTCAATAAACAATTTTTAACAATCCTGTCTGGCAATGGAGATATTTACATGAATGTCTTGACTCTTCCCTTTAGGAAATAAGCCTAGCTGGAGGACAGATAGATACAAAAGTTATTATAACACCATAATTACTATAGTTTGAGCAAACTTATATCAGATGCTTTAGTAACCAAGAGATATTGAGGGGCCATGCTGATATGGAGTGACATTAGGGAAGGCTGCTTTAATGGGATGGTAGAGGAAACAACCTGGAAAAGAAATTGGAGGCTATATGGGGAATAAATATGTCTCTTGGAAAACCCAAAACTTTGGAATGTTTTAATTCACACTATAATCTCTAGCTCTGTAACTAATGCAAATTGCTGAATGTATCTGAGCCTCAGTTTTCTAACTATAAAGTGGATACAATAAAAGCTAAGAGAAAATAGCTAATCTTTTTGTTAAGCATCTTACATTCCGAAAATATTGTTAAAAGTTTTAAATATATTATCTGATATGGTCTTTTAAATCTTCTTACACTGAAAACAGTCTCTTAAAATTTTAGTAAATTACCCAAGTCATAGAAATATTAAGCAGTAGAGTCAGGATTTGAAACCACAATCATCTGAACTCCAAGTTCATGCTGGGGTTCGGGATTCAACATATGTGACGTCTGGGCTGGAGGTGGACAAAAATATTCAGCCCATAAAAGGAATTGAGGAACTTCTCCATAAAAGGAATAAAAACACTAGCAAAAAAAAATCGAATAATTCAGAACTCTGGAAATTAATCAAAATCACAAGGAATGTTTACTCAAGAAAAAAAGAAAAAGTCAAACCTCATTAGAACAGAAAGCTCTCTGTCTTTTAAGTTGCTATGGTTTGTCTCCTTCTCTCCAGCTCTTGAAAACCTTCTAGCCACTGAAGGCTTCCAGCCACTGGAGGAGAAAGACAGTTTAGGATATTGAATTTAGTTCTGTCCATTTATGAAGCACTTTCTATGTGCATTTACCTTCTAAAGCATAGCAAGGAGATAAAGTTTTTTCAGTAGTTGCAATCAGAGACCTAACACCCTAGCAAGAGGTCAGTATTTCACAGGGATTTGGATCTTACAGGATGATTAGACGTTTGCCAATAGGTTGGGGGAAATGATTCAGGAAATATGTATTTTCTGTTGTTACGGTGGAATGTTGTATAGGTGTCTATTAGGACTAGGTGATTTATAGTCTTGTTCAAATTTTCTATTCTCTTGTTGATCTTCTGTCTAGTTGTTCTATCCATTATTGAAAATGGAGTATCCGAAGCTCCAGTTATTAATGTTGAATTGTCTATTTCTCTCTTCATTTAGTTTAGTTTTACTTTGTGTATTTTGGTGCTCTGTTTTAGGTGCGTATATGTTATTAATTATTATTTACTCTTGATGGGCTGGACTTTTATCATTATAAGTGGTCCCTTTTTATAATGTTTTAAAACAAACTGTCTTGAACTCTATTTTAAAATCTATACTTTTTTGTGTTTAATTCTATTTTATATGATATTAGTGTAGCCACTCCAGTTTTCCTATTGTTGTTTTCATAATACATGCTTTTCCATCTTTTTATTCTCAATCTATGTATCTTTAAACTTAAGTATGTCTCCCATAAACAACATATAGTTGGGTTGAATCATTTCCTGAATCATTTTCCCCAACCTATTGGCAAACTTCTAATCATCCCGTAAGATCCAAAACCCTGTGAAATGTTATGGCCTACCACAGAAAATCAGGTTACTTCCTTCATGACCCCCATGTGTGCTTAATCCGTTCTTATATTTATTCTTTTATACTGATATTATTTTTGTTGTTGTTTTTCTTTTGACTTGTTTGCCTTCCATTTTAGACTATGAACACCCTGAGTGCTAGTTTTGAAATTTTGTTACTGTATAATGCATATTTTATAAGTGAATCAGGGGATGAACACATGAAGGAAACAATGCCCCACTGAGATAATAGAATTCAAGACTGAGATGTTGGACCCAGAGGCTTGAGCTATGGATTTATGGCACAGTTGGTATTAAGATTCTCCCATAGTGAAAAAACAATTCCAGATCCTCTTGTTTCTGGGAGATAATAATAGTTTCGTGGAAACTTATTGCTATTCCTAGAAACAAAAGTCTACTTAAGTCGATAGAGAGGAGTAGATTTGAGAGTGTTTGGAAGTCAGGAGACAGGATTCTAATTCTCATCTTGCCAGGATGCTTTGTACACAGAGTTCTGGTCCTCCTCATTAAGGGAAAGACTAGAAAAGCTCTATTATGTGATGAAAGTTGTCATTAACTTAAGATGTTAAATGACACAACCTTCACAGATCTGGTGCTTTAAAGAACAAACTGAGATATGATTCTCAAACATATTACCTTGTATCCTAATTCCTGAAGATGTGGAACAATTTTGTCCTTCACACCTCTTTACTAAGGATCTGAAAAGCAAGTGATTCACATTAAGGATGAGTGCTACAGATTCTTTGCAGTAGCAACCTTTGATTCTTCTCTAGTTAACCTTATTTGTAGCCTACAAGGAATACATTCTTTGATCACACAAGGAATTTGAGAAAGCAAGAGGGGATGAAGAGGATTGCTATAGACCAAGTAAAATAGCCTGGATGATTCTGATTATCGCTGTTTATCCACATCTCTTTCAAATTCATGTCCAGTGATGTCATTTTAATAGGTTGAAATTGTTCATGGTGAACAAATTTGTGAATATTTACATCACAGAAACCAACAAAGTTACAAAACTGTTGTTTCTCCCACTCCCTAGTTTATCATACCCCTGGATTATTTTATTCCACTCTTTGGGACAAAGATAATTTTTTTACCTATGACAAAGAAATGGAACTGCTTCTTAGTTGCAATTAACTGATAATTTTTATCTTGTGATATTTTAAAGTGTGCTGGCCTGGGTTTCAGGACCTGAATTCTTATCCTGATTCTACTATCTCTGTCGCCTAATATAAACCACTTTATTACCCTTGGACTCTGTATCATCAGTTTCAAAATGGATTGGATTAAATCGTGTCCTAGATGCTTTCAGTTCTACTGATTATAACTTTAGGCTTAGAAGAAATATGTTCTGGAGCTACTTGCCTGACAACACATGAAAAATTATTTAATAGAAAAAAAGCCTGGTTAATGTCTCTTAAGAGAATAGAAATAGGCCTATATTGATATAAGCACACTCCTTTTAAGCAGACCTAGTTATCTATACAGGTGAGAGAAGTTTATTTTCCATAGCTTTTTAATCCCTTGAATGTTTATTTCAAATTCAATATTTTTCCAACCTTTCATCTTTTTACCCTGATGCCTTTGAAATCATTTTGGTATTCACACCCCTCTTCTCCTTTTCTTTGCATGCCTCCTCTGCAGATGGCCTGAATCAATTCTGATCTGTACTATAATTAAAAGAATGAATCATCATTTATTCTCAAATGCTTGTTATCTCAAGTTTTATTATTTTACCTAATCTCTTTTTCTTATTTCCCCATGTTTACATTTGTGTAAAGACTTTTCTGAAAATTACAGTAGATTTATTCAGTTATTTCTGCTTAACTACTGATGCTAAGCATTTCTTCTGCAGTTTGTATGAGCAAGAAGACTGGCCTTAGGCAAAGTTGCAGAGTACTTGAAGCTTGTCTTCATCACTCTCTCTCTCTCTCTTCTATTTCTGATAATCAGTACAATGAAAACAATAGAAAATAATAATAAATCACCACTATTAATTGAGTTCTTATGATGTACAAGGCACTGCCTCATGGCATTATGAGATTAGCTCCTACCTCACCCCAGTAGGCAGCATACTCTATTCCTATCCCTATCTCCACCATTCTGGCCCTTTGCACTTACCTCATCCATTGAATGACCAGATTCCTGAACTGGCTACTCCATTTAGGTTTCTTCTTTTTCACAGTTTTCTAATTCCTAAAATGATCTTTCCTTCCCATCTCAGCCCTTCAATGCCCTAACTTTAGCTGCCTCTAACGTTAAAAAAAAAAAATCGCCTCACATACTAATAGAAATATGTTGTGAAAGACAGTTTAAATCATAAATTCACTAAGAAAAATTGAATACCATTGAAAACAAAAACAATACTACATACATAACAAAAGAGATTTTCCTACAGGGCATCGCATAGCTCAAAGACTGCCAACAACCCACTCCCTTGGGGCAGTTTGGGTTTTCCAGAAACATACATTGACACAGGGTTCAAAGTGGAAGTTGTTGGTAAGGATCAACACCTGTGAAAGGAAAATCTGAATTACAATGCAGGTCCACAAAACCTCAGCCAAACTAGAGGGAAACTCTGGAGTGAACAGTGGCTGGTGGAGTTGTCTTATGCAGAATCAAAGGGCTGGGCTGGGATACCCCAACCTTGCTCAGAGACCACATGGGGGCTACCCCACGAAGAGCATGCCCTCAAGGGAATCTACTCTCTGCAGGCTGAAGCATGACACAGAAGGGATGGTAGCTTGATGCTCTCTGCTGATGGCACCTCTGTAGCTGGGCAGAGACCCTTCCTTGAATGGGGATGAGATAAGACATCTCCATGTTGACCACACCTCATGTACATCTTTTACTAACAAGTGCCTTGTTTAGATGACAGAAAAATGAAACTTGAGTACTTTTTGATCCAATTTATTTTCAGAAGAGGGATAAATTGAAAAGTTCACAGTTCTCCAAAGTGTTGTCATTTTATAACTCTGAGTTTTGAAAATGCTTGTTCTCTCTTTCTGGAATTTCCAAAATATTTCACCCTCCATCTCCTTCAAAACCAAATAGAGAATCAGAGTCCCAGACTACCTGCTTGATGTTGAGATAGTGGTTGATTCATTCTACTGCAGAACTCTGAAAATTGAAGTTTCTCCTAATTTGGCTCTCCTGAGGCAATTACTTGTTTATGTATCAATCTTGTCACTAGGCTATGAACCCCTCAAGGATGAAGCCATACCTGAAATGTCGGCATTCCACAAATATCTACAGGATTGGCTGGATAGCAATTGACAGAAACATACATACAGTGTATATCTTAAGTTATGCAAGAAAGAAAAGAAATCCCCAATCCTCTGTTTAGCAAATCTCTGTAATGTTCTCTCACATTTTCTAATTCTCTGCAGATGTATGGTATTGACATGTCCTGAGTCCCAGGCTTTCATAGATTTTTCTAAAGCACAACAGTTGGTGGCTTCGGGTGGTGCCAGGTGGTGTTAGGGCAGACATCACACCCTGAAGAAAGTCACACCAGGAGATTCAGGGCACCAACTGTGTTCCAAATTATCCTGATGTACAAGCTATTGGCATGCAGCAAGCCATGTGGAGTGGAACTCATGGTTTCTCCTCCCGCAGGGCTTTGAACTGTTGTTAATTAAATAAATTGAGGTGCTGGTGGGGGTGGTGTACAGAGACACACTGGCACAAGGTTGACGGAATGTTGCTGACAGCAGTCTGATGGAAAGCAATTATAGCATCTTGTTCTGGTAGACTCTTCTCAATTGTTCAAACTATCCCAGCATCTCAACTACTCTGGTCTCTGTAGTGTCCCAAGCATTATGTAAAGGCTACTGGTGTAACATGGCCTGGAGTACTTTAGTGTATAGTCCTTTGCCCTTTAGATCACTCTGCCTACCCTTAACAAAGGCTGATGACCTATCTTCTACTCAATGCTAAGAAAGTTCTTTGATGCAGCTAAAGCAGCATTGTTCGTGTTTCTTTTTAACACCAATTGCACTCTGGCTGAAACTGACATCCCCCCTCTACTTAGCAACTTTGTTCTCCTAATTACTCCCCTTCTTTTATATATCATGTTTTTCTCTTTTCTTTAGGTTATTATAAGCAGTTTATAAACAGTTTCCATCTTAAAGCAAAATCTGTCTCTGGACACACTCCTCATCTACGTTCTCTGATCACCCTTATTGTCAAATTCCTCAAACAGGTTTCCTTCTGTCACTCTATTTCCTCATCTCCACGTCACATCAATTGGGCTTTGTTTCTGCCTCTCCCATAGAACTGTTCCTGATTTTGTCAGGATTACTAAGGGCTTACATGTTGCCAAGTTCAATAGTCAGTCCTTAGTTTGTGTGTTAATTGAGCTTTCAGCAGCATTTAACCCAGTGGATTATTTTATCCTTCTGCAAGTACTGTCTCTGGCTTCTAAGATACCGCTTTTCCTTCTATTTTCCTTTCTATTTGACTGAGGACTCTTTTGGTTCTCTTTGCTGAGACCACCCTGTCATTATGACTTCTAAATGTTGGCATGCCACAGGGCTCATGTTTGATCTTATTGTCTTCCTGTCTATACTGATGCCATGGGGCATCTCATCCACTCCTATGGCTTAAATGCTATTTATATGCTAAAGAGTTTCAAAGATATCTGTAACTAAAGGAAAGGCATCTATGTAACAAAGGATTAACATTGCATAGCACTTAATTGAAGTCCTAAAATATGAACAACTTGACTAATAAGTTCGCCCATGATCTGCCAATGACAAGTACATCATGACCACCACCTGGCTACCAGTGATGGAAAAGAACATCATTTGGATGAAGCATTCCTATTTTACAATGATATTAAAGTGTGAAAGAAAAATGAGTATTGGAATTAATGAATTATAGCATATTCTTCTACCTGCTCTACATTATTACTTGCATGGCTAAGAGACAATTTAAATTGACCATGACCCAAACAGAATTTTTTCATCTCACTAACACCAAAGATCTACTCCTTCTCCCATTTTCCTCAGATCATTTATTAGGCATACTATTTCCCCAGTTGCTCAGGTCAAAAACCCAAACAAACAAACAAAAAAGAAGAAAAGCAAAACTAAAATAAGAATGAGCTATTTTTGGTTTTCCCATATCTGCCACACCACAAATTGAACTGATTAAAGGATTTGGTCACTTCTTCCTTTATTAGATCTAAATGTACTACTTTGCACTCTGCTTCATGGATGCCCACTTTTCAACAGCATCATCTTTTATTTAAAGAGCTCCCAATGTCTCTCCCTGTTTCTACTCCTTAATGATATGTTTTTAATTTTAAATAAGATCGTATCTCTCCACATCCTCCATCTGTTTATCCCATAAATATAATTAAAGTTTAAGTCCTTACCTTGGCCTTCAAATTCTACATGGTTTAGACTTCCTGTTCCACCCCAGCTATACCAGTTTTTTTGCTCTTTCTCAAAATGACAGGCTAATTGCTTCTTCAGGCTCTAAGGCCTTTGTACTTACTGCTACCATTACCAAAACATCAGCTAAGCAAGGCTATTTTCACTTTTACTCCTATGTTTGTATAAATGTCTCCTCGAAGATGTATTGACCCTATTATACAAAAAAATTGTGCTTTCATTCACCCCTCAGTCAGTTTCTAACTTCTTTCCCTGCTTTATTTTCTTGCAAAACACCTATTTTCATTTGAGATTGTATTACATATTTCTTATTTTATTTGTTTATTATGCTTCAAAGATGTAAGTGAAATCAGGGATTTAGTCTATCTTGCTCATGCCCATATCTCTATTTTTATTAATTCATTAAAAAAATGTCTTAGCTTTATTGAGGTAAAATTGATAAGAAAATTTGTATGTATGTGTGTATATATGTATATGTGTGTGTGTGTGTGTGTGTGTATATATATATATATATATATATATAGTAAAATGTGATGAATTGACATGTGTAGTTTGTGAAATGATTAACACGATCAGGTTAATTAACGCATTCATCACCTTACTTAATTACCTTTTTTGTGTATATGTGGTGAGAACATTTAAGGTCTACTCTCTTGACAAATTTCAAGTCAAAACAAAGTATTCTTGACTTCGGTCACCATGCTGTACATTAGATCCCCAGAGCTTATTCATCTTATAACTGAACAATTGTCACCATTGACCAGTATCTCCCCAACTCCCCCATCCCCCGACTCCTGGTAATTATCATTTTACTCTCTGTTTCTATGAGCTCAACTTTTTTTTTATTATTATTCCACATGTAAGTGAGTTTTTACAGTATTTTTTTTCTCTGTCTGGTTAATTTTACTTAGCATAACATCCTCTAGATTAATCCGTGTTGTTGAAAATGTCAGGATTTTCTTCTTTCTCCAGCACACATATATATGTATATGTATATACATATTCATATATCACATCTTCTTTATCGGTTCATCCATCGACAAACATTTGTGTTGTTTCCATGTTTTTGCTATTGTGCATAATGCTGCAATAAACATGGGAGTGCTGATATTCTTCAAAATATTTCTTCAAAATACAGATTTCATTTAATTTGAGTACATACCTAGAAGTGGGATTGCTTGATCATAGAGTAGTTCTGTTTTATTTTTTCCCGTTTTCCATAATGGTCATACTAATTTAAATTCCCACCAATGGGACAAAAGACGTCCCTTTTCTTTACATCTTCTACAACATTTGTTATCTCTTGTCTTTCTGATAAAAGCTATTCTCTTGGATTTGAATTTTCCTGACGGTTAGTGATGCTGAGCACTTTATCATGTTCCTTTTGGCCATGCATATGTCTTCTTTGGAAAAATCTCTATTCAAGTCCTTTAAATATTTTAAAATCATGTTGTTTGTTTTTGCTATTGTATAAGTTTCTTACCTATTTTTTAATATTAATTCCTTATCTGATACATGGTATGAAAATATTTCTCCCATTCCATAGGTTGACTGTTCACTTTGTTGATTGTTTCCTTGCTGTACAGAAGATTTTTAGTTTAATATCATTCCACTTGTTGATTTTTGTTTTTCTTTTTTTGTTCTTTTAGTGTCATATCCAAAAAATCTGTGCCAGGACCAGTGTCAATGAGCTTCTTTTCTATGTGTTATTCCAGGAGTCTATGGTTTCAGGTCTTCCATTCAAGTCTTTAATCTATTTCAAGTTAACTTATGTGAAGGGTATAAGGGTCCAGGTTTATTATTTTGCATATGTGTATCCAGTTTTTGCAACACCATTTATTGAAGAGAATATTCTCTCCCCATTTATTGTTCTCAGCACTCTTGTCAAAGATTAGTTAACCATATATGCTCAGTTTATATCTGGGCTCTCTATTCTGTTCCATAGATCCACGTGTCTGTTTTTATGCACCATATTGTTTATTTTAGATTACTATAGTTTTGTAATGTAGTGTAAAATCAGAAACAAAACTAAAGTAATCAAGACAGTATAGTACTGGCACAAAAACAGAAATATAGATCAATGGAACAGGATAGACAATCCAGAGAAAAACCCATGCACCTATGGTCACCTAATCTATGACAAAGGAGGCAAGAATATACAATGGAGAAAAGGCAGCTTCTCCAATAAGTGGTGCTGGGAAAACTGGACAGCTACATGTAAAAGGATGAAGTTAGAACACTCCCTAGCATCATATACAAAAATAAACTCAAAATGGATTAAAGACCTAAATGTAAGGTCAGACACTATAAAACCCTTCAAAGAAAACCTAGGCAGAACACTCTTTGACATAAATTGCACGAAGATCTTCTTTGACCCATCTCCTAGAGTAATAAAAATAAAAAGAATAATAAACAAATGTGACCTAATTAAACTTAAAAGCTTTTGCACAACAAAGGAAACCATAACAAGATGAAAAGACAACCTTCAGAATAGTAGAAAACATTTGCAAATGAAGCAACTGACAAAGAATTAATCTCCAAAATATACAAGTAGCTCATGCAGCTCAATATCTGAAAAACAATCAATCCAATCAAAAAATTGGCAGAAGACCTAAATAGACATTTCTCCAAAGAAGACATACAGATGGCCAAAAGACACATGAAAAGATTCTCAACATCATTAATCATTAGAGAAATGCAAATCAAACCACAATGAGGTATCACCTCATGCTGATCAGAATGGCCATCATCAAAAAATCTGGAAACAATAAATGCTGAAGAAGGTGTGGAGAAAAGGGAACCCTCCTGCACTGTTGGTGGGAATGTAAATTGAAAGAGCCACTATGGAGAACAGTATGGTGGGTCCTTAAAAAAACTATAAACAGAAGTACCATATGACCCAGTAATCCCACTCCTGGGCATATACCCAGAGAAAATCATAATTCAAAAAACTCATGCACCCCTATGTTCATTGCAGCTCTATTTACAATAGCCAGCATGTGGAAGCAACCTAAATGTCCATCAACAGAGGAATAGATAAAGAAGATGTGGTTCATATATACAATGGAATATTACTCAGCCATAAAAAGGAACGAAACTGTGTCACTTTTTGACACGTAGATGGACCTAGAGAGTGTCATACAGAGTGAAATAAGTTAGAAAGAGAAAAACAAATATCTTATATTAACACATATATGCGGAATCCAGAAAAATGGTATAGATGTCTTATTTGCAAAGCAGAAACAGAGACACAGATAGAGAACAAATGCATGGATACCAAGGAGGAAAGGGGGGCAGGAGGAATTGGGATTGACATATATACACTATTGATACTATAAAATTAGTACTAATGAGAACATACTGTATAGCACAGGGAAATCTAATTAATGAACAATGGTGACTAAATGGGAAGGAAATCCAAAAAAGAGGGGACGTGTATATGTATAACTGATTCATTTTGCTGTACAGTAGAAATTAACACAAAATTGTAAGGCAACTATACTCCAATAACAATTAATTTAAAAAAATAAAAGACAATGTGATGCCTTCAACTTTGTTGTTCTTTCTCAGGGTTGCTTTGGCTACTCAGTGTCTTTTGTGGTTTCATATGAACTTTAGTATAGTTTTTTCCTACTTATGAGAAAAATACCAATGGAATTTTGATAAGGATTTCAGTGAATTTATAGATTGCTTAGGGTAGTATGGACATTTTAAGAATATGAATTCTTCCAATGCATGAAAATGAGAATATCTTTCCATTTATCTATGCCTTCAATTTCCTCATTAATATTTTCTGTTTAAAGTGTACAGGCCTTTTATCCCCTTGGTTGAATTTATTCCTAATATCTAATTGTTTTTGATGTTATTATAAATGGGATTATTTTCTTAATTTATGTTTCTCATAATTCATTGTTAGTGTATAGAAATGCAACTGATTTTTGTATATTGGATTTGTATCCTGCAACTTTATGGAATTTGTTCATTAGTTCTAACAGGTCTTCTGTCTATATACCATGTAATCTGCAAATGTGGACAATTTTACTTCTTCCTTTCTTTATTTTTTAAATTTATTTATTTTTGCAGTACGCGGGTCTCTCACTGTTGTGGCCTCTCCTGTTGCGGAGCACAGGCTCTGGACGTGCAGGCTCAGGGGCCATGTCTCACAGGCCTAACCGCTCCGTGGCATGTGGGATCTTCCTGGACCAGGGCACGAACCCGTGTCCCCTGCATTGGCAGGCAGACTCTCAACCACTGCGCCACCAGGGAAGCCCTACTTCTTCCTTTCTGAGTTGGATTTTTTTTTCCTAATTGCTCTGGCTGGGAATTCCAGTACTGTGTTGAATAGAAGTGGCAAGAGTGGGTACCTTTGTCTTGTTTTTGAACTTAGAAGAAAAGCTTTCATTTCTTCATCATTGAGCATGAAGTTTGTGGTGGGTTTGTCATTTGTGGTCTTTACTATGTTGAGGTGCATTCCTTCTGAACATAATTCGTTTAAAGCTTTTATCATGATGTTGAAATTCGTCAAATGCTTTTTTTTACTTTTGTTGAGATGATCATATAATTTTTATCCTTCATTTTGCTAATGTGGTGTATCACATTGATTGATTTCCAGATCTGAACCATCATTGCATCTATGGGATAAATGTCACTTGATCAAGATGTATGATCCTTTTAATGTGCTATTGAATTGGGTTTGCTAGTATCTTGCTGAAGATTTTCACATTTATACATTTATATTCATCAAAGATATTGGCCTGCGGTTTTTATGTTTGTTTGTTTGTTGCTTGTTTCTTTGTTTCTTATAGTGTTCTCACCTGGCTTTGGATTCAGAGTGAATCTGGTCTTGTAAAATGATTTTGGAAGGGTCCCATCCTTTTAAATTTTTGGAAGAGTTTGAGAAAGACTGGTATTAATTCTTCTTTAAATGTTTAATATAATTCACCAGTAAAGCTATCAGTTCTGAGTCTTTTCTTTGTTAGGAGGTTTTTGATTACTGAATCAAACACCTTACACATTATTATTCTGTTCAGATTTCCTATTTCTTCCTGATTCAGCCTTGGCAGGTTGTAAGTTTCTGGGAATTTATCCATTCAATTTGTCGGCATATAATGTTTTATAATAGTATCTTATGAATATTTGCATTTCTGAGTTAGCATTGTAACATCTCCTCTTTCATTCCTAATTTTATTTATTTGATTCTCTCTCTCTTTTTTTAAGACAGTCTAGCTAAATTTTTGTCAATCTTTTTTTTTATATTTTCATGTATCTAATGCCTATGGTTGTCAGTCTTTTTTATTGTTTTGCTGATCCCTGTTATATTTATTTCTGCTCTGGTCTTTATTATCTCCTTCCCTCTCCTATCTTATGCTTAGCTTTTTCTTATTTTTATAGTTCCTTGAGGTGTAATGTGAGGTTGTTTATTTGAGGTCTTTATTTTTTCTTAATGTAGACATTATGACTACAAACTTCCATCTTAGCACTGTTTTTGCTGCATCCCATAAGCTTTGGTTTGTTGCCTTTTCATACTCATTTGTTACAAGATTTAAAAAAAATTCTCTTTTGATTTCTTCTTTAAGCCATTGGTTGTTTAGTAGTGTTGTTTGTTTTCCATATATTCATGAATTTTCAAGTTTTCTTCCTGTTATTGATTTTTAGTTTTATACCATTGTAGCTGGAAAAGATACTTGGTATAATTTTAATCTTCTTAAATTCCCTAAGACTTCTTTTGTGACCTAATATATGATCTACCCTGAAGAGCATTTCATGTGTCCTTGAGAAAATGTGTTCTCTCTTGCTGTTGGATGAAATGTTATGTATATGTGTGTTATGTTCACTTGGTGTAAAGTGTGGTTCAAGTTCTTATTTCTTTATTAATTTTCTGTCTGACTAGTCTATCCATTGTTGAAAGGGGTATTGAAGTCCCCTACTATTATTATTATTATTTTTTAACAACTTTATTGGAGTATAATTGCTTCACAATAGTGTGTTAGTTTCTGCTTTATAACAAAGTGAATCAGCTATACATATACACATGTTCCCATATCCCTTCCCTCTTGCATCTCGCTCCCTCCCACCCTCCCTATCCCACCCCTCCAGGTGGTCACAGAGCACAGATCTGATCTCCCTGTGCTATGCGACTTCTTCCCACTAGCTATCTACCTTACGTTTGGTAGTGTATATATGTCCATGCCTCTCTCTCACTTTGTCACAGCTTACCCTTTCCCCTCCCCATATCCTCAAGTCCATTCTCAAGTAGGTCTGTGCCTTTATTCCTGTTTTACCCCTAGGTTCTTCAGGACATTTTTTTTTCTTAAATTCCATATATATGTGTTAACATACGGTATTTGTCTTTCTCTTTCTGACTTACTTCACTCTGTATGACAGACTCTAGGTCTATCCACCTCATTACAAATAGCTCAATTTCGTTTCTTTTTTATGGCTGAGTAATATTCCATTGTATATATGTGCCAAATCTTCTTTCCCTACTATTATTATATTGTTATCTATTCCTCCCTTCAGATCTGTTAGTATTTACTTAATATATTTAGGTGCTCCAATATTAGGAGCATATACATTAACAGTTTTTATATCCTCTTTTACATCGAACTCTTTATCATTGTATTATAACCTTCTTTATGTCTTATTACAGTTTTTAGCTTAAACTCTACTTCTCTAAGTATAGCTAACCTTGCTTCTTTTTGGTTTCTGTTTATAGAGACTATCTTTTTCTATTCTTTTACTTTCATTGTCTGTTTTGTCCTTCAACCTGAAGTGAGAGTGAGTCTCCTGTAAGTAGCATATAGTTAGGTCTTTTTTTTTTTTTAAAATCCATTCAGCAACTCTATGCCTTTTACTGGACAGTTTAGTTAATTTACTTTTAAAGTAATTATCAATAGTATTGGACATAATGTCATCTTATGGATTGTTTTCTGGCTGTTTTGTAGTTCATTGTTCTCTTCTTCTTCTCTTGCTGAATTGGTGATATCCCATAGTGGTATGACTTGATTCCCTTTTCTTTATATTCTATGTGTCTACTTTTATAGGTTTTTGCTTTGTGGTTACCATGAGGCTTACATAAATCACTTTATAGTTATAACAGTCTACTTTATGCTGAAAAAAACCTTAACTTCAATCACATAGAAAAATTCTACTCTTTTATCTATTCCCCACAATTTCTGTTTCTGATATGGCAATTTATATATTTTTATATTATATATCTATTAACAAAATATTGTAGCTATATTTACTTTTAATGCTTCTGTCCTTTTATCTTCATACTGTAGGTCAGTGATTAGCAAATCACAATAGTACAGTATTAGAGTATTCTGAATTTGACTATATACTTTCCTTTATGAGTGTGTTTTATGTTTTCAAATGTTTTTATGTTACTAACTAGCATCCTATTATTTCAGCTGGAAGAATTCCTTTTAGTATTTCCTGTTAACCAGTTGCAGTGGTGATTAACTCCCTCAGCCTTAGTTTGTGAAAATTTTATCCCTCTTCTTCATTTCTGAAAGACAGCTATGCCAAGTAAAATATTCTTGTCTGTCTGTTTGTTTGTTTTTTTCCTTTGAATATATTATCCTACTCTCTCCTTGCCTAAAGGATTTCTGCTGGGATAACCAGTGAAATCCAGTCATTCCCTTGTATGTGAGGAATTATTTTTTTCTTCCTTCTTTTAAAATTCTCTTTTTGATTTTGATTTTAGAGAGTTTTCTTATAATATATCTTGAAGATCTTTTTTGTTGAGACTTTTGGGGAACTTATGAACTTCATGAGCTTGGATCTCCAAATCTCTCCCCAGATTTTGAAAATTTCAGCTCTTATTCCTTTTAAATAAGCTTTCTTCCCCCCTTTATCCCCGTCTTCTCCTTCTGAGACTCCAGTAATATGTAGATTGTTTCTTTTTATCGTATCCCATAATTCATGTAGGTTCTCTTCACTTTTTTTCATTTTTTTCCCTTTGTATCCTCTGTCTGGATAATTTCATGAACTGCCTGTGATGTCACAAATTCTATCTTCTATTTTATCAAGTCTGCTGTGGATAATTTATTGCATTAAAAAATATTCATTGTATTCTTCAGCTCCATAATTTCTGTCTGATTCTTTGTTATAATTTCTCTCTGTTAACTTCACAGTGTGAAATTCACAGCTCTGAATTCTCATTTTGTGATTTTTCCTAATCCCTCAGAAGGCAGCATTTTATGCATGCTCAGTAGAAAACAGCATGGAGAACCCTCAAAAAATTAAATGTAGAATTACCATATAATACAGCAGTTTCACTTATGGAACATAAACAAAGGTAATGAAAACAAAACTCAATAAGATATCTGCACCCACCCCCCCATGTCCAAAGCAGTATCATTTACAATAGCCAAGACCTAGAAACAACCTAAGTGTCCATCTGTGGATGAATGGGTAAAGAAGCTATGGTTTTCATAAAATAGATTATCCAGCCATAAAAAATGAGGAAATCCTACCATTTGTGACAACACAGACGAACCTTGAAGGCATTATGCTAAGTGAAATAAGCCAGACAAAGAAAGACAAATATTGTATGATCTCATTTATATGTGGAGTCTAAAGAAAAAAACAAAGTAAAATAAAACAGGACAAAACAAAAACTCATAGAAAAGTAGATAAGACTTATGGTTACCAGAGGTCGGGTGGAGAAAGTGGGAATTGGAGGAAAGCAGTCAAAGGTACAAACTTCCAGTTATAAGATAAATACATACTAAGGATGTAACATACAAAAAGATAACTATAGTTAACACTGTTCAAGTTCACATCACACACACACACACACACACACAGAAATAAATAAATATATAAATACATAAATAAATACTCCTGTCATTTTTGTGATGTCACCTTCCCATCATGTCCTTACCTCTGATTTCTATAATAGTGCCTGCCACCTAAGAGGTGTTTGGCAGGTATTTACTTAATGTGTAAATAAATAAAATAAATAAATAAACCCAATCCAAAAATGGGCAGAAGACCTAAATAGACATTTCTCCAAAGAAGATATACAGACTGCCAACAAACACATGAAAGAATGCTCAACATCATTAATCATTAGAGAAATGCAAATCAAAACTACAATGAGATATCATCTGACAACAGTCAGAATGACCATCTTCAAAAAATCTAGAAACAATAAATGCTGGAGAGGGTGTGGAGAAAAGATAACGCTCTTGCACTGCTGGTGGAATGTGAATTGGTACAGCCACTATGGAGAACAGTATGGAGGTTCCTTAAAAAACTAAAAATAGAACTACCATATGACCCAGCAATCCCACTACTAGGCATATCCCCTGAGAAAACCATAATTCAAAAAGAGACATGTAACTAAATGTTCATTGCAACTCTATTCACAATAGCCCGGAGATGGAAACAACCTAAGTGTCCATCATCAGATGAATGGATAAAGAAGAGGTGGCACATATATACAATGAAATATTACTCAACCATAAAAAGAAACGAAATTGAGCTATTTGTAATGAGGTGGATAGACCTAGAGTCTGTCATACAGAGTGAAGTAAGTCAGAAAGAGAAAGACAAATACCGTATGCTAACATATATATATGGAATTTAAGAAAAAAAAATGTCCTGAAGAACCTAAGGGTAAAACAGGAATAAAGACACAGACCTACTTGAGAATGGACTTGAGGATATGGGGAGGGGGAAGGGTAAGCTGTGACAAAGCGAGAGAGCGACATGGACATATATACACTACCAAAAGTAAGGTAGATAGATAGTGGGAAGCAGCGGCATATCACAGGGAGATCAGCTCGGTGCTTTGTGACCACCTGGAGGGGTGAGATAGGGAGGGTGGGAGGTAGGAAGACGCAGGAAGGAAGGGATATGGGAACAGATGTATATGTATAACTGATTCACTTTGTTATAAAGCAGAAACTAATAAAAAAAAGTAATGCCAAGAAACAATAAATTCTGAGCCTACCTTTTCAGAAAAAAAACAAATCCTTTATTTACTGCTCCCCCAGAACCCCCCGCCACTGTCAGCAACCACCATTTAACTTTCATTTCTATGAATCTGACTACTCTAGGTACCTTGTGTAAGTGGAATCATACAATGTGTGTGTGTGTGTGTGTGTGAGACTGTCTTATTTTACTTAGCTTAATATTCTCAGCATTCATCCATCTTGCAGCATGTGTCAAAATTCTCTTCCCTTTTTTTTTAAATTGAAGTATATTTGATATATAATATTGTGTTAGTTTCAAGTGTAGTGCCGAGTGATTAAGTTTTATATGTGTATTTCAGATTATTTCCCATTATAGGTTATTACAAGATACTAAATATAATTCCCTGTGTTATACAGTAAATCCTTTTTGCTTATCTGTTAAAAATAAAACAAACAAACAAACAAACAAAAAACACTGAACCATGATAAGAAGAACTTGGGTCAAATTTTGGGTTAGTTGCTTTTCATTTTGTGATGTTTCATTTTAACTCAGTTTTCCCTTCTCTAAAATGGGGGAGAAATAGCTAATTCACACACTCTAGGTTAGAAATTTTAAACGATTGCTAAAGTACCTACATGTAGTGCAGTATAACTACAAATGATCATTTTTATTCATCTGTATTTTAAAATATTTTTAAGTGTAACTGACGTCCTTCTTGTTGTCATTTTGACAAGCAAGATGAAGAGCATCATGCAAAATTAGCTCAGTCTCTTCTGACTCATCTTTAGAGATGCTGGACTTGGCTCACTTAAGCAGCTGGATGATTTGGGTGCTGCCGTGTCCTTCTCAGGGACCTCACCTGCTACCTGCTGTTCCTTCTCCTCCTCCATCCCAGTAGGCTTTCCAAACCTGGGGAGTATTGCCAGCAGCCTTATCAGGCTTTGCATTTTGACTCAGGAAGGTGGTCCCTAAGCACCAAGAAGCACCACCACAGCCTGCAGGAGGCCTTGGCCCAGGCTTGGGGCTCAGGATGTGGTGCATGCTCCCACCACCAGTTTTTCGTTATCTTTAATTCCTTCCTTTATATAATGGAAGTTGCACACTCTTTCCTTCTACTGTATTACAAGTTGAAGGTATGATCAAATGAAATAATGAGGGGAATTTGGATACTAGTTTATGAAATATGAGGAGTATTTGTTTGTTTTGTTTTTGTAACATATATGAAGGAGAAAGGCAGATGGAGTGAATCATCTTCGAGCCCTTCAACAATCTGTCCTTTCATTGATCAATCAAGGAAAAACAGAACTTTATCTTATCATTACTTTTTACACGGGGTAATCATGAAGGCTACATTTCAAGTAGCATACAAATCATTTTCTACTAAAGCCAGAAAAGTAAACAGCCGAAGTGTATAATTGAGCATGGCCAGATCCTGTTTTCTGTTTTGCCATAGCTTGACCCTTAAAAATAAAGGAGGCTATGCAGTAGCAGGATAAATGCAAGTGAATTAAGAAATGTGTGGCTATCAAATCTCTTTTGTTTAAAGTGTGTCAGACAGGTCTCCAGCACTCAAATCTTTTTCTATTAACATCTCAGTTTGACTAAATTCCATTATTAAAAATGGATCCCCTTTGGAATTTGACATATTTTCTGGATTTCATATTGAAAATTAAATTAAAATAAAGAGTTCCACATTTATCTGGTGATACCCAAGGGGTAAGCTTTATTGTTTGAGGTGGAAGAAGTGAATATTAGAACTTCTTTTTATGTTTATTTTTATCTTTCTTTTATATACTTGCCCATGTTTTATAAATTTTAAATAATTTTAAACTATTGTGAAATATATAAATATGCTACTAAATGAGTAATTCAGTAGCATGAGCATATACTTTATAACTAGAAGTTATATAAGTATATATATAGATGGTACATGGTCAAAATATTTTAATCAGTCAACAAAATAAAATTGGAATGTCTTTTGTTGGATAGAAAGGAATTCTCAACAGACTATTTCCCCTTTCTGCAACAAAAACACAGGTAATATTTTATTCTACTTTACACATATAATTAAAAATGTTTTGAGTTTTCTAAGCATGTGATATGATCTCATACCACTCTGTATTTGCACCCTTAGGTCCTCTGTCTAGAATCCCATTTTCTTCTCCACCTACCAAATGTTTATATCAAACCTGTATCAGATCTCAGCTTCTATGGGAAATGTTTCCTGAATTTTTAAACATCTTTTTTGAAATACAACTTATGCACCATAAAATCTACACATTTAATGTGTGGAATTCAATGGGTTTAGTACATTCACAAAGCTATACCTTCATCAGTACTATATAATTCAAGAACATTGTCATCACGCTCAAAAGAAACCCTGTATCTATTAGTAGTTACTCCCGAATCTTTTTGATTTGAAAATATATACAGCTTCAGTAATTAAAACAATGTATCACTGGGTTAAGAATAGTGTTATGTATTTTAATGAAATAAAATTAAAGTTCAGAAATAAACCCTTACATATATAGTCAATTGATTTTCAACAAGGCAGTTAAATGGAGAAAAAAATAGTCTTTTCAACAAATGATGCTGGTCTTAGGATATTTACATACAAAAGAATGAAGTTGTATCCAAACCTCCTATCTTACACAAGAATTAATTAAAATGTATTATAGATCTAAATGTAAGAGCTAAAACTGCACAACTCTTAGAAGAAAACATATGAATGAATAGTCATAATCTTGAATTGGGCAATGATTTCTTGGATATGACACCAAAAACACAACCAACAAAAGGAAAAATAGATAATTTGGATCATCTTAAAATTAAATTTTTGTTTTATAAATGATATCACAAAGAAAGTGAAAAGGCAAGCACCAGAATGGGAGAAATATTTGAAAACTATATATGTGGTAATGAGCTAGTATCTAGAATCAAAAAGAACTCTTTAATGCAAAAATAAAAAGATAAATAACTCAATTAAAATGTGCAAAGAATTTGAGTATATATTTTGTTAAGAAGATAAAGAAATGGCCAATAAGCACATGAAAATGTCATTCAATGTCATTCACCATTAAGGAAATGCAAATCATAAGTGTGAGACACCACTTCATATCCTTTAATATGGCTATAATCAGGAATCTTAATAATAAGAAATGTTGAAGGGTTTGTGAAGAAACAGGCACCCATGTATATTAAGAGTGGAAATGCAAGTAGCACAGTCACTTTGGGAAACTGACAGTTCCTCCAAAGGTTAAATAATGTAGTCAACATATGACCCAGCAATTCCACTCTTTGGCATATGCCCAAGGGAAATAAAAACATTGTCCATTTTAAGCACATGTTTCTTTTTATTTTTAAATATCTCATTTAATGTCTTCTTTATTTTAACCTGTTTCTACTATAGTAGATTACAAACTTCTTGAGGGCAAAGACTGTTTCTTATTCATTATTGATTCCCTAGAAACAGGAAATAGTATTAAGTATTATACTATTGGTATAAAGTATAAAGTAAACATCCGTAATACCTGGTATAAAGGTCAGTAGTAATGCCTGGTATAAAGGTAGTAATACCTGGTATAAAGTAGGTATTTGATATAAAGTAGGCATCAGTAACACCTTTGACCAGGGGAGCTCCATAAAGCTCTACCTGTTACAGCTTTAGTGAAGGTTAGTGGATGGTCATTTGAGACTTCTATGGGTGCACTTTGAGTTGAAGAGATAGGAATGTAAGCAAAGGTAGAAGTCAGGAAACCTAAAGGTTTTAATCTACTCAGTTTTCCTGGAGGCCAGTCAAGATTTACATAGCAAATTTTATATGGGTCATCAGACTTGTTCCTTTTGCCATATGAGATTGCCAAAAATTCACTTTTTGAAATTAGAATCTTCAATTCTTGCTGCCAAATAAGTGAAGTTTTCCTTCAATACTCATCATCACTTTTACTCTTTCAATCACATCCGTTTTTCATCTTCTATCATCTTGTTCTCTCTTCTCCTTTTTCTTTCACCAGAGTCCATTTTCAGGAAAGATGGTTTATAGTCACTTATACTGAATAAACTTAAGTCATCGTTCTCATTCCCCAAGGGTACTGGAGTTTGTAGTTGCCTCTTAAAAACAGAGTCTCGGACGTCTTCAAAGATATTATGAAAAAATTAGAGGGCCCACACCTCTGAAATTCATTCGTGCTGACCATGACTTTGTTTAATCATAAACATGGGCTACCCTTTTCTCACACGTCGAAGGATCAAAGATCTCACGTATTAGAGCTCTCCTGCGTATAGCTGACAAACCTACCTCAACAAAAACATTCAGAAGAGAAAGGCAGAAGTACTTCATTTATTTAAGACCTTATGCTTGATTTCTTGTAGGCACACAGAGGATGACTTCTAAATCTATGGTACATGAAATACAATTTATTCTTAAGCTTTCGTCAAATAGTACTTGAAAATTTCTATTTGTTCTTCTGTTTGGAGTATATATGTGTGTTTTCAGAGTGAATCTTGGGTGAATTTGTTCAACTGTCAGAATCTCAACTTAACAGCAGGCTTAGATGGACATGACCAATGACAAAAACAAACAAACACATAACAAAATACTTTTAAACTAGCTTGCTTGATTCTCTATTAGCTTTATTACAGTCATTTTTCTCAGAAGTATAATACTGAATCTGGCTAAAGCAGACCTACCTTCTTAGATAGGAAAGATTGTTGTCCCAGGTCTCAGAGCTGTGTATGGAGGAGGAAATTCCTTTAAAGAAAAATCCCGTCACGTCTATGTCCCATAGTCTGCACTTGGCAGTGAGCTTGTTCAGTGATTGTCAGCTCCCAAACGCTGCATCCTTATAGAATGATGTATGGATTGTCCATGTCAGGGAGAAGCATCAGCAACAAACATCCAATCTGCCCGTATTTACCATGATTCTGACGCAGACATCTCTTCCCTTTCACTAGAAGCTTTTCTTTGTACGGGCTCGTGTTTGTTTTAGATAAGCCTTGTCTCAATAAAGGTCTAAACACTTCTTTGAAAAAACAAAACAAGATACCAGGAGGCTTATTGAAAATGAAAGCTGCCCTCTTAAAGCAAAGTTAACCCACTTAAGCAGCATAAATAATCAGTATTGATATGAGGGGCAATTGAGTCAATGGATAAAGTTATTAGGTCTGATACTGGCTATGGAGACCATAATAGTGACTATTTATTAAGCAACTATTGTGGGTTTAGCTTGGTACCAGGAGCTTTATATGCAATACGAATCACCCTCTTATCAGTACCCTTTATCACAATCTTCCTAGTCATGTTGTCCTGACATAGATGCCACTCACCTGTTCTATTTGTATAAGAACAGTTTTTAGTTTATATCACACTGTGCAGTTATCATTTACTTTGTGCCAGTTATATATATGGTGTTTGATCTGATGCTCCACACCTAATACTAAGATAAAAGAGTAATAACTATAATACTAGGCACTATTTCTTAAATAGCATCTATGGAGCAGTCATTATACTAAATTCTTTCTGCCTATGGATGATGATAATATTGGTCACTATATGATACACACCTATTTACTAGACACAGTGTTAACATTATTCAAACTGGTACAATAAATGTGTAAAGGTTTTGCAGGCAAGGAAACTTGACGTTCAGAGACATTAAATATATCATCTAAGGTCACATAGCTAGTACGTTCAGGGGCTTTGGGTTGAATCTGGGTTAGGTTGAATCCGCAGCATGATCTTTTCCACTCTGCTATGTGGTCGGTGTGTGTTTGTGTGAGTCTCTGTGTGTGTGTGTGCAGGAACACAGTGAAATCACTAGTTTTATGGCACTTTACATACACACCTGAAATAAAGGCTCTTGACAGAAGAATCATAGCTCACAGCTGATCTTTTTTCAAGATAGCCTTTTAAGAACTAAAATTACACATTATTTAGAGCTAAAAGAGTCCTTAAAAACTAAATTAGATTTATTTGATCCATGATTAAGGTGATAGATTTGATCTACTCTTTTACAAAAATATTTTTTTTAATTCTCCTATTCAAGAAAAGGATTATTTTTCTTACTTCATTTATGGGAAATAGGAGACAGAATTCAGTAGTCAAGAATATAGTAATCATATCTATTTGTAGGTTTAAAAAAATCACACAATGAAACAAACAACCAAATAGAGTTTATCTAAAGCAAGGCACATAAACAGGGACCACCTTTATCTATGGTCAGAAGTAAAATAAGAAAAAAGGCCACACATAGTGTGGATCCTTCAGGCCCTGATGCATTAATCATGACCCTCCTGCTTTACGTGCTCAGGTCTGACCAACAGCTTCTCTCTAATTGTTAACATGCCTATGATCATTAT
This sequence comes from Mesoplodon densirostris, assembly GCF_025265405.1. Lineage (NCBI taxonomy): Eukaryota > Metazoa > Chordata > Mammalia > Artiodactyla > Ziphiidae > Mesoplodon > Mesoplodon densirostris. The sequence continues at coordinate 106,195,159 of NC_082668.1, read as the reverse complement.
GGTGTGGCATTTAGCCCAGTTGTGCATATTATTACATTCTCAGTATTTCTGCATTATGAACGATAAAGGTATCTTAGAAAAAGGATATAAAAAATTGAACTAGTATATTGTTTTGTTCCCGGACAACACAGGATATATGTTTGGAATTTTCTCTCTGTCTGGACCTTTGGAGAATCCCATTTCCTGTACCCAGAGACCATTGTTCATTAGTGATGCAAGTCTAGCATCCTTGCTCTTCCATGGGGTATCTGGAATCCTTCTCACATTAACTTCTGCCACCTGATTCATCCCCTCACTCCTGATTGATTGCCTTAGGCTCTGCCATGAGTCTTATGCCCTGGCTCTTATTATTCTTCTTCTGGTAAATTTTTTAAAAAATTTGTCAGAAATGAGTCTTTCCTGCCCTTTGGGTCAGCTATCTTCTGTTGGCTCTGGAATATCCCTCCCATGCCAATTAGGTATGGGTCTAATCCATTCTAGAATACGGCCAAGAAAATGGTGGGTATGAAATTGAGAGTGAATCAAGAGAAGAGTTGGAAAAAAATGGTATTTAGCCTGTGACAAAGACTTAGGCTACCATGATTACTGTCTTCACATATTTAGTATTAAGGAAGAATTGTTAGGCTCTTTGCATTTTGTAGCCACAGTAAGAACTAACATCTACAAGTGAAAATTAAGAGGAGCTAGACTTGAGCTTAATGGAAGAAAGGACTTTCAAATCATTATAGTTGTCCTCAAATGGAATGAAGTGTCTGGTGGGGCAGTGAATTCCCCATCACTAGAAGTGTGCAATAAGAGGGTATAGGATCACTTATTTGGAACTTATACATCTAGTGAAAGGGTTAATATAGATGACCTCATCTTACTTCCCATTCTGAGAGCCTATGATTTGATAATTGATTGTGTCTGTTCCAAGAATGTTTTAATGCAATTACTATAGCCTGAGCCAACACTATTTGGTGGATCTATGACCAACTTAGCAGCCTCTTTTTTTTTCTTTTTTCTTTTTCTTTTTTAGTATTTTGTTATTTGTTATATGTCTTTTTGAAGTCTTTTATAGCTGGAGTCAATAAAGTGTCTCTCATGTTGATTGGTGATTCTAGCTCTGTCTTCCCACAGAGAGAGAAAGAGAAAGCAATCAGCTATAATATGTACAGAGGTGAGGGCCAAACACTCTTCTCAAGAATCTATTTTTCCTGCACAAAGTCTAACTTTTCTTTTCCTGTTTTCTCCTTTATGATTCACAATTTGGAAAATCAGGAAAATTGTTGTAAAAACTTTCAAAGAATGGAAAGATCATTAGGAGCACATAGAATGCAGCTCCAAAATGGGTCTATAGCTTTGTAAAATTTTAAATTCATGGAAAGTGAACATGCCAACCTGTTCAATAAATCTCAATGTATTTAGTCAAGAAAACAGAACAAAGTGAAAGTGAGGGACTACAGAGCAAGAGCAGATGTAGCCTATTTCAGGGGGTAATTTATGTGTCCCTCATGTCCGCAAGAGGCACAGCACTACTGCTGACACTTTTTATACTGATAATCCTGAAAAAAGTCATGAAAAAGCTGAACTTTTGCTATATCACTGTACTTTTTACATTGGTTTATATCATTTTTCCAGAAGAACAATCACAAAGAAGCAAAGTATTGGCATTTAAGTAAATATTCACAAGAAATATTAATACATTAACTTGACATGACAATTGTGATGAATTAGAGCAAAGGCTAAGTAAATATAGTACTAAGAGATCCCTGGCATCTTGAACATATTAAAACCACATATATGAATTTTTTTGAATTTTATTTTATTTTTTATACAGCAGGTTCTTATTAGTTATCTATTTTATACTTATTACTGCATATATGTCAATCACAGCCTCCCAATTCATCCCACCACCATCACCCCCCGCACTGTCCCCCCTTGGTGTCCATATGTTTGTTCTCTACATCTGTGCCTCTATTTCTGCCTTGCAAAACTGTTCATCTGTATCATTTTTCTAAATTCCACATATATGCATTAATATATTTGTTTTTCTCTTTCTGACATACTTACCTCTGTATGACAGTCTCTAGATCCATCCACATCTCTACAAATGACCCAATTTCGTTCCGTTTTATGGCTGAGTAATATTCCATTGTATATATGTACCGCATCTTTATCCATTCGTCTGTCCATGGGCATTTATGTTGCTTCCAACACCTGGCTATTGTAAATAGTGCTGCAATGAATATTGGGGTGCATGTGTCTTTTTGAATTATGGTTTTCTCTAGGTATATAGTGGGATTGCTGGGTCATATGTTCATTCTATTTTTAGTTTTATTAAGGAACCTCCATACTGTTCTCCATAGTGGCTGTATCAATTTACATTCCCACCAACAGTGCAAGAGGGTTCTCTTTTCTTCACACCCTCTCTAGCATTTGTTGTTTGGAGACTTCCTGATGATGCCCATTCTAAGGAGTGTGAGGTAATAACTCATTGCAGTTTTGATTTGCATTTCTCTAATAATTAGTGATGTTAAGCAGCTTTTCATGTGCCTCTTGGCCATCTGTATGCCTTCTTTGGAGAAATGTCTATTTAGGTCTTCTGCCCATTTTTTGATTAGGTTGCTTGTTTTATTAATACTGAACTGCATGAGCTGTTTATATATTTTGGAGATTAATCCATTGTTGATTCACTTGCAAATAGTTTCTCTCATTTTTGGGGTTGTCTTTTCATCTTGTTTATAATTTCCTTTGCTGTGCAAACACTCTTAAGTTACATTAGGTCTCATTTGTTTATTTTTGTTTTATTTCCATTACTCTAGAAGTGAGTCAAAAAATATCTTGCTGTGATTTATGTCAAAGAGTGTTTTGCCTATGTTTTCCTCAAAGAGTTTTATAGTATCTGGCCTTACATTTAGGTCTCTAATCCACTTTGAGTTTTTTTTTTTTTTGTATGAGTTTATTTTTGTATTTTTGTGTATGAGAGTGTTCTAATTTCATTCCTTTACAGGTAGCTGTCCAGTTTTCCCAGAACCACCTATTGAAGAGACTGTCTTTTCTCCATTGTATATCCTTGCCTCCTTTGCCATAGATTAGTTGACCATAGGTCCATGGCTTTATCTCTGGGCTTTCTATCCTGTTCCATTGATCTATATTTCTGTTTTTGTGCCAGTACCATATTGTATTGATTATTGTAGCTTTGTAGTATAGTCTGAAATCAGGGAGTCTGATTCCCCCAGCTCCTTTCTTTCTCCTCAAGATTGCTTTGGCTATTCGGGGTGTTTTGTGTCTCCATACAAATTTTAAGATTTTTTGTTCTGGTTCTACAAAAAATCCATTGGTAATTTGATAGTGATTGCATTGAATCTGTAGATTGCTTTGGATAGTATAGTCATTTTCATAATATTGATTCTTCCAATCCAAGAACATGGTATATCTCTCCATCTGTTTGTGTTATCTTTAATTTCTTTCATCAGTGTCTTATAGTTTTTTGAATACAGGTGTTTTGGCTTCTTAGGTAGGTTTATTCCAAGGGATTTTATTCTTATTGTTGCAAGGGAGAATGGGATTGTTTCCTTCCTTTCTCTTTCTGATATTTCATTGTTATTGTATAGGAATGCAAGAGATTTATGTGCATTAATTTTGTATCCTGCAAATTTACCAAATTCATTAATTAGCTCTAGTAGTTTTCTGGTGGTATCTTTAGGATTATCTATGTATACTATCATGTCATCTGCACACAATGACAGTTTTACTTCTTCTTTTTCAATTTGTATTCCTTTTATTTCTTTCTCTTCTCTGATTACCATGACTAGGACTTCCAAATCTATTTTGAATAATAATGGCAAGAATGGACGTCCTTGTCTTGTTCCTGATCTTAGAGGAAATGCCTTCAGTTATTCACCATTGAGAATGATGTTTGCTGTGGGTTTGTCATATATGGCCTTCATTATGTTGAGGTAGGTACCCTCTATGCCCACTTTCTGGAGAGTTTTCTATCATAAATGGGTGCGGAATTTTGTCAAAAGCTTTTTCTGCATCTGTTGAGAGGATCATATGGTTTTTATTCTTCAATTTGTTAACATGTTCTATCACATTTATTGATTTGAGTATATTGAAGAATCCTTGCATCTCTGGAATAAATCCCACTTGATCATGGTGTATGACCCTTTTAATGTGTCATTGGATTCTGTTTGATTGTATTTTGTTGAGGATTTTTGCACTTATATTCATCAGTGATATTGGTCTGTAATCTTCTTTTTTGTACTGTGTCTGTCTGGTTTTGGTATCAGAGTGATGGTGGCCTTGTAGAATGAGTTTGGGAGTGTTCCTTCCTCTGCAATTTTTTGGAAGCGTTTGAGAAGGATGTGTGTTAGCTCTTCTCTTAATGTTTGATAGAATTCACCTGTGAAGCCATCTGGTCCTGGACTTTTGTTTGTTGGAAGATTTGTAATCACAGGTTCAATTTCATTACTTGTGATTGGTCTGTTCATATTTTCTGTTTCTTCCTGGTTCAGTCTTGGAAGGTTATACCTTTCTATGAATTTGTCCATTTCTTCCAGATTGTCCATTTTATTGTCATTGAGTTGCTTGTAGTAGTCTCTTATGATGCTTTGTATTTCTGTGTGTCCATTATAACTTCTCCTTTATCATTTCTAATTTTATCGATTTGAGTCCTCTCCCTCTTTTTCTTTGATGAGTCTTGCTAAAGGTTTATCAATTTTATTTATCTTCTTGAAAACCCAGCTTTTAGTTTTATTGACCTTTGCTATTGCTTTCTTTGTTTCTGATTCATTTATTTCTGCTCTTATCATTATGATTTATTTCCTTCCACTAACTTTGGGTTTTGTTTGTTCTTCTGTCTCTAGTTCCTTTAGGTGTAAGGTTAGATTTTTTATTTGAGATTTTTCTTGTTTCTTGAGGTAGGGTTGTATTGCTATAAACTTCCCTCTTAGAACTGCTTTTACTGCATCCCATAGGTTTTGGATAATCCTGTTTTCATCATCATTTGTCTCTAAGTATTTTTTGATTTCCTCTTTGATTTCTTTAGTGATCTCTTGGTTATTTAGTAATGTATTGTTTAGTCTCCATGTGTTTGTCTTTTTTACATTTTTTTCCCTCTAATTTATTTCTAATGTCATAGCATTTTGTTGGGAAAGATGCTTGATATGATTTCAAGCCTTACTGAGGCTTGATTTGTGACCCGAGTTGTGATCTATATTGAAGAATGTTTCATGTGTTTCATGTGCACTTGAGAAGAAAGTGTAATCTGCTGTTTCTGAATGGAATGTCCTATAAATATCAATTAAATCTATCTGGTCTATTGTGTCATTTAAAGCTTGTGTTTCTTTACTAATTTTCTGTCTGGATCATCTGTCCATTGGTGTGGAAATAACTATTTCCATCTCCTCACTTCCAGTCTGTTTGTGTCCCTAGGTCTGTAGTGGGTCTCTTGTGGACAGCATATATATGGGTCTTGTATTTGTATCCATTCAGCGAGCCAATGTCCTTTGGTTGGAGCATTTAATCCATTAACATTTAAGGTAATTATCTATATGTATGTTCCTATTACCATTTTCTTAGTTGTTTTGGGTTTGTTTTTGTAGGTCATTTTCTTTTCTTTCTTCCCCCTTAAAGAAGTTCCTGTAGCATTTGTTGTAGAGCTGGTTTCATGGTGTTGAATACTCTTAGCTTTGTCTTGTCTGTAAAGCTATTGATTTCTCCATCGAATCTCTATCAGATCTTTGCTGGGTAAAGTAATCTTAGTTGTAGATACTTCCCTTCCTTCACTTTAAATATATTGTGCCACTCCCTTCTGGCTTGTAAATTTTCTGCTGATAAATCATCTTTTAACATTATGGGAGTTCTCTCATATGTTATTTGTCATTGTTCCCTGGTTGCTTTTAATCATTTTTCTTGGTCTTTAATTTTTGTCAGGGTGATTACTATGTTTCTCAATGTGTTGCTCCTTGGGTTTATCCTGCCTGGGACTCTCTGCACTTCCTGGACTTGGGTGGCTATTTCCTTTCCCATGTTAGGGAAGTGCTGGACTATAATATCTTCAAATATTTTCTCAGGTCCTTTCTCTCTCTCTTCTCCTTCTGAGACACCTGTAATGCAACTGTTGGCACATTTAATATTGTCCCAGAGGCCTCTTAGGCTGTCTTCATTTCTTTTCATTTTTTTTTCTTTATTCTGTTCTGTGGCAGTGAATTCCACCATTTTGTCTTCCAGGTCACTTATCCGTTCTTCTCCCTCAGTTATTCTGCTATTGACTCCTTTTAGTAATTTTTTTATTTCAGTTATTGTATTGTTCATCTGTGTTTGTTTGTTCTTTAATTATTCTAGCTGTTTGTCCTTTAGTTCTTCTAGGTCTTTATTAAACATTTCTTGCATCTTCTTGATCTTTGCCTCCATCCTTTTTCTGAGGTCCTGGGTCATCTTCACTATCATTATTCTGAATTCTTTTTCTGGAAGGTTGCCTATCTCCACTTCATTTATTTGTTTATCAGGGGTTTTATCTTGTTCCTTCTTCTGGTACATAGTCCTCTCCCTTTTCTTTTTGTCTATCTTTCTGTGAATGTGGTTTTCATTCCACAGACAGTAGGATTGCAGTTTTCTTGATTCTGCTACCTGCCCTCTGGTGGATGAGGCTATCTAAGAAGCTTGTGTAGGCTTCCTAATGGGAGGTACTAGTGGTGGGTAGAGCTGTGTGTTGCTCTGGTAGGAAGAGCTCAGTAAAACTTTCATCCCCTTGTCTGCTGAGGGGTAGGGCTAAGTTTCCTCCCTTTAGGTTGTTTGGCCTGAGGTGACCCAGCCCTGGAGGCTACAGGTTCTTTGATGGGGCTAATGGTTTACTCTGGGAGGGTCCATGCCCAGGAGTTCTTCCCAGAACTTCTGCTGCCAGTGTCCTTGTCCCTGCAGTGAGCCACAGCCATCCCCCGCTTCTGGAGGAGACCCTCCAACACCAGCAGGTAGGTCTTGTTCATTCCCCTATAAGGTCACTGCTCTTTCACCCTGGTTCTGATGCATACACTGCTTTGGGTGTGCCCTCCAATAGTGGAGTCTCTGTTTTCCCCCGTCCTGTTGAAGTCCTGAAATCAAATCCCACTAGCCTTCAAAGTTTGATTCTCTGGGAATTCGTCCTCCTGTTGCCTGACTGCCAGGTTGGGAAAACTGACATTGGGCTCAGAACCTTCATTCCAGCAGGTGGACTTCTGTGGTATAATTGTTCTCAAGTTTGTGAGTCAACCAACAAGTGGTTATGGCGTTTGATTTTGTTGTGATTGCATCCCTTAGACCATCTCATTGTGGCTTCTCCTTTGTCTTTGGATGTGTGGTGTCTTTATTGGTGAGTTCCAGTATCTTCCTGTGGATGATTTCTCAACAATTAATGGTGATTCTGGTGCTGTCTCAAGAGGGAGTGAGCACACGTCCTTCTACTCCATTACTTTACATAAGGTCTTTAAAACCACACATATGATTTACTCTAAGCCCTTCAAGTCTTATTTTAACTTGATGCTTTCTTATATATTTTTTTGAATTTGAGTATTGCATTTGTTTTTATATGCATTTTGATATTTTTTTTTTCATTTGAATAGAGCTTTGTCATATCTTGGGTGTATTATGGATTTCCAACTCACTTTCGGCCTCATCATTGTATTGCACTGGTGTGCAACTCTTTCTGATTCCCTGCTCAGTTAATTTATCTGTTGTTTATCTTCGGTTCCATATCATTAATAACAAAGACAAATTAAATGCAACCAACTCTCATCCTCATAGTAGGAAAGTCTCCTGGCTGAATATGCTTCTGTTTATCAACTGACTTTGCATGTAGCTTGTTAACAATTCTTCAATCCAGTAGACAGTGCTTCAAACATAAGTCAGGATGAATTCATGTTTTTCAATCTTCTAGCAGAATTCAGATGTTCTGGACCTTTTAGTTCATTGTTATTGTTGATCATTAAATATCAGGGATGAGGCAGTTTGCTCTGGGGCAATTTGCATTTTCTTCATCATAAATGCATTATGTTTTTGGAGCAAATACATTTGATTTTATAGTTTTCTGTTAATAGGCCTAATGTTTGATATTAAATATTGTAAATGATGATGGTGAGGATCATATATTACTTCTTCAGCTTGAAAGTAGGTGTCCCAATAGACTTCCCATGCCAGCTTTTCATTTTCATATTAGAGGTATTCCAGATGCAAATAACAGGGTCTTGAAGGAATGCATCAGTCACAGCTTTCCAAGATACTTAGTCACCTGTTACTTGTTCTACTCCTTAAGGAAGGCTTATCTGCCATTTATTAATATTTGGTCACAGATTAATTATGTATAAACTGTCCAATACGTATGGGAAGGAAAATTCTGTTGCAAAATACAGGCTTTCTGAGATATCAGCCTGCAAAATCATTATTTATTTTATTTCTTTGTGGTTTGAGGGCCTCTCAGTGTTGTGGCCTCTCCTGTTGCAGAGCACAGGCTCAGGATGTGCAGGCTCAGTGGCCATGGCTCACAGACCCAGCCGCTCTGCGGCATGTGGGATCTTCCCAGACCGGGACACCAACCTGTGTCCCCTGCATTGGCAGGAGGAATCTCAACCACTGTGCCACCAGGGAAGTCCAAAATCATTACTTTGTTTTCTTTTCTTTAATAAATCAAATTGATAGCCTTCCATGACAGATTTTCCTTCCAACATCCTTTAAACATTTCTTCTACAATTCACTCATTTGATTGGAAAATTACCTTCAATATTTTGTAATATTGAACAATGCTTAATAATAATAATAATTATACACTAAGCATGGGCAATTAGAAAGGTCAAAGCTGAAAAAGGGTCATGTATATTATGAAAAAACTATAATGAATTACAATGCACAAAGACACATATTTAAATTAGTAATTTTATTTTATAGCACATTCAGGAGACTATCTACCTGGAAAAATGCATTTTATATATTAGTGGAAAATGGACCAGATAAGTTAATAGAGTTTATTATTTTTTTGATATCCTTGACAATAAAGCTGAGATGTGTAGATTATTGTACTAGGAAATAGGGAATTCAGGCTTATTTCTGTCGAGATAGACATGGAGTAAAAAAGACTTAGCATGGAGAAAAAATGACTTAGCACAATAAGTTATCTTGGAAGAATCTGGTTGTGAATGAGCCATGACAGCCAGAAGTGGCAACAAGTGGCCATAGAGATGATACTTGCAACATATATTTATCTTCACTTTTTGAGTGGTGATGGTGATCCCACTGAGACTTTGGTGAAATACACATAAGTGTCAACTCTCATACTATCAGGATTTCACCAACTATCTGAAGGCCAAAACACCAGATGAAAAAAGAGAGAAAGGTAAAATGGATTTTGGTATGAAAAGTTACTAAAATTGGCCGAAGGAAGACAATAGATCAAAGATTATTTTAAATTTGGGCTTAATGAGTTAAATAATGTTAATATTATCATCAGCAGTAGAGAGACTCAAACGAAGTGTTATTTTAAGCTTTGACCATAAATCCAATTTCACACATGTGAAAATTGTTATAATGATGAGACACATAATATTATGAAAGCTATTATAATAGAGAATAATAATAGCCAACATTGTTTGTTTTACAGGTACTGTTTTAAGGTATTTAATTTCATTAATTCATTTCATAACACCATTAGTCCTAAGGGATACATAATACCACTATCCCCATTTAATCGATGACAAAACCTCCCGCCATGAAGTCATTCGCTAGTGGAAAATTTGGGACTCAAACCCAGAAAGTCAAACTCATGAGCTTGCTCATTTTATCACTGAATACAGATACAGGGCTAGGGTTTGGCAAGGAAATATATTCAGAGAGAGATTAAAAAGAAGGGCTCATAAGAAGCCCTCATTAAGAAGATGAGGCAAGTGAGGTGCCTATGCTCCAAATTTGCAGGATCCTGAGGGTGAGATTCTCCTTAAACCTTGATTCACAGGACCTTGCTCCCAAGGAATTGTTGTCCTGAGACCAAGGCTTGAAAGACACTTAGCATGGATTTATGCTCTACAAAATGGACAGTATAAAGCTGGGAGAAAAGATCTAGGTGGAAAATATTGAGATTAATACAGGGTCAGAACAGAAGAGAAGTAGAATCCTGAAAGGATTAGGGAGAAAGTCTAGAGCACTGAAGTATTTCCCCGCACTTGAATAAGAGAAAAATTCCAGAAGGAATGGTTGGTAAAGAGGATGTTCCATTTACCAAGTCTGAGTAACAAATTACCTCAAAACTTAGTGATATGAGATATTTATTCAGTTTATAGAATTCATGCTCAGGAATTCAGACAAGGCATAGTGGGGATAGATTGTCTCTGTTCCACCATGTCTGGGGCCTCCATTAGCAAGAAGTAAAGCTGGCATCACCTGAAGGCTATTCAGTAATGTCTGGTGGCTGAACTGGGCTGTCAACTGTGACCTTATATGGGCTGGTAGCTGGAACACCACACAGAGCCTTGCTCTGTGGCCTGGTCTTTTCAAGGCATGAGGACTAGGCTCAAAGGGCAAGTATGCCAACAGAGAGCCAGGAAGAAGCTAGATTACTTTTATGACCTGACCTAGCTTTGGAAGTCACATAGCATGGTTTCTGTCATTTTCTTTTTAATTAATTAATTTATTTATTAATTAATTTATTTATTTATTACAGTAGGTTCTTGTTGGTTATCTATTTTAAATACAGCAGTGTGTACATGTCAATCTCAAGCTCCCAATCAATCCCTCCCCCACCATTCTTCCCCCCGGTAACCATAAGTTCATTCTCTAAGTCTGTGAGTTTGTTTTGTAAATAAGTTTATTTGTATCAGTTTGTTTTTTTAGATTCTTCATATAAGTGATATCATATGATATGATATCTGTCTTTCTCTGTCTGATTTACTTCACTTAGTATGCTAATCTCTAGGTCCATCCATGTTGTTGCAAACGGCATTATTTCATTCTTTTTTTATAGCTGAGTGATATTCCATTGTATATATGTACCACATCTTCTTTATGCCTTCCTCTGTCAATGGACATTTAGGCTGCTTCCATGTCTTGGTAGTCAGGGGTCTGCCCAAGGAGAGGGGAAATAGTTGATCTCTTGATGGGAAGTGACAAGGTTCTCAAAGAGTATGGGGTTGCTTCCTTGGTGGCGTAGTGGTTGAGAGTCTGCCTGCCAATGAGTCGTGCCCCAGTCTGGGAGGATCCCACATGCCACATAGTGGCTGGGTTCATGAGCCATGGTCACTGGGCCTGCGTGTCCAGAGCCTGTGCTCTGCAAGGGGAGAGGCCACAACAGTGAGAGGCACGTGTACCACAAAAAAAAAAAAAAAAAAAAAAAAAAAAGAGTATGGGGGACTAGCAATATTGCTGTGGCTATTTTTGGAAAATATACCACACTATACAGCATGAAACGTGTCTGAAAGAATGGCCAAGTGGGTGATTTGGTATTGGATTTAGATGGATTTATTTCAGGACTGTGGGTTGGTAAGAGGGGTCATGCTTAAGAAAATTCATTAAAAAACAACAGACACTGGTCGCTTGTTCGAGAACTCTGGTAGTTAAAGTGAGAAAGAAACAGGGTAGTAGTTGGAATGAAGACCAAGATCAAGTGAGATGTTTCTCAAACATTATCAGGAAGTCCACAAATGCACAGTGAGGAAAAAGCTTTCCAACATAAATTTTAGAGAGAGGGAAGAAGTAACAAATTTTTGGCAGAAGAAAACATTTTTTTTGCACCTACCATAAGTGGGTTAGGTGTTTCATGCTCTATGTCAATTAATCCCGACAATACGGTAGATACATAATTTAAAGCTCATTTCATTCACAGAAAATTGAAGCCATCCAGGTCTGATAACTTTACTAGTTTATGAACTAAGCAACAGAACTAAGTTTAAGGTGGGCATAGCTCAGAAGTTTGTGTTCTTTTCCAATCGCTATGCAAGGTGCCTAAAGATAACTCCAATCAATTTTACTTTCTTAAAATTATTTTGCAGTAAGGTTTGTGGTCCAGCATATCTGCTTTTTTGTACCTCTAAATATACTGGTCCAGATTATATCTCCTTTTTCTTTTCCTGCTTTGATTAGCCAGAGAATAATTTGAAAGTAAATAGCAGACAGGTGAGCTCTTCTCATGAATATTTAGAATTGAGTCAGAAGTTGAGTATTCTCAGGGCTTCCCTGGTGGCGCAGTGGTTGAGAGTCCACCTGACGATGCAGGGTACACGGGTTCGTGCCCCAGTCTGGGAAGATCCCACATGCCGCAGAGTGGCTAGGCCCGTGAGCAATGGCCACTGAGCCTGCGCATCTGGAGCCTTTGCTCTGCAACAAGAGAGGCAAAATGGTGAGAGGCACGCATACGGAAAAAAAAAAAAAAAAGGTGAGTATGCTCTTATTTATAGGAGCAAACTCCCAGAGTAAGGAAAGGAGAGAAGGGCATGAAAGGCAAACATATTTAGTGATTGTGTTCAATGACCCAGGTATTGTGCTGGGAGATTAACATTGCAGAAACACTAGTACTCCTCCCCTAGATTCCTGGTGTCTGAGGTTTAGACAGGAAAGGTATATTGTCCAAAGTTATTCATCTAGGTATAGCTGAGCCACAATTAAATCCATGACTTTCAAAATCCAAAATTCTTTAATGCTGCCTTCTTTGAGAAATGTAATGGTGACTTTTCACGGTGACAGCCATTCAAAATGAAATTTAAAAGATAACTTTTTATATTTGTCAAGATTTCACAACTAAATCAAACTCCTATACATCCATTATTCTGGCAAATCATATAACTGTTTATATTAGATAAAGGAGGAAGAATAGTTTTAGGGAATGTCTTGACCCAATAGACAAAAATAAAAGTTTACACCTTAAATTAGAGAAATCCATTTATAAGTGTTGGGAGACAATTCTCCACAGGTCTCTCACATTCTTATACCTATTTCACCCAGTGGCACTGACAGCTTTTCTGTTCAACTGTCTTTTCAGGGATGTTTGTAGAGTGAACAGCCTAAGAATATAGGAATAGTGTCTCCCTCCAGAGCAGAGGGCAGATTTGTTTACTATGCATATAATAAATTCATGTCTCCCTCTAACCGAATGATTGGGCAGGTTTGCTTGAGGCCCATTATAAAAGATTTGGATTCCCTAAGCTCTGTATTTCTCAGCTGTGATGGGAACTCACTGCATGGGCAGCATCCATATCAGGCTCTCTACCTTCCCCTTGAGGAACTAGCCTGGGGAAACAAGGAAACTGACAGGATTGGGAAGGTCATGCCCTGTCCTGTTCCATGAGTAAATGTCCTATGATTCTGACCCAGGAGTTTTGCTTGCATCTTCTTGCAGGACACTGAAACTTGCAGGTGAACTTGTTGGCTTGCAAGAAAGTAAAATCTCTGGTCCTTCACAGTTTTTGACAATATATCTAATGGATGCTTTTTTTTTTTTAATTAAAAAACTTTTGTCACAACCTGTTTCTTTTTATTTGATAGGCATCTATTTTTTTAAGAGGAACTTGGAGGATATTTTGAGTAAGCAAATTTCCCAGGTGAAACTAGAAATGGGTCCAGAATATAAGAAAGAATAAACATGAGATAGCAAGAAATAAAAGCCACAAGTGAGTCTGAGAAAATATTTCACAACTAAATCAAACTCCTATACATCTATTGTTCTTGCAAATTATATACAAAGTTTATGTCAGATAATGAAGGAAGAGTGATTTTAGGGAATGGCTTGACCCAACAGACAAAAAAAAAAAAAGTTTGGCAGAAGTTTTCCTTTTCTTTTTTTCTTCTGCTTCAAAAATGAATACCCAGTAACTCTTTGATCTAAAATCAATGACCGAAAACAGCAACATGCACACATCACTGGCTGAATATGGAAACATAAGAAAACCCCTTTCACTGACAAGTATGGATTCTCAAATCAGTTTGTACAGGAGAGGAAACAGAAGCCTCATTACACAAATGTTCAAACATAGATTGAAAAGGAACATTTTAAAATTCACACCACCTCTCCAGGTTAGAGTAAAACCTTCATCCTGTGAGTATTAGAAAAATGCATTACAATTTTATATTTCTTTTTTTTCGTTTTTTTTTTTTTTTTTTTTTGTGGTACGTGGGCCTCTCACTGTTGTGGCCTCTCCCGTTATGGAGCACAGGCTCCGGACGCGCAGGCTCAGCATCCATGGCTCACGGGCCCAGCCGCTCCACAGCATGTGGGATCTTCCTGGACCAAGGCATGAACCCGTGTCCCCTGCATCGGCAGGCGGACTCTCAACCACTGCGCCACCAGGGAAGCCCATCACAGATCTTCTTAATGACAACACATGACCAGATAAAGCCCAGGCTCAGTGGGATTCTATATAAGACCATCTAAGATTTGGCTCCTGACTTTCTCTAACTTTATGCCCTCTTCACCCATTAAATTCCCCCAACACATGAGTGGTATCATCTTTTCAGCATTCCTGACCCAAATGTGCACATGTGCATGCCCGCATATGCACACACACAAACACACACACACACACACGCACTGGAACCCTATCATTCCAACATGCCCAGTTACTTATAGTACTGTAAGCATGCTTTGCCATTGAGTACTCACCTCTTCACACAGGGTAACCCTGCTGTCTGAAATGACCTTTTCTGTTTTCTCTCTCTATCAAAATGCATCTCTTCCATCTCTCCCAATCTTAGAAACCCTCCCAATTCTACCAGGTCCTGATTCTTCCCCTATTGTTTTCCAGATACTGACAGCCACCCTTCTCTCCCCCACAGCCCAGTCCATCTATCTAAATTAACCCCATTCTGCCTTCAAATTATTTCTTCAACTAATCTTCTCTCAATCCCTTCTACTACTACCACCCATAAACCAAGATCAACAATTTTTCAAGAGGGAGCTGATTATTCTTCCCCTCTTATTTTTCTACACTTTCCCCCAGTGTGTGTGGTTGGTTTATTTAGTTGGTATCCTCCTCTCACCATCCCTAGTCCAAATCAGATCTATTCCAACCTCATTACACTGATCCATTTGCTTCCCACAGCTGAAAGCCTGCTTTTTTTCTTTCTGGGAAGCTAAATATT
This sequence comes from Mesoplodon densirostris, assembly GCF_025265405.1. Lineage (NCBI taxonomy): Eukaryota > Metazoa > Chordata > Mammalia > Artiodactyla > Ziphiidae > Mesoplodon > Mesoplodon densirostris. The sequence continues at coordinate 106,180,087 of NC_082668.1, read as the reverse complement.
ACTTGTTTAAAAGATGCAGTAAAAATTCTACCTTTTCCATAAAACAACTGTTTCTTGAATACATTAGCCTTATAAAAAATGCTAACTTTCAGGAAATGTGGCAGTCAGAGTATCGATCACAAAACAACTCTGCTATGATAATGTGCTCTCTTAGATTTTTCCATAACACACACACACACACACACATACACATACACAAATACAGACATACACACTTTTCCTTCCCTGATTTTCAGGTTGAAAGTTGTTTGAGGTTAGGACTTGAGGAAACCACACTCAGGCTTATATTATCCTATATCCTCTTAACTATCTTCTATATTTTCTTTGACTCCATCATGTTATCTTCTTTTTTTCATCTCCATCCCCTTGATGTGGATCTATCATATCTTCTTTTGTGTATTATTAAAATTGTCCTCTAACTTGTCCTGTTGCTTTCAGCCTCCAAAATTCTCAAATCTGGCCTTGTTACTCCCTTGCCCAAAATTCTTCTGTGCCACTTTGTAGCTTCCAGAATTTAGCACCAAACACTTGGCAAGAAAAAAAAGCCCAGTGTGATGTGGCTCATGTCTTGGATTTCCAGACTCTTTTTCCATATGTAACAACCAGCTCACCTGCACTGACCTTGAATTCCCAAATTGTGCTAAACACTTTTTTTTTCAGTTTTATTTTATCAGATCATATGTTCTCTTTTTTTCTGAAATAACTATCCTCTATTTATCCTCCTGGTGAGCTCTTTTCTTTCTTCAAGATGTGGCTTAATCTCCTCTTGGAAATATTTTTGTGCCTCTCTGCATACTCTGTTCTCTGATGTCACATGTGTTACTGATTTTTTGACACTTGCCATGCTGTTGCAATCATTAATTTCTAGGCTTTGAGTCATTGCCAGCTGGGAGCATGTGTTTCATTCTTAATAATGTAGAAGGTGAAACAAAATATTTGCTGAATGAATGAATGAGTGATAAGCCTTTCTTATACTCTTAGATTCTTTCCCCCTTCAGGTCAGGCATTCAGCATTGTAAGTTTTGTCTGGTGAACTCTACTGTGAATGTGAAGCTAAGGCATATTTATGGTTATCTTCTCACATCAGTGAGTTTGGCTCGTTGAGTTTCTAAGCAAAATTCAACTGTCTCATAAATGCATAAGTCAGCTTCTCTGCATACTATTTTTTTCTCAGTCTCTCTCTCTTCTTCCTCTCATAAGTCTACATTCTCTCATCATTTTGCAATGACAAGAATGCATTGAATTTTTTGTTTGACTCAGAGGATCCTTTTCTCATTTTGCTTCATCTGTCTACTATCTGAACATTATATTTGAATGGTTGTTGTCTTGTCATTTCTCTTTGAATCAGTGAAAATTAAAGTGTAAAAGATGGAAGTAACTTCAGCAATAATTGGATCCTACTCTTTGGTTTTGCAGATGGGGAAATAAAGACATTGAAGGCAACAGAAGATGAAAGCATGTCCTGGAGTTGCAGTCTGATCCTGTTATCCACTGTGGGAAATGTTTGTCATTTGTTTTGGTGCCCGCTATCTGAAACCTTTTCCTATTTTTATTTTTTTTTATTTTTTATTTTTTTGGTGGTATGCGGGCCTCTCACTGTTGTGGCCTCCCCCGCTGCGGAGCACAGGCTCCGGATGCGCAGGCTCCGGATGCGCAGGCCCAGCGGCCATGGCTCACGGGCACAGCTGCTCCGTGGCATATGGGATCCTCCCAGACCGGGGCACAAACCCGTATCCCCTGCATCGGCAGGTGGACTCTCAACCACCGCGCCACCAGGGAGGCCCCCTTTTCCTATTTTTAAATAAATCTCCCCTTTAAGAGTCAGAGTGTGCCTCATACTCTAGAACTGAAAATACCATCTACTTTTACAGCCTTCCTGGCTGCTAGGAAGGTCAAGGCTCCATCAGATGCACCCACCTTAGACTTTAAGTTAGAAGCTAGTGATCTGAGTAAAGTGGGCTTGACTCATTTCCCTGACAGAGGAGGCATCTCCACTGACTTTCCCAAAGCCTCAACTGCAGAGATTTTGCAGTGTGTCTGATGATGTAGGTGCTGGGTAATATGTAGAGCACCCAGTGGTGAGAACACTGGTCTGCACGTTGTACTAGTTTTGTGGTTTGGTTTCAGTCACTATAACTTTCTATAAAGCTGTAAAGCCTGATTCTCCAGCCCTCCTTGAAATCCAAGTAATACATTTGTTCTCTGTCATGGTCAGATGGAGTCAATGTTTTGTTGTTGCCACTCTTTAGTTTTTTAACCTTCTTGATTACCTTTTTAGTTCTTAATTGCTATCTGAACTTACACTTTATTTGCTTATTTTTCAGTGTCTATTTTCCCACAAAATGTAAGCAGTATGATGGAAGAGCCATTATCTATCTTGCTTCCTACACTATATGTTCTCTGCTATAACAGTGACTGCCTCATAGCATGTGCCCAGTAAATACTTATTTTTATTAATAAATTCATTAATAAATGAGTACAATTTTTTTCTCTCCTAGCATTCTTTTTTATTAAGTTCTCTTTTTTCCCTCAATTTTTTTTTCCTTTGGAAGTATGCATCTTGTTTCTTAATATTTTCCTTCTTTATTTTTTTGCATTTGTTTTTTTTCTTAAATGTGTGTGCGGATCTCTGGATATTCTTGCATAGTTTTGCATGAAAAGTAATACTGATCTGTATAAGAAGCAGCCTGAGCTTCCTCTGCTCTTGAGTAGGTCTGTCTGCCCAAAAGCTCCTGAAAGAAAGGGGAGATGACTATAAGCCTGCTGACTGTAAGCATAGGGATGGGCTGTTTTGAATGAAAGATTTCACTGTAGGTGTTTGAAAATGAAGGGAGGTGTGAAAACCCCACAACTCCAACGACTGAGACCTTATACTAGGTACAAACTAGGAGTACTAGCTCTCCTTGGGGAAATAGTAAAATACCATTGGATGTGCATCCTTTCATTTTTTATTATTTATTTATTTATTTTTTCGGTATGCGGGCCTCTCACTGTTGTGGCCTCCCCCGTTGCGGAGCACAGGCTCCGGACGCGCAGGCTCCGGACGCGCAGGCTCAGCGGCCATGGCTCACGGGCCCAGCCGCTCCACGGCATATGGGATCCTCCCAGACCGGGGCGCGAACCCGTATCCCCTGCATCGGCAGGCGGACTCTCAACCACTGCGCCACCAGGGAGGCCCTTTTTTATTTTATTTTATTTTATTTTATTTATTTATTTTTTTTCATCCTTTCATTTTAGATTGGAGTAATTCTATGCCTGTGATTCTGTGGAGGGCAGAGTGGGAGTCAGGCTGCCCAATGCCCCTGATCAATCAATTCCTCTGATCTTTGCCCTCATCCTTCTCTGGCTTTCTGTGCCCTCCATTATCAAACCAGAACCTCTCTCCTGTGAGAAGAACAACCAGAGCTCCCAAATGCCTTAAGCTTTTGTGGGCTGAGTTCTCACCACTGTTGTACTGTCCTATTCTCTTTCTGTCTTCCAGAATGTCATCAAAATCACTGGTGCCTTTTATATCTTCACCCTGTGCCTCATTTATTGTCCTTTGTATATCTTCTCTAACCTTTCACCAAACTATGGGGAGAAAGGTAGGTAAATTTGGCAAATCAGTTTACATCTTGAGTAAAAAATCCAAAGAAGATACTAAAAGTACATATCCCTAGATTTTACCCTAGTTGTTACAAATATAATTTAAAAATTAATTTTTATTGAGGTTCTTGTGGTAAGCTGGTGCAGGTCTGTGGTTCAGCATTCAGAATGACTTGTTTTAGAGAAGATTTGGACCAAGCCTTTTTGCTCTTCTTCTATAACACCTCTAAATAGAAACCTAGCTTCTGCTTATACATACTTCTAATTGATTCACCATAAGTGATCAATGAACATGTATTGGAGGAAGAGAAAAATGAGGAGGAAAGGAAGGAAAGAGAGAGTGGAAGATCTTCCATTAGGTAATACAAACATTTGAGTGTGCGTTATGTGTCAAGTACTGTATAGATGCTGAGACTGGATAGGACTTCATCCTTGTGTAGGTGAGCCTTTCTGACTTCATTTGTCTTAGCAATAAAGAGAATGAGTTGTGGTTCTGATCCAAGACACTGACATAGGAGGTTCCTGAACTCACATCCTCCCATAGACACACTAAATCTACAGTTACACACAGAGCAATTCCCTTTAAAAGAAATCCAGAGTATACCTAAGTGACTTATAAACATCAGGCAAATGAGAAAATATCCACATTGAAATGGGAAGAAAAGGCTGAGACATACTCTCATCATAAACCCCACTTCCATCACAGCAACACAAAAATGAGATGGAACACCCAAATCCTAGCTTCTCCATGAAGAGAAAAGAATTTGGACCCAACTTCTAGTTCTCAAAACTTCCACCTCATGTATGAGCTCACAAAACACCCAGCTCTGAAATCCCATAGGGCTTGTGTTGTCTTGTCTCACAACACTATAATAAACAAAGAGACCATTCTTACCAGCTTGCTAAGGACTGGCTGTGGTTGTCCTCACAGGGCTCAGCACAGAGGGAGTAGACAGAAATGGCCCAACTCCCCATCATTCCCTGAAAGAAGTCTATTGGCATACTTTGGAATATATGCTGCCTGAGGGTCATTTCCAATCACCCTAGGTCTAGGCACTGACTGATATGCTCCCCTTTGTGACACTGACATGTCTTGTTATACCCTCTCAACTACTGGGAGCCACTAAAAACAAACAAAGAAGGTGACTTGGACAATCTTAGAGGTACGAGAGACAATAAAGGGCTCAGGCCAACCTGAATGATAAGGTTCATCTCCTACAAGAGACCATTCTATTAAGATTGTGAGACATAGCTTTTTATATGATGTGCAGGAAAAAACACAGAGGGTCAAGGAAAATGAAGAAATAGAGGATTATGTTCCAAACAGAAGAACAATGTAAAATTCCAAAAATAGTTATTAATGAAATGGAGACAAGTGATTTACCTGATAAAGAGTTTGAAATAATGGTTATAAAGATGCTTATTGAGGTTAGGAGAAAAATACAAGAAAAAAGTGAAAATTTCAATGAGATAAAAATTATTAAAAAAAGAACCAAACAGAAATCATAAAGTTAAAGAACACAATAACTGAACTAAAAAATTCAGTTGAGAGATTCAACAACAGACTAGATGCAAAATTTAAAAAAAGAAAAAAAAGAATAAACAAACTTGAAAACAGTGCAGTGGAATTCATTCAATCAGAAGTGAGGGGGGAAAATGAAAATGAGTAAAAATTGCTTAAGAGTCTTATGGGAGGCTATCAAAAGGACCAATATATGCATTATAAGGATCCCAGAAAGAGAATAAGCAAAGAAATAGGGACAGATACTCATTCAAAAAATAGTGGCTGAAAGCTTCCATTACCTGGGAAAAGAAACACAGCTAGATCCAGAAAGCCCATAAAGTTTCCTAATAAGATGAATCCAAAGAGGCCCACCCAAAAATCTGCTCAATGTCACTAATCATTAGAGAAATGCCAATCAAAACCACAATGAGTTATCACCTCACACTGGTCAGAATGGCCATCATGAAAAAATCTAGAAACAATAAATGCTGGAGAGGGTGTGGGGAAAAGGGAACTATCCTGCACTGTTGATGGGAATGTAAATTGATACAGTCATTATGGAGAACAGTATGGAGGTTCTTTAAAAAACTCAAAACAGAACTACCATATGACCCAGGAATCCCACTCCTGGGCATATATATACCCTGAGAAAACCATAATTCAAAAAGATACATGCACCAAAACGTTCATTGCAGCAATATTTACAATAGTCAAGACATTGAAACAACCTAAATGTCCATCAACAGAGGAATGGGTAAAGAAGATGTAGCACATATATACAATGGAACATTACTTAGCCATAAAAAGGAATGAAACTGAGTTATTTGTAATGAGGCGGATGAACCTAGAGACTGTCATACAGAGTGAAGTAAGCCAGAAAGAGAAAAAAAATGCACATATATGGAATATAAAAAAGTAGCACTTATGAACCTAGTGGCCAGACAGGAATAAAGAAGCAGATGTAGAGAATGGACTTGAGGACACAGGGGGAAAGGGGAAGCTGGGACAATTAGAGATTAACACTGACATATATACACTACCAAATGTAAAATGCATGGCTAGTGGGTAGCTGCTCCATAGCACAGGAAGATCCCAATTTGTAAGTATGCAACCAACATAGAAGCACATAAATATCTACAACAAATAATAAGAGATCTGAGGGAGAAACATAAAGCAATACAACGATAGTAGGAAACTTTAGTATCCCATTTTCAACAATGGATAATCATCCATAGGTAAAATTGATGAGGAAATTTTGTACTTAAAAGACATGTTAGACCAAACAGACTTAATAGACATTTATAGAATATTTCATCCATTAGCAGCAGAATACACATTAAAACATTCTTCAGGATAGATCATGTGTTAGGCCATAAAAGAAGTCTTAACACATTTAGAAACTGAAATTTTATTAAGCATGTTTTCTGATTACAGTGGTTTGAAACTAGAAACCAATTGCAAGAAGAAAAGTGGAAAATTCACAAATATGTGGAAACTAACTCACTCCTGAGGATCATTGGGTCAAAAAAGAAATCAAAAGAGAATAAAAAATATATATCTTGAGACAAATGTGAATGGAAATACAACATACCAAAACTAACAGTTTGCTGCAAAAGTAATTCTAAAATGGAAGTTCATAGCAATAAACACTTACATTAAGAAAAAAGAAATACCTCAAATAAACAAGCTAATTTTACACCTTAAGAAACAAACAAACAAAAAAAAGAAGAACATATTAAGCCAAAAGTGAGTAGAAGGAAGGACATGGAAAAGATTAGGGCAGAAATAAATAAAAGAGAGATTAAGAACATAGTAAAGGTTAATGAAATTGAGAGCTGCTTTTTTGAAAAGATAATCAAATAGACAATTCTTTAGTTAGACTCACCAAGATAAAAAGTGAGAGTACTCAATAAAGTTGAAAATGAAAGAGGAAATATTACAACTGATACCATACAAGTATAAAGGATCATAAAAGACTACTAAGAATAATTGTACTCCAAAAAATCAGACTACCTAGAAACAATGGATACATTCCTAGATACATATTACCTACCAAGTCTGAATCATTAAGAAATAGAAAATCTGAACAGAATAATTACTAGTAAGGAAATTAAATTGGTAATCAAAAACTTCCCAGCAAAGAAATGTCCAGAACATATCCTTTTACTGGTGAATTCTACCAAACATTTAAAGAAGAATCAGTACCAATCCTCTCAAACCCTTCCAAAAATAGAAGAGGAGAGAACATTTCCAAAGTTCTTTCCTGAGGCCAGCAATACCCTTATACCAAAACCAGATAAGGATACTACAAGGAAAGAAAATTGAAAGCCAATACCCCAGATGAAAACAGATGCAGAAATCCTCAAAATACATTAGCAAACTGAAATCAAGAGTACATTCAAAATATCATAATTGAGAGGACTTATTCCAGAGATGCAAGAATGGTTCAACTTTCATGAATCAATCAATGTGATACACCACATTGACAAAATAAAGGAGAAAATCATATGATCATATCAACAGGTGCATAAAAAGCACTTGACAAAATTCAACAAGAATTCATGATTAGAACTCTAAACAAAGTGGATATAGAGGGAATGTACCTCAACATAATAAAGACCATATATGACAAGCTCACAGCTAACATCATACTCAATGGTGAAAAACTGAAAGCTTTTCTCTAAGATCAGGAACAAAGTTAGAAAACCCAGTCTCATCAGTATTAATTAACATAGTACTGTAAGTCCTAGAAAAAGCAATTAGGAAAATAAAATAAGTAAGAAAAAGAAATAAATGACATCCAAATTGAAAACGAAGAAAGAAATAAACTGTTTCTACTTGCAGGTGACATATTATATGTTGAAAACACTAAAGACTTTACCAAAAAACTGTTGGTACTAATAAACAAATTTAATAAAATTTCAACTTAAAAATTAATATTCAAAATAAGTTGAATTTCTATACAATAACAATGATCTATCTAAAAGAGAAATTAAGAAAGCAATCTCATTTGCCATTGTATCAATAATAATAAAACCCCAAGGAAAATATTTACCCAATGAGATGAAAGAACTGTACACTGAAAACTGTAAGACCAATGTCTTATGAAAGAAACTGAAGACAGAAATAAATGGAAAGGTAATCCATGCTAATGGATTAAAATAATTCATATTTTTAGAATGTTCATACTATCAATACTTAAAGAAATCTACAGATTCAATGAAATCTCTATCAAAATTCCTATGGCATTTTTCAAAAAAATAGGGAGAAAAAACTAAAATTTGTATGGAACTACAAAGGTGCTTGAATAGCCAAACCAAGAAGAGAGAGACCAGAAATAAACACATGCTTACAAGTTCAATTAACTTTTTACAGTGAAGCTAAGAATATAAAATGGGGAAAGGATAGTTTCTTCAATAAATGGTGCTGGGAAAACTGGATATACACATGCACAAAAAATGAAACAGGCTCCCCATCTTACACCATACACAAAAATCAATTAAAAATGGATCAAAGACTTGAATATAAGACCAGAAACCACAAAACTTGTAAAAGAAAACATGGTATGTCAACTACTTGATATTGGTCTTGGCAATGATTTTTTTTTTTTTTGATACGACACCAGAAAAAAATGTTACAAAAGTAAAAATAAAGCAGGACCACACCAAGCTAAAAAGCTTCTGCACAGCCAAGGAAACCATCAACAAAGTAAAAAGGCAACAAATGGAATAGGAAAAAAAATTAATGATTCATATATCTGCTAATAGGTTAATATTCAAAATATATAATAAATGCATACAACTCAGTAGCGAAAACAAACAAACAAACAAAAAACCAAAAACACCAATCTGATTTAAAAATGGGCAGAAGAACTAAATAGCATTTTCTCTAAGAAGACTTAAAAATGGACAAGTAAATGAAAAGGTGCTCATATCACTAATTATTAGGGAAATGTAACTCACAACTACATTTAGACATCATCTCACACCTCTTAGGATGACTATTTTCAGGCAGAGAAGAGGTAAATGCTGGCAAGGATGTGGCGTAATTGGGATGCTGGTAGACTCTTGATGGGAATGTACAGTGGTACAGCCACTATGGAAAATAGTATGGAAGTTCCTCAAGAAATTAAACATGGAACTACTATATGATCCTGCAATGTCACTTCTGGGTAAACATCCAAAGGAAACGAAAACAGGATATTGAAGAGATGTATGCACACTCAGGTTCATTGCATCATGATTTACAGTAGTCCAGATGTGGAAACATACCCAGTGTCTATCAGTGGATAAATGGATAAAGAAAATATGGTATAAACATACAATGGAATATCATTCAGCCATGAGATAGAAGAAAATCTTGCTTTTTTCAACAACATGGATGGACCTTAGGGCATTATCTTAAGTGAAAATATTAAAATAGAGAAAGACAAATACTGTATGATCTCACTTATTTATAAAATCTAAAACTAAAAAATCGAACATATAGAGACAGAGGTAGAAAAATGGTTATCAGGGATGTGGGGGTGGGGTGGGAGAGGTAAGGAGAGACTGGTAAAAGGGTCCACATTTTCATCTATAAGATGAATAAATTCTAGGGATCCAGTGATACAATGTAAAACACGGTGACTAAAATTTATAACACTATAGTGTAAAATTTAAATTTGCTAAGAAAGTAGAAATCACACGTTCTCACACACACAATCACACACAAAATATAAATATGATAAACATGTTAATTAACCAGATAGGTGATGGGAATTCTTTCACAATGTATTTCTATACATATACATATGTATTTATCAAATCACCATGATGTATATATACTATAAATATCTTACAATTTTGTCAATCATAACTCAATAAACCTGAACTTTAAAAATTAATAAAATAAAATAAATAATATGGCACTATATAATTTCTGAGATTCCATTCAGCTCCCCTTTTTATAAAGTAAATACATTTTGTTTTCCCAAATTGGAAATCTTTTGCAACTCATGACACTCCAATCAGTTAATTCAAAGAGTAATTGTCCCTGCCAAGATGAACTGAAATAATTTCACCTTGAATATCAAAATCCAATAGGAAGCTAATTGTCTTGGAATCAAAAGACTCAAAGATATTCAGTGTCACTGAAGCAAACATCAAATGCAACACCAGTAAAATCTTTGATCATGAGCCATAAAGATCTGTTTTAAACCATTAATTATATTTAGAAGGAGACAGTAAACACAATTTGCTTTCAAGTTTTATATCTTCAACACACTCATTTTCTTAGGTGTTAATATGAAGAGATGTAAATAGCCCAGGAACTACTTTTTGAAACATAAGCTATAAAATTAATGGTCTCTGCCAAAGATTTTCACATTTCTCATCACGATAAACAAATTGGACATAAAACAGCCTGGCTGCATGTGCCTTTGGTGGTAGAGGACTGTGTGAGTGGGGAAAGTATTGAGTAGTGGGGAGTGATATAACCTTTATTTAGAAAGGAGGAATGGAGAGGAAAATAGACAGTGCATTGAATTATATTGGTCTAAAAATGACAAGTGTTCATTAGAAAACGTGAGAGGCACAAGCCAAGACACTCAAAGTCATGCTTTCTTTGTAAAATGGATACATGAAGGTTTCACTTTAAAAATAATACCATGGGTGGGGTAAAAGTGAGCCAAATATAAAAGATGTGACGCTATAGAGTGTCAATTTGTAGCTGAAGGCTCACTAAGGTGAGGGCACCTGCCAGGGTAGATGGATTTGTAATTGATTTCTTTCCTTTGCAACCTATATATTATGCAAAGGACAGCATGTGTCAGGACTACATATACTTTATGAAGCAAGTCAGACACCAAATGTTTTGTAAGAAGACATAGTAAAGAAAAGATGTCAAACATCTTAAAACATACATTTATTTGTTTCGTTTTTTGCAAAATATAAAAGATATATGTTAGGGCCTCCCTGGTGGCGCAGTGGTTAAGAGTCCGCCTGCCGATGCAGGGGATACGGGTTCGTGCCCCGGTCTGGGAGGATCCCATATGCCGCGGAGCAGCTGGGCCCGTGAGCCATGGCCGCTGGGCCTGCGCGTCCGGAGCCTGTGCTCTGCAACGGGAGAGGCCACAACAGTGAGAGGCCCACATACCGCAAAAAGAAAAAAAAAAAAAAAAAGATATATGTTACATAGACAAAAGTTAATTTCCTAATATTAAGTATGTGAGGAAGGAAGGTACACAAAGATAGTGTATATACAAGGGACATTTGTTTTTTAACAAATTTATTGGAGTATAATGGCTTTACAACTTTGTGTTAGTTTCTGCTGTATAACAAAGTGAATCAGGTACAGGTACACATATATCACCATATCCCCTCCCTCTTGTGTCTCCCTACCACCCTCCCTATCTCACCCCTCTAGATGGTCACAAAGCACTAAGCTGATCTCCCTGTGTTATGCAGCTGCTGTCCACTAGCTATCTATTTTACATATGGTAGTGTATATATGTCAATGCCACTCTCTCACTTCGCCCCAGCTTACCCTTCCCCCTCCACGTTTCCTCAAGTCTATTCTCTATGTCTGTGTCTTTATTCCTGTCCTGCTCCTAGGTTCTTCAGAATTTTTTTTTTTTTAGATTCCATATATATGTGTTAGCATACATTATTTGTTTTTCTCTTTCTGAATTACTTCACTCTGTATGACAGACTCTAGGTCGATCCACCTCACTACAAATAACTCAATTTCATTTATTTTTATGGCTGTGTAATATTCAATTGTATATATGTGCCACATCTTCTTTATCCATTCATCTGTCAACGGACACATAGGTTGCTTCCATGTCCTGGCTATTGTAAATAGTACTGCAATGAACATTGTGGTACATGGCTCTTTTTGAATTATGGTTTTCATAGGGTATATGCCCAGTAGTGGGATTGCTGAGTCATATGATAGTTCTATTTTTAGTTTCTTAAGGAACCTCCATAGTGTTCTCCATAGTGACTGTATCAATTTACATTCCCACCAACAGTGCAAGAAGGATCCCTTTTCTCCACGCCCTCTTCAGCATTTATGGGTTGCATATATTCTGATGATGCCCATTCTAACCAGTGTGAAGTATTACCTCATTGTAGTTTGGATTTGCATTTCTCTAATGATTAGTGATGTTGAACATCCTTTCATGTGTTTGTTGGCAATCTGAATATCTTCTTGGAGAAATGTCTACTTAGGTCTTCTGCCCACATTTGGATTGGGTTGTTTTTTTTTGATATTGAGCTGCATGAGCTGGTTGTATATTTTGGAGATTAATCCTTTGTCAGTTGCTTCATTTGCAAATATTTCTTCCCATTCTGAGGGTTGTCTTTTCACCTTGCTTATAGTTTCCTTTGCTGTGCAAAAGCTTTTAAGTTTCATTAGGTCCCATTTGTTTATTTTTGTTTTTATTTCCATTTCTCTAGGAGGTGGGTCAAAAAGGATTTGCTGTGATTTATGTCACGGAGTGTTCTGTCTATGTTGTCCTCTAAGAGTTTTATACTGTCTGCCCTTACATTTAGATCTTTAATCCATTTTGAGTTTATTTTTCTGTATGGTGTTAGGGAGTGTTCTGATTTCATTCTTTTACATATAGCTGTCTAGTTTCCTCAGCACCACTTATTGAAGAGGCTGTATTTTCTCCATTGTATATCCTTGCATCCTTTATCAAAGGTAAGGTGACAGTATGTGAACGGGTTTATCTCTGGCTTTCTACCCTGTTCCATTGATCTATATTTCTTTTTTTGTGCCAGTGTCATACTGTCTTGATTAGTGTACCTTTGTAGTATAGTCCAAAATCTGGGAGCCTGATTCCTCCAGCTCATTTTTTCTTTCTCAAGATAGCTTTGGCTATTCAGGGTCTTTTGTGTTTCCATACAAATTGTGAATTTTTTTGTTGTAGTTCTGAGAAAAATACCATTGGTAGTTAGATAGGGATTGCATTGCATCTGTAGATTGCTTTGGGTAGTATAGTCATTTTCACAATATTTATTCTTCCATTCCAAGAGCATGGTATATCTCTCCATCTGTTTGTATCATCTTTAATTTCTTCCAACAGTATCTTATAGTTTTCTGCATACAGCTCTTTTATCTTCTTAGGTAGGTTTATTCCTAGGTATTTTTTTATTATTTTTCTTGCAATTGTAAATGGGAGTGTTTCCTTAATTTCTCTTTCAGATTTTTCATCATTAGTGTATAAGAATGCAAGAGATTTCTGTGCATTTATTTTGTATCCTGCTGCTTTACCAAATTCATTGATTAGCTCTAGTATTTTTCTGGTAGTATCTTTAGGATTATCTATGTATAGTATTGTGTCAACTGCAAACAGTGACAGTTTTATTTCTTTTCCAATTTGGATTTCTTTTATTTACTTTTCTTCTCTGATTGCTGTGGCTAAAATTTCCAAAACTATGTTGAATAATAGTGGTGAGAGTGGGCAACCTTGTCTTCTTCCTGGTCTTAGTGGAAATGGTTTCAGTTTTTCAACATAGAGAATGATGTTGGCTGTGGGTTTGTCATATATGGCCTTTATGAGATAAGTTCCCTCTGTGCCTACTTTCTGGAGAGTTTTTATCATAAATTGGTGTTGAATTTTGTCAAAACCTTTTTCTGCATCTATTGAGATGATCATATCATTTTTATTATTCAATTTGTTAATATGGTGTATCAAATTCTTTGATTTTCATATACTGAAGAATCCTTGCATCCCTGGGATAAACCCCACTTGATAATGGTACATAATCCTTTTAATATGTTGTTTGATTCTGTTTGCTAGTATTTTGTTGAGGATTATTGCATCTACATTCATCAGTGATATTGGTCTGTAATTTTCTTTTCTTGTAGTATCTTTGTCTGGTTTTGTTATCAGGGTGATGGTGGCCTCACAGAATGAGTTTGGGAGTGTTCCTTCCTTTGTAAATTTTTGGAAGATTTTGAGATGAATGGGTTTTATCTCTTCTCTAAATGTTTGATAGAATTCACCTGTGAAGCCATCTGGTCCTGGACTTTTGTTTGTTAGAAGATTTTTACTCACAGTTTAAATTTCATTACTTGTGATTGGTCTGTTCATATTTTCTATTTCTTCCTGGTTCAGTCTTGGAAAGTTATACCTTTCTAAGAATTTGTCCATTTCTTCCAGGTTGTCCATTTTATTGGCATAGAGTTGCTTGTAGTAGTCTCTTAGGATGCTTTGTATTTCTGATGCTTCTGTTGTAACTTCTCCTTTTTTATTTCTAATTTTATTGATTTGAGTCCTCTCCTTCTTTCTCTTGATGAGTCTGGCTAATGGTTTATCAATTTTTTTATCTTCCCAAAGAACCAGCTTTTAGTTTTATTGACCTTTGCTACTGTTTTCTTGTTTCTATTTCATTTATTTCTGCTCAGATCTTTATGATTTCCTTCCTTCTGCTAACTTTGGGTTTTGTTTGTTCTTCTTTCTCTAGTTCCTTTAGATGTAATGTTAGATTGTTTATTTGAGTTTTTTCTTGTTTCTTGAGGTAGGCTTTTATTGCTTTAAGCTTCCCTCTTAGAGCTTGTTTGCTGCATCCCATAGGTTTTGGATCATTGTGTTTTCATTGTCATTTGTCTCTAGGTATTTTTTGATTTGCTTTTTGATTCTTCAGTGGTCTCTTGGTTATTTCCTAACGTATTGTTTAGGCTTCATGTGTTTTTTTTTTGTTGTTGTTGTTGTTTTTTTACTTTTTTTCCACCTGTAATTCACTTCTAATCTCAGAGTGTTGTGGTCAGAAAAGATGCTTGATATGATTTCGATTTTCTTATATTACTCAGGCTTGATTTGTGACCCACGACGTGATATATCCTGGAGAATGTCCTGTGTGCACTTGAGAAGAATGTGTAATCTTCTGTTTTAGGATGGAATGTCCTATAAATATCAATTAAATCTATCTAATCTATTGTGTCATTTAAAGCTTGAGTTTCCTTATTAATTTTCTGTTTGGATGATCTGTTGATTGGTGTAAGTGAGGTGTTAAAGTTCCCCGCTATTTTTGTGTTACTGCCTATTTCCTCGTTTATAGCTGTTAGCAGTTGCCTTATGTATTGAGGTGTTCCTGTGTTGGGTGCATATATGTTTATAATTGTTATATCTTCTTCTTGGATTGATCCTTTGATAATTATGTAGTGTCTTTGCTTGTCTCTTGTAACATTGTTAATTTTAAAGTCTATCTTATCTGATATGAGAATTGCTACTCCAGCTTTCTTTTGATTTCCCTTTGCATGCAATATCTTTTTCCATCCCTTCACTTTAAGTCTGTATGTGTCCCTAGGTCTATAGTGGGTCTCTTGTACACAGCATATATATTGCTTTTGTTTTTGTATGCATTCTGCAAACCTGTGCCTTTTGGTTGGAGCATTTAATCCATTCATGTTTAAGGTAATTATCTATATTATATGTTCCTATTACCATTGTCTTAATTGTTTTGAGTTTGTTTTTGTAAGTCTTTTTCTTCTCTTGTGTTTCCCACTTAGAGAAGTTTCTTCAGCATTTGTGGTAGAGCTGTTTTGGTGGTGCTGAATTCTCTTAGCTTTTGCTTGTCTGTAAAGCATTTGATTTCTCCATCGAATGTGAATGAGAACCTTGCTGGCTAGAGTAATACTGGTTGTAGGTTCTTCCCTTTCATCACTTTAAGTATATCATGCCACTCCCTTCTGGCTTTTAGAGTTTCTGCTGAGAAATCAGCTGTTAACATTATGGGAGTTCCCTTGTATGTTATTTGTCTTTTTTCCCTTGCTGTTTTCAGTAATTTTTCTTTGTCGTTAATTTTTTGCCAATTTAATTACTATGTGTCTCTGTGTGTTTCTCCTTGGGTTTATCCTGCCTGGGACTCTGCACTTCCTGGACTTGGGTGGCTATTTCCTTTCCCATGTTAGGGAAGTTTTTGACTATAATCTCTTCTAATATTTTCTCTTGTCCTTTCTCTCTCTCTTCTCCTTCTTGGACCCCTATAATGCAAATGTTGTCACAGTTAATATTGTCCCAGAAGTCTCTAAGGTTGCCTTCATTTCTTTTCTTTCGTTTTTCTTTATTCTGTTCTGCAGCAGTGAATTCCACCATTCTGTCTTCCAGGTCACTTATCCGTTCTTCTGCCTCAGTTATTCTGCTATTGATTCCTTCTAGTGTAGTTTTCATTTCAGTTATTGTATTGTTCATCTCTGTTTGTTTGTTCTTTAATTCTTCTATGTCTTTGTTAAATATTTCTTGCATCTTCTGGATCTTTGCCTTCATTTTTTTCCCCAAGGTCCTGGATCATCTTCCCTATCATTATTCTGAATTCTTTTTCTGGAAGTTTGCCTATCTCCCCTTCATTTAGTTGTTTTTCTGGGGTTTTATCTTGTTCCTTCATGTGATACATAGCCCTCTGCCTTTTCATCTTGTCTATCTTTCTGTGAATGTGGTTTTTGTTCCACAAGCTGCAGGATTGTAGTTATTCTTGCATCTGCTGTCTGCCCTCTGGTGGATGAGGCTATCTAAGAGGCTTTTGCATGTTTCCTGATGGGATGGACTGCTGGTGGGTAGAGCTGGCTGTTGCTCTGGTAGGTAGAGCTCAGTAAAACTTTAATCCACGTGACTGCTGATGGGTGGGGCTGGGTTACCTCCCTGTTGGCGTTTTGGCCTGAGGCAACACAACATTGGAGAGTACCTCATCTTTTCTGGTGCTTATGGCTGACTGTGGGAGGGCTAACACTAAGGAGTACTTCCCAGGACTTCAGCTGCCAGCTTCCTTGTCCTCACGTTGAGACAGACTCACCCCTCGCCTCTGCAGGAGACTCTCAACACTAGCAGTTAGGTCTGGTTCAGTCTCCTATGGGGTCACTGCTTCTTCCCCTGGGTCCCAATGTGCACACTACTTTGTGTGTGCCCTCCAAGAGTGGAGTCTCTGTTTCCCCCAGTCCTGTCAAAGTCCTGCAATCTAATCCCACTAGCCTTCAAAGTCTGATTCTCTTAGAATTCCTACTGCTGTTGCCAGACCCCCAGGTTAGGAAGCCTGACGTGGGGCTCAGAACCTTCACTGCAGTGGGTTGGCTTCTGTGGTATAAGTGTTCTCCAGTTTGTGAGTCACCCACCCAGCAGTTATGGGATTTGATTTTACTGTGATTGTGCCCCTCCTACCATCTAATTTTGGCTTCTCTTTTGTCTTTGGATGTGGGGTATCACTTCTGGTGAGTTCCAGGGTCTTCCTGTCGATGATTGTTCAGCAGTTAGTTGTGAATCTGGTGTTTTCGCAGGAGGGAGTGAAAGAACATCCTTCTACTCTGCCATCTTGAATCAATCTTCCTGAAACTTAAAAGCTTTTGCACAGCAAAGGAAACTATAAGGAAGATGAAAAGACAACCCTCAGAATGGGAGAAAATATTTGCAAACGAAGCAACTGACAAAGGGTTAATCTCCAAAATATACAAGCAGCTCATGCAGCTCAATATCAAAAAAACAAACCCAATCCAAAAATGGACAGAAGACCTAAATAAACATTTATCCAAAGAAGATGTACAAATTGCCAACAAACACATTAAAGGTTGCTCAACATCACTAATCATTAGAGAAATGCAAATCAAAATTACAATGAGGTATCACCTCACACCAGTTAGAATGGTCATCATCAGAATATCTACAAACAACAAATTCTGGAGAGGGTGTGGAGAAAAGGGAACTCTCTTCCCCTGTTGGTGGCAATATAAAGTGTTACAACCACTATGGAGAACAGCATGGAGGTTCCTTAAAAAACTAAAAATAGAACTACCATATGACCCAGCAATCCCACTCCTGAGCATATACCCTGAGAAAACTATAATTTAAAAAGAGTCATGTACCTCAATGTTCATTGCAGCACTATTTACAATAACCAAGACATGGAAGCAACCTAAGTGTCCAACAACAGATGAATGGATAGAGAAGATGTTGCACATATATACAATGGAATATTACTCAGCAATAAAAAGAAACGAAATTGAGTTATTTGTAATGAGGTGAATGGACATATAGTCTGTCATACAAAGTGAAGTAAGTCAGAAACAGAAAAATAAATACTGTATGCTAACACACACATATGGAAGCTAAAAAAAAAAGGTTCTAATGAACCTAGGGGCAGTACAGGAATAAAGATGCAGACCTACAGAATGGACTTGAGGGCATGGGGAGTTGGAATGTTAAGCTGGGATGAAGTGAGAGAATGGTATGGACATATATACACTACCAAATGTAAAATCGATAGCTAGTTGGAAGCAGCTGCATAGCACAGGGAGATTAGCTTGGTGCTCTCTATCCACTTAGAGGGGTGGGATAGGGAGAGTGGGAGGGAGATGCAAGGAGGAGTAGATATGGAGATGTATGTATACGTATAGCTGATTCACTTTGTTATACAGCAGAAAATAACACACCATTTTAAAGCTATTATACTCCAATAAAGATGTTAAAAAAATCTTTAAAAAAAATCTGCATCAGTAAATAAGGTAATAGAAAAAAGTGTTTAGAGTAGAAAGAAATGAAGACCCAGGATAAAGAACCATGCAAAGCACACATTTAAAATATTGACAAAGCCAGAGGAGTTACTCTATGTGATTGAGGAGAGGCTAAAAAGAAAAGGAGGAAAGTGAGACTAATGGCAAGAATTCAAGAATAAAAGGTTTTGGGAAGGCCAGAGTGGTGAACTGCCTCAAATCCTTTGAATAGGTCAGGTAAATTGAGGACTGAATTTAGCCAATGGATTTGGCACCATGAAACTTAAGATGACCGTAGGGAGAAAAATAAGTAGCTTTAGTAGAGGGGATTAATAATAAACTGTACTGTGGCTTTCAAAGTTTAGTAAAAATGAAAAGAATATATAATATTTCAAATTTATATATTGATTGTACACTGAAATTATGTTTTTTAACATATTGGTTTATATAGAATATATTATTAAAATTAAATTTGTTTGATCCATGTTTACTTTTTAGTAGTACTTAAACTTGCTTATGTAGCTCCCATTTTATTTCTGTTGGACAATGCTGACTAGGATGATGGCTATGCCTTGCCTGTAGAAGGCTTCTAGTAGTAGGATCTGGAAAACTGGAGTCGATCTGAGGCTCCAGGAATCATTCATTCAGAAAGAGAAAAGTAATGTAATACTAAGTGATACTGAAAATAGCGACAGAGAAACTGTATGAGAGAGAGACGATTCAGGGTTGAATTCATTATAAGTTTATAGAAAACAAGGAAAATGAAAAATAGAAAACAACAAAAACAAATATCAACTGCAGAAAAACTAAAACATTGTACAGGAAAGGAATAGTAAAGTGATAAAATATGTGCTTTAACTGTGAACAGCAATTGTCACATGATAATAAAAATATAAAGTATCAATTTTGATTTAATTATAACTCAACTGTGTTGGGAGAATGGAGGAGAGGAAGATGTCCAGACCAGAGAGTGTGTGTGTGTACTGGAGGCTGAGTACCAGGTGACAGAAATCTAAAACCTCATGTTCTATGGGGGAATGCCATTATCCAATTTTCTAATGCAAGTTAAGAATAACAAATTTCAGCAAGGTACTTAGAAATAAACAAATATATATATATATATATATATATATATATATATATATATATATATATATATATATATATAAAATATCTTGCTTGAAGAAATGGGAATCAGAATGATGTAAGTAGGGGTCTGCTGATTTTTATAAAAATTTTCATCACATTGATTCTTTGTTCTATATACATGCATAATTTCAAAAATAAACTGGATTGTGCAAATGAATGCATAAGAATAGGATTTTCAATGTGAAAGCAAGGAAGAGAGGGAAGGACGAAGGAGGGAAGTAGGTTTTGGAATTTGCCCGATGTCTCATGGCTAATGATTGGGCTAAGTCTAATCTGAAATTGTCTGACTTCATTATCTAATGCTGCCTGAAAACAGAAGTAACTAAAGCATGATCAGTGGCAGACAAATTCAATGCCAGCCTGTTACACTGGCATCAGCAGGAGTTTCATGGACTAATCTCAGTCACATCTTTGTGTCCTTTAATTCCAAGAAAGGAGTGCTACCTACACAAAAGACCCTCACTCCAGTCCTGACCTACTCCAATCCAGACTTCACTGAATTCTCAAAGGCTCCTCCCGAATTGTGAAACCAATATTTCATTCCGGCTGAGAATATTTTATGACTCCCATCACCTCAGGAAAGTATAGGGAGAGAAGAGCTTTTGGCTCTAGACCCTGACTTTCTTGCCTGATTTCTTGTAAAAATTCTGTCATTAGAGGAAGTTCCAGATGCTGGCTTTGGAGGGCGGCATGGACTTTCTCTCCCTCACATTCTCCATTAGCACAAAAGTCACTCTCAATCATTATTAATAGTATCTTTGTTAGGGAAATGCAGTTTCCAGAAGATTCCTTTGGTTGTATCTTTCTCACATTGCTAGTCCTAAGTCTTTCCTCATTTTAACCATGGAACCGTGTTCCCTAAGCTTTGGATATTCTGAAACACTTGCAATTTCCCAAATCTCCCATGGGCTTTTGGACTCTCTACTTGTGAATGCTATTTCAATTTCCTGGATGCCCAATCACTGTAACCCACCTGATGACCTGGAATATTTCAATGTGCCATTCATGGGTCTCCTCCTCTGTTGAAGGTTTCCTTGATTCCTCCCCACTCCTACTGTGTACATCTTGTGTAGTGACTAGCCCTGTTGTGACCCACAAGAGAGTAGGAAATATTTCTCATTCCTCTGTTTATTCTTAGTCTCTAGCATAAGGTCTTCACAAAGAATGAATTCCAAAGTCTTTCTCCAATGAGTAATAGTGAAGACAGTGTGGGCAGAAAATAGGTAGGGTACAAATGAGTTCACATTAACTAACAGCTTCTGTAGGCAGCTTCTGTAGTGTGTGTTTCTAACTTATAGGAAGTGGGAACAGAGATGAAATTCGTCAATGTCTATAGTAGGAAACATTAATGACACACAGCCTGATTTCTTAAAGCCTGTGGTTTAGGAACATATGTTGAATAACCAAGTAGGCAATTTTAACTTTAAATAATAATAAAAAAGAACTAGGATCATACAGTTGGGCTCCTTTAGCCACAGATTTCATATTCATGGATTCAACAAATCAAGGTTCGAAACTGTTCCAAAAAAATTCCAGAAAGTCCCAAAAACCAAAACTTGAGTTTATCCCATGCTGGAAACTATTTACATAGAATTTATATTGTGTTTACAACTAGTTACATAGCATTTACATTGTATTAGGTATCATAAGTAATCTAGAGATGATTTCTTGAGGACACAGGGCAGGAAGGGGAAACTGGGACAAAGTGAGAGAGTAGCATTGACATATATACAGTACCAAATGTAAAATAGATAGCTAGTGGGAAGCTGCTGCATAGCACAGGGGGATCAGCTCATGTTTTGTGACAACCTAGAGGGATGGGATAGGGAGGGGGGGAGAGAGTCTCCAGAGGGAGGGGATATGGGGATAAATGTATACTTATAGCTGATTCACTTTGTTGTATGGCAGAAACTAACACAACATTGTAAAGCATTTATACTCCAATAAAGATATTTTAAAAAATAAAGTATATGGGAAGATGTATGTAGGTTATATGCAAACACTTCACCATTTTATAAAATGGACTTGAGCATCCACGAATTTTGATATCCACAGGGGTTTCTGGAAACAATTCCCTGCAGATACAAGGGCTGACTGTACATACAAAAACAACATTAAATTATTTCACATTATCTAGTAAGTGCAGTCATTTTTCACCCTTGACTTGAAACAGAGCATTAAATAAATAATGTGCACATTGCCCACAACTTTAACTCACCTCAAAGAGCCAACCCCAGTATCTATTTGAATATTTTACCTTCCCCAGCTGAAAGCAACCGTGGGAGTCTGATACAGAAAGGCAGCAATTCAGTGAGCTACAGACAGGCAGGGTTGAGGCTTTGCATTTTAATGCCAGTCCTCATTTTGATGTCTAAACCAAAACAAAAATAAAGGATTTCAGCTGAAATGACTAAAGCTTCTAGTTTTAGAGCCAATAAATAACTTACTTCTGTTAGTTTGCTTTTCTGAAACAAATTGGTTGAAAATGACCTGCACAACTTTGATATTTTAGCATCTATGGTTAGTAATCGTTGTGGAGAAAATTTGGGGCCTCTTGAAAAAATATGGCAAAAGTTTAAAGAGTAACAAATGGCCAGAGTATAAAGTTCACTAAAAACAGCCTGCCACCTGTTTCTCCATGCAGTAGCACTGGCTATAAATACACTAATCTTATTGATTCTTGTGGATGTGCTTTGTTCATGATTTTGACATTTGGAGTATACGGTTTACTTCTTTTCCCTTTTGTAGACATACTTTTTTAATTCTTGAAAAATGGCAAGCTTTATAGGATTTGCTCTTTCTTTTTGGCATAAATAGGTGTAATATCCAATTGTGTCAACCTTTAGTTCTGTTAAAATGTGAGGCATAGCTCAAAGACATGGAAGCAGAAACCAGTTCATTTATGAAAGCCTACACAAACACAGAGACAGGTCCACATTTAACCAACATCTGTAATATTTAGAGTTCATCTCTCAAGTTTTCAGTTGTTTTTTTTTCTTCCATTTACTCGTTCCTCCTATATACGTAGATCTCACTTATGTAGATCTCACTCCAGAAATTGCTTACTGGATTTTTATTCCCTCCCAGGATAACATTCCATTTCTGTAGTTTCTTATTCTGACAAAATATTGAAAAAGTACTCATCTTATGCCTCTATATAACCACCCATCATCCTATAACTCACAACCATCTAATTTCTGCCACCACTACTCAATAAATGCCTGTATCTTTAATTCACACAAATATTTTGGTCTCCTGTTAGATCTCAAGATCTTTAATGTCCGAAAATGTTGAAGTTGATTTTAACCTTCTTGAGAGATTTTTCCTTTTGTCCCTGACTTGGAGTCTTTGTTTACCCGCCTGACACTTTCTCCCCCTTCATCCCGCCTTCTTCCTCCTCTCTACATGAAGATCTTTACCTATAACATTCTGTCATCTTCCTTAATTTTTCCACTTGCTATTTTCTGTACGTGTAACTCCTTGAAGTGTTGTAGAACCCAAGTTCACGTGCCCAACAGACAGTGAGTCCAAACAAATCGAAATGTTGGAATTTGGAGCAGAGTCAGAGTTTGGAGCAGAGAAAGGTTTATTGCAGGGCCATGCAAGGAGAACGGTTGGCTCATGCTCAAAAGTCCTGAACTCTCCAATAGTTTTCAGGGAAGAGTTTTATAGGTAAAATGTGGGGGAAGGTCTGCAGTGTGTGTGACCCTTCTCTGTTTGGTTGGTGGCAAGGAAACAGGGTGGTCCTGGAATCAGCCTTCTTGTTCCAACCAGTCTGATGTCCACAGCTTGTGCTCAGTCTGAAGTTACCATCGTCCTCCTGGGTGGGAACCTTAGCTCCTGTAGAAGAACTCAGAATTATGTATCAGATTGTTATGTATATTCCTTGAGGAGGAACCAGGAGGAATCAGGACCCTGCTCCATCGCTGCACTACTGATTTTTTCTGCATTCTCTCACCCACCCCTCCCAATACATAACTGTTTGAATCTGCCCTTTGGAACTCAGGGAAGGTCTAGGAGGCAGAAGCCTTTTTCCTCCAAAGAAAAAACAGGGACATGGAAAGGCTTTTGTACTTGGGAGGGCCCCACAGGGTCCTGTTTGTTTTCAAAAGTTGTTCTCCATCTTTAACCAATAGCTATTTCTAAATCATCATCAGCTTATTCTCCCCATCATATAAAGAAGAATCATTTAACTTGTCCTTGCATAAAAGTGGAAGAAAAGAAATCTCAGTAAAATCTGGCTCCAAGAGTAAAAGGAATTATAAACTGGTATTCACTGTACCACCTAAGTCATTGAAACAGTCAACGTTCCTCTTCTCTGTTCCCCAAGCTCAGTTATCATTCTGCTGAATCTTGTTTCCTTAATTCCCTTCTTCTTACTATCATTTGTCCTCATCTTCCCATGGCCACCATTTAATTCTGGATCTTTGTATTATTGCAACTTAGCACCCAAACTAGTTCTTCTTACTTGCAGTATATTCTACAGAGTGTCATCAGAATAACTTCCAGAAAACAATTTTTTTTTTCTTAATCAAAATCCTTCAGTTAGCCCAGTGGTTCTTAACCAGGAGAGATTTTGTCCCTCACTCTCCTCTTCAGTGACATTTGACAATGTCTAGAAACATTTTTAGTTATTACAACTGAGGTCAGAGGTGCTACTGACATCTAGTGGGTAGAGGCCAAGGATGCTGCTAACCATCAGTGCACAAAACAGTCCCCACTAGTAATTGACTGATGAAAAATGCCACAGATGTTAAAGTTGAGAAACCTTGTTTCAATCTAATATATATGCCCTCTGAATTTGTTTGATGGTATCTTTGCAATTGCATCCTCCGTTTTTCCCTAATATCAGTACCACACTCTTCTCTAGCTGTCCATCATCCTTGAAACACGCCTGAAACATTTTGGTCTCCCTGCTAGACAGGCAGTTACTTTATTCTGCCTTTGGACATTTAAACAAATATTTTTACTCTTCTCCTTCTTCATTAAACTTTAATATGGCGACCACATTAAAGAGTAATCCCCTTTCTCCTATATTGTCAGGAATGTAAGCCCTGCTGGAGGACCTGATCCTCTGGGGCAAAACATCAGTCTCAGAAGCCCTGCCTTGCCCTCAGAAAGTAACCTAGGTATCTATTGAGAAACCATCTAGGACATTTTAAAAGGTTAGGTACATTTAACTTGGAGATGTTCAAATCAAATCAAAGTGGACTGAGCTGAATTCTTAGATAGGAATCTATCTGAGCCTAAATCTATCTGAGCCTTTCTTTTAAACTCTGAAAAGCACTCATATAAATCCTAGTGGTCCATTCTCAGCTACTTTGCTTTTCTAAAGAGAATCCTCAATGTCGAAGCTGTTGTGCCAACCTGTGGCTCTAAAGAGATATATGCCTGGCAGTATTTACTGTAGTGCTCAG
This sequence comes from Mesoplodon densirostris, assembly GCF_025265405.1. NCBI lineage: Eukaryota > Metazoa > Chordata > Mammalia > Artiodactyla > Ziphiidae > Mesoplodon > Mesoplodon densirostris. The sequence continues at coordinate 106,154,965 of NC_082668.1, read as the reverse complement.
GTATGATACATACAGACTTCAGTGAGCAGAACACAGGGAAGAATCCTTCCTGTTCCCATCTAACATTTATGGTTTCTGTGACTTAGGACTTCAGATGTAAGAAAATGGAATAAGGCATCTGATGGAACACTCAGACCTAATGACTAGCAATCATGACCCTGAATGAATTGAGAAAGTGTCTTATAATCAGAAATTTTATTCAGTGTTGTAACATTTTTTTTTTTTTTTTTTTTGCGCAGAGCTGCTAAGAAATTCTCAAAGGAGAAAAAAAAAGAGAGAAAAAAATTAGGAAAAGACATGGTACGTTGGAGGAATTGCATAGACCAATCAGTTTTAGAAATGTTAAGTATTGTATATCTCATGTGATAATTCATAAAATACATTAGCATAACAAACTCTGTGATGGCCTGGGTTAAATAACAAAATGAATGCAAAAAAGCTTAAACTATTTGAGAGTTTCCAGCTCTAGACAGCAGAATGAACACATGTATCTATCTTGCTTCAGGATATAGCTTGGATATAGCTATATAGGATATAGCTTGGTCAAGAAGGAAAATATTTTTCTGAGTCTTGAGAAAAGAGATCAGGAAGAGAAGAGAATGGAGAACCCTTGGTAAATCAGAGGTGGAATGGAAACTTAGGAGAATTGAAATGCAGAAGTGAGGGCCCAGTTATGGTTGGAGAACTTTATGGCCCAAACAGAAGGGGAGATGAATATTGATGAAAGGTGAAATGATGATCCTACACCAAATTGAATACAATTGACCCTTGTCAACATGGGTTTGTAAATAAATGGGACCTAATGAAACTTAAAAGCTTTTGCACAGCAAAGGAAGCCATAAACAAGACGAAAAGACAACCCTCAGAGTGGGAGAAAATATTTGCAAATCAAGCAACTGACAAACGATTAATCTCCAAAAGTTACAAACAGCTCATGTATCTCAACATTGAAAAAACAAACAACCCAATCCAAAATCGGCAGAAGACCTAAACAGACATTTCTCCAAAGAAATACAGATTGCCAACAGACACATGAAAGAATGCTCAACATCATTAATCATTAGATAAATGCAAATCAAAATTACAATGAGATATCTCACACCAGTCAGAATGGCCATCATTAAAAAGTCTACAAACAATAAATGTTGGAGAGGGTGTGGAGAAGAGGGAACCCTATTGCACTGTTGGTGGGAATGTAAATTGATACAGTCACTATGGAGAACTGTATGGACATTCCTTAAAAAACTACAAATAGAACTACCATACGACCCAGCAATCCCACTACTGGGCATATACCCTGAGAAAACCATAATTCAAAAAGAGTTATGTACCAAAATGTTTATTGCAGCTCTATTTACAATAGCCAGGACATGGAAGTAACCTAAGTGTCCATCAACAGATGAATGGGTAAAGATGTGGCATATATATACAATGGAATATTACTCAGCCATAAAAAGCAATGAAACTGAGTTATTTGTAGGGAGGTGGATGGACCTAGAGACTGTCATACAGAGTGAAGTAAGTCAGAAAGAGAAAAACAAATACCATATGCTAACACGTATATATGGAATTTAAGAAAAAAGAAATGGTCATGAAGAACCTAGGGGCAAGACAGGAATAAAGACACAGACCTACTAGAGAATGGACTTGAGGATATGGGGAAGGGGAAGTGTAAGCTGTGACAAAGTGAGAGAGTGGCATGGACATATATACACTACTAAATGTAAAATAGATAGCTAGTAGGAAGCAGCCACATAGCACAGGGAGATCAGCTTGGTGTTTTGGGACCACCTAGAGGGGTGGGATAGGGAGGGTGGGAGGGAGGGAGACGCAAGAGGGAAGGGATATGGGAACATATATATATGTATAACTGATTTACTTTTTTGTAAAGCAGACACTAACACACCATTGTAAAGCAATTATACTCCAATAAAGATGTTAAAAAAATAAAGAAAAAAAAGTTGCTGTTCTCCCCCCTACCCTGTAGCACAGTCTTTTAATGCTGACTGAACACATTTCATAAGTTGACCATTAGAATTCAACAGTGTGCATGACTTTTGACCACAGTGTGACAGTTCATGAAAGTAGAACCAGGTAAGCTTGAGATCATAGAAGCAGACAGCAGATTATATCCACTAGAATTTCCTAGATCATCATTCTTCCCCTTCTTGTTCTATAACAATCCCCACCTTCAACTCCCATTTATTGAATTCTCAATGGTATCATTGCCATCATTGTTGTTTTGCCACTTCTTCCTTGTTTTCAATAAGCATATTTATGTTTTTTTGTTTTTTTGTTTTTTTTTAAGTTTTTTTTTTATTACAAATTTAATCAGTTATACATATACATATGTTCCCATATCCCCTCCCTTTTGCGTCTCCCTCCCACCCTCCCTATCCCACCCCTCCAGGCGGTCACAAAGAACCGAGCTGATCTCCCTGTGCTATGCGGCTGCTTCCCACTAGCTATCTACCTTACGTTTAGTAGTGTATATATGTCCATGCCGCTCTTTCACTTTGTCACAGCTTACCCTTCCCCCTCCCCATATCCTCAAGTCCATGCTCTAGTAGGTCTGTGTCTTTATTCCTGTCTTACCCCTATGTTCTTGATGACATTTTTTTCTTAAATTCCATATATATGTGTCAGCATACAGTATTTGTCTTTCTCTTTCTGACTTACTTCACTGTGTATGACAGACTCTAGGTCCATCCACCTCATTACAAATAGCTCAATTTCATTTCTTTTTATGGCTGAGTAATATTCCATTGTATATATGTGCCACATCTTCTTTATCCATTCATCCGATGATGGACACTTAGGTTGTTTCCATCTCCGGGCTATTGTAAATAGGGCTGCTATGAACATTTTGGTACATGTCTCTTTTTGAATTATGGTTTTCTCAGGGTATATGCCCAGTAGTGGGATTGCTGGGTCATATGGTAGTTCTATTTGTAGTTTTTTAAGGAACCTCCATACCGTTCTCCATAGTGGCTGTACCAATTCACATTCCCACCAGCAGTGCAAGAGTGTTCCCTTTTTTTCCACACCCTCTCCAGCATTTATTGTTTCTAGATTTTTTGATGATGGCCATTCTGACTGGTGTGAGATGATATCTCATTGTAGTTTTGATTTGCATTTCTCTAATGAGTAAAGATGTTGAGCATCCTTTCATGTGTTTGTTGGCTGTCTGTATATCTTCTGTGGAGAAATGTCTATTTAGGTCTTCTGCCCATTTTTGGATTGGGTTGTCTGTTTTTTTGCTATTGAGCTGCATGAGCTGCTTATAAATTTTGGAGATTAATCCTTTGTCAGTTGCTTCATTTGCAAATATTTTCTCCCATTCTGAGGGTTGTCTTTTGGTCTTGTTTATGGTTTCCTTTGCTGTGCAAAAGCTTTGAAGTTTCATTAGGTCCCATGTGTTTATTTTTGTCTTTATTTCCATTTCTCTAGGAGGTGGGTCAAAAAGGATCTTGCTGTGATTTATGTCATAGAGTGTTCTGCCTATGTTTTCCTCTAGGAGTTTGATAGTGTCTGGCCTTACATTTAGGTCTTTAATCCATTTTGAGCTAATTTTTGTGTATGGTGTTAGGGAGTGATCTAATCTCATACTTTTACATGTCCCTGTCCAGTTTTCCCAGCACCACTTATTGAAGAGACTGTCCTTTCTCCACTGTACATTCCTGCCTCCTTTATCAAAGATAAGGTGACCATATGTCCGTGGGTTTATCTCTGGGCTTTCTATCCTGTTCCATTGATCTATCTTTCTGTTCTTGTGCCAGTACCATACTGTCTTGATTACTGTAGCTTTGTAGTATAGTCTGAAGTCAGGGAGCCTGATTCCTCCAGCTCCATTTTTCGTTCTCAAGATTGCTTTGGCTATTCGGGGTCTTTTGTGTTTCCATACAAATTGTGAAATTTTTTGTTCTAGTTCTGTGAAAAATGCCATTGGTAGTTTGATAGGTATTGCATTGAATCTGTAGATTGCTTTGGGTAGTAGAGTCATTTTCACAATGTTGATTCTTCCAATCCAAGAACATGGTACATCTCTCCATCTATTTGTATCATCTTTAATTTCTTTCATCAGTGTCTTATAATTTTCTGCATACAGGTCTTTTGTCTCCTTAGGTAGGTTTATTCCTAGATATTTTATTCTTTTTGTTGCAATGGTAAATGGGAGTGTTTTCTTGATTTCACTTTCAGATTTTTCATCATTAGTATATAGGAATGCCAGAGATTTCTGTGCATTAATTTTGTATCCTGCAACTTTACCAAATTCATTGATTAGGTCTAGTAGTTTTCTGGTAGCATCTTTAGGATTCTCTATGTATAGTATCATGTCATCTGCAAACAGTGACAGCTTTACTTCTTCTTTTCCCATTTGGATTCCTTTTATTTCCTTTTCTTCTCTGATTGCTGTGGCTAAAACTTCCAAAACTATGTTGAATAAGAGTGGTGAGAGTGGGCAACCTTGTCTTGTTCCTGATCTTAGTGGAAATGGTTTCAGTTTTTCACCATTGAGGACGATGCTGGCTGTGGGTTTGTCATATATGGCCTTTATTATGTTGAGGAAAGTTCCCTCTATGCCTACTTTCTGCAGGGTTTTTATCATAAATGGGTGTTGAATTTTGTCAAAAGCTTTCTCTGCATCTATTGAGATGATCATATGGTTTTTCTCCTTCAGTTTGTTAATATGGTGTATCACATTGATTGATTTGCGTATATTGAAGAATCCTTGCATTCCTGGAATAAACCCCACTTGATCATGGTGTATGATCCTTTTAATGTGCTGTTGAATTCTGTTTGCTAGTATTTTGTTGAGGATTTTTGCATCTATGTTCATCAGTGATATTGGCCTGTAGTTTTCTTTCTTTGTGACATCCTTGTCTGGTTTTGGTATCAAGGTGATGGTGGCCTCGTAGAATGAGTTTGGGAGTATTCCTCCCTCTGCTATATTTTGGAAAAGTTTGAGAAGGATAGGTGTTAGTTCTTCTCTAAATGCTTGATAGAATTCGCCTGTGAAGCCATCTGGTCCTGGGCTTTTGTTTGTTGGAAGATTTTTAATCACAGTTTCAATTTCAGTGCTTGTGATTGGTCTGTTCATATTTTCTATTTCTTCCTGATTCAGTCTTGGCAGGTTGTGCATTTCTAAGAATTTGTCCATTTCTTCCAGGTTGTCCATTTTATTGGCATAGAGTTGCTTATAGTAATCTCTCATGATCTTTTGTATTTCTGCAGTGTCAGTTGTTATTTCTCCTTTTTCATTTCTAATTCTATTGATTTGAGTCTTCTCCCTTTTTTTCTTGATGAGTCTGGCTAATGGTTTATCAATTTTGTTTATCTTCTCAAAGAACCAGCTTTTAGTTTTATTGATCTTTGCTATCGTTTCCTTCATTTCTTTTTCATTTATTTCTGATCTGATTTTTATGATTTCTTTCCTTCTGCTAACTTTGGGATGTTTTTGTTCTTCTTTCTCTAATTGCTTTAGGTGCAAGGTTAGGTTGTTTATTCGAGATATTTCCTGTTTCTTAAGGTGGGATTGTATTGCCATAAACTTCCCTCTTAGAACTGCTTTTGCTGCATCCCATAGGTTTTGGGTCGTCGTGTCTCCATTGTCATTTGTTTCTAGGTATTTTTTAATTTCCTCTTTGATTTCTTCAGTGATCACTTCGTTATTAAGTAGTGTATTGTTTAGCCTCCATGTGTTTGTATGTTTTACAGCTCTTTTCCTGTAATTGATATCTAGTCTCATAGCATTGTGGTCGGAAAAGATACTTGATACAATTTCAATTTTCTTAAATTTACCAAGGCTTGATTTGTGACCCAAGATATGATCTATCCTGGAGAATGTTCCATGAGCACTTGAGAAAAATGTGTATTCTGTTGTTTTTGGATGGAATGTCCTATAAATATCAATTAAGTCCATCTTGTTTAATGTATCATTTAAAGCTTGTGTTTCCTTATTTATTTTCATTTTGGATGACCTGTCCATTGGTGAAAGTGGGGTGTTAAAGTCCCCTACTATGATTGTGTTACTGTCGATTTCTCCTTTTATGGCTGTTAATATTTCCCTTATGTATTGAGGTGCTCCTATGTTTGGTGCATAAATATTTACAATTGTTATATCTTCTTCTTGGATTGATCCCTTGATCATTATGTAGTGTCCTTCTTTGTCTCTTCTAGTAGTCTTTATTTTAAAGTCTATTTTGTCTGATATGAGAATTGCTACTCCAGCTTTCTTTTGGTTTCCATTTGCATGGAATATCTTTTTCCATCCCCTTACTTTCAGTCTGTATGTGTCTCTAGGTCTGAAGTGGGTCTCTTGTAGACAGCATATATATGGGTCTTGTTTTTGTATCCATTCAGCCAGTCTGTGTCTTTTGGTGGGAGCATTTAGTCCATTTACATTTAAGGTAATTATTGATATGTATGTTCCTATTCCCATTTTCTTAATTGTTTTGGGTTCGTTATTGTAGTTCTTTTCCTTCTGTTGTGTTTCTTGCCTAGAGAAGTTCCTTTAGCATTTGTTGTAAAGCTGGTTTGGTGGTGCTGAACTCTCTCAGCTTTTGCTTGTCTGTAAACGTTTTAATTTCTCCATCAAATCTGAATGAGATCCTTGCTGGGTAGAGTAATCTTGGTTGCAGGTTTTTCTCCTTCATCACTTTAAGTATGTCCTGCCACTCCCTTCTGGCTTGTAGAGTTTCTGCTGAGAGATCAGCTGTTATCCTGATGGGGATTCCCTTGTGTGTTATTTGTTGTTTTTGCCTTGCTGCTTTTAATATGATTTCTTTGTGTTTAATTTTTGACAGTTTGATTAATATGTGTCTTGGTGTATTTCTCCTTGGATTTATTCTGTATGGGACTCTCTGTGCCTCCTGGACTTGATTAACTATTTCCTTTCCCATATTAGGGAAGTTTTCAACTATAATCTCTTCAAATATTTTCTCAGTCCCTTTCTTTTTCTCTTCTTCTTCTGGAACCCCTATAATTCGAATGTTGGTGCGTTTAATGTTGTCCCAGAGGTCTCTGAGACTGTCCTCTGTTCTTTTCATTCTTTTTTCTTTATTTTGCTGTGCAGCAGTTATTTCCACTATTTTATCTTCCACCTCACTTATCCGTTCTTCTGCCTCAGTTATTCTGCTATTGATCCCATCTAGAGTATTTTTTATTTCATTTATTGTGTTTTTAATCGTTGCTTGATTCGTCTTTAGTTCTTCTAGGTCCTTGTTAACTGTTTCTTGCATTTTGTCTATTCTATTTCCAAGATTTTGGATCATCTTTACCATCATTATTCTGAATTCTTTTTCAGATAGACTGCCTATTACCTCTTCATTTGTTAGGTCTGGTGGGTTTTTATCTTGCTCCTTCTCCTGCTGTGTGTTTTTCTGTCTTCTCATTTTGCTTATGTTACTGTGTTTGGGGTCTCCTTTTTGCAGGCTGCAGGTTCGTAGTTCCCGTTGTTTTTGGTGTCTGTCCCCAGTGGCTAAGGTTGGTTTAGTGGGTTGTGTAGGCTTCTTGGTGGAGGGGACTACTGCCTGTGTTCTGGTGGATGAGGCTGGATCTTGTCTTTCTGGTGGGCAGGTCCACGTCTGGTGGTGTGTTTTGGGGTGTTTGCGGACTTTTTATGATTTGAGGCAGCCTCTCAGCTAATGGGTGGCGTTGTGTTCCTGTCTTGCTAGTTGTTTGGCATAGGGTGTCCAGCACTGTAGCTTGCTGGTCGTTGAGTGAAGCTGGGTGCTGGTGTTGAGATGGAGATCTCTGGAAGATTTTCGCCGTTTGATATTATGTGGAGCTGGGAGGTCTCTTGTGGACCAGTGTCCTGAAGTTGGCTCTCCCACCTCAGAGGCACAGCACTGACTCCTGGCTCCTCAATTTGGGATGATTTGTTGTCTATTCATGTATTCCACAGATGCAGGGTACATGAAGTTGATTGTGGAGCTTTAATCCGCTGCTTTTGAGGCTGCTGGGAGAGGTTTCCCTTTCTCTTCTTTGTTCTCACAGCTCCTGGGTCTCAGCTTTGGATTTGGCCCCGCCTCTGCGTGTAGGTCGCCGGAGGGCGTCTGTTCTTCGCTCAGACAGGACAGGGTTAAAGGAGCAGCCTCTTCGGGGACTCTGGCTCACTCAGGCCGGGCGGGAGGGAGGGGCACGGAGTGCGGGGCGAGCCTGCAGCGGCAGAGGTCGGCGTGACGTTGCACCAGCGTGAGGCGCGCCGTGCGTTCTCCCAGGGAAGCCGCCCCTGGATCCCGGGACCCCGGCAGTGGCAGGCTGCACAGGCTCCCGGAAGGGCGGTGTGGACAGTGACCTGCGCTCGCACACAGGCTTCTTGGCGGCGGCAGCAGCAGCCCCAGCGTCCCACGCCCGTCTCTGGGCTCCGCGCTTTCAGCCGCGACTCGCGCCCGTATCTGGAGCTGCTTTACGCGGCGCTCTTAATCCCCTCTCCTCGCGCACCAGGAAACCAAGAGGGAAGAAAAAGTCTCCTGCCTCTTCGGCAGCTCCAGAGTTTTCCCGGACTCCCTCCCGGCTAGCTGTGGCACATTAGCCCCCTTCAGGCTGAGTTCTCGCCGCCAGCCCCAGTCCTCTCCCTGCGCTCTGACCGAAGCCCGAGCCTCAGCTCCAGCGCCGCCCGCCCCGGCGGGGGAGCAGACAAGCCTCTCGGGCTGGTGAGTGCCGCTCGGCACCGCTCCTCTGTGCGGGAATCTCTCTGCTTTGCCCTACCCAGGTATGTGGGGAGTTTCTTGCCTTTTGGGAGGTCTGGGGTCTTCTGCCAGTGTTCAGTAGGTGTTCTGTAGGAGTTGTTCCACGTGTAGCTGTATTTCTGGTGTATCTGTGGGGAGATATTTATGTTTTTAATTGGTCTAAATTTGTTTGAAAAAAATGAGCATTCTCTGTTGGGTGAAAATTATATAAATTAAATAAATTTTGTGTTTTTGATTTTTACAAATAATTTAACTGTTTCTATTTTCTTCATAAGTTTTCATAAGCAAACTTCACATTATAGATTTTTTAAATGTCCACTTTCATTTTTATCAATTTGCAGGTGTTTTTACCTTGTTGGATAGAGGAAATGTTTATATATATCTAGAAATGTGCACGACTGCTATAGAGTCATGGTTAATTGAATAATTTAAAAATAAAAAATAATCTTTTTGGTCCTATTAATGTCCTCACCTTGAATTGTATTTTGTCTGATTAATATTGACACATTTGCTTTTATGTTTTTAATATTATTTATTGCTATTTCATATTTCTCACATTTGCACTTTTTTTCATTTTTTTTAAAGATTTTTTTGATGTGGACCATTTTAAAAATCTTTATTGAATTTGTTACAATATTGCTTCTGTTTCATGTTTTGGTATTTTGCCCCTGAGACATATGGGATCTTAGCTCCCTGACCAGGAATTGAACAAACACCCCTTGTGTTGGAAGGCAAAGTATTAAGCACTGGACCTCCAGGGAAATCTGGAACTTTTTATTTTGTTGCCTTAAATTTTTGAGTTATCTTTTTAGAGAGGATGTGATTGTGATAAGTCTTCTGATTTCTTGTGTACATAAATTATTTAATTTATTTTTTTTATTTTAATGCTAGTATCTCCAGGTATGAGATTCTAACTCACAAAGTAATGTTGATATGAACTTTGAAGTTATTTCCCAATTATGTCTTTACAGTAAATAACAGACCTCTTTTTCCTTTTAGAAGCTTTCATATTTTTTCTTTATCCTTAATTTTTCAAAATTTCACCAAAATATATCTAGATATTGATCTTTTTATATTTTCTTTTCTCTACTATCAAGTGACAACTTTTATAATCTGATGACTTAAGTATGTTTGTCAGTTTAAATAAATTTTTAGGTTAGTATATCTGATTCTATCCTTATCTCTTGATTTTTTTCCCCCAAACTACATCTTTACCCTTTTCTGCCATGCTCTAAAACAATCTAAAAATCAATCACTTTTCAACTCTTTCTTCCATTCATCAGTTTGTGTGTGTGTTTGTGTGTGTGTGTGTGTGATTACATTTCAAATGTCAAAATATCTAATTGCATGTTTTGCATAGCTGTCTGTGTATGAAACAATATTGTATTTAATCCCAGACAATAGTTATTATCTTTATTTTTAAATGCCTTTATTTGGCTTACTGACTCATTTTTTTCACGTGATAGTCCTTCCACTAATTTTCCTTTTGTCTTGATTTTAATTCCCTCAAATGTTTGCTGCTTTAGCTGCATCTACTGCCTTTCATATCCTACATTCCTGTTTTATCATCATTGTAGGGACAAGTTATCATGATGCATGACTGCCCCTGGTGGTTGTAAGGGGTAGGTGTAAGAACTATACTAAAATGGGCTTTCATCTTGGTGTGTGGCCTCTACATCACTGGATATTTATGGTCTACGTGGAGATATGCCCCTTACTCTGTGCAGGATAAGTCCAACCTCTACCTGCCCCATATCATCATTCTGCTATTGCTCCAGAGGTCTTTTCTGCTCTCACACCAACTGACCATGAACTTGACCACCACAGGAACAATGACATCCTTCTAGAAGCCTTACTTTTCTGGTTCTCTTCCCAAAGCGTTTTATGATTCAGAAATAATTCAAAATTTTGTTTTGCTAATGATATCCCTTGTTGTCTTCCAGAACATCATGTATCATATTTTCAGGTGTTCAAGAATGTCTTTTTTACAGGAAATATTGTAGACTTAGGCATTCAACCTACATTCTTGATTCAAAATTTTCTTTAAGCCTTTCATGTGCTTATTAGAAGCTTTCACTATTTTTCTTCCCTAGGAGTGGCTTCGAATATCAGCTCTTTTACAATCTGTGTTAATTCGAGAGTTATTTAACTTTTGAAGTGTCCACTTCCACTTGTAAAATGTGGATAAATCCACAAACTTCAGAGAGTTAGGAGGAATTTGCCATAAGTGCCATGTGAAAATACCTAGTAACATGTGAAAATATTTAATTGCTCCTAGTAATAGTGGCCTAATTTCAGCACTCAGTAGATGTCAATTTCCTGTCCTGCGTTTTCCTTATTTTGTTATGTTTGTAATACTCACTAGAGATTATTTGTAATTGTTTAAGAGGCAAGGATCATTGTTGCACATTGTAAGCCCTGTAGCACCTAACGTAGGACAAATACTTAAAAAGGGATAGCTGAATAAGTGCATTGTGTAGAAAGATATTTTTCTGGAAAGTGGCTGTTAAGTACCCAATTCCTAACACTCAAGGGATGACAGAACCAGACAAGAGAGGCTTCTTGTCTGACAGGTTCCTGTGCAAACAACTAACTCTGCCTTTTTCATTTTGGCCTCTTGTTCATTATCTCTTTTCTCTAAGTAAATAAGAAAAGATACAATCACACTTCTAATTTCTCTACCCATTCACTTCTGGAAATTGATAAAAGTACATGGGAAAGTTGAAGATTGGGAGGAAAAGAAGGGAAGAGCTCATGTGAAAATGGTAAGATGGTTTTTATCACTTGACCTTATGAAAGGTTGCCCCTGTGAGCAGAGGTCCTCATAGAAAGCTTGCAGGTTGGATGTCAGAAAATAGATTTAACAGTGGTTATTTCTAGAACTTTCCATAGTAGCTAAAATATTTGGCTTTAAACACCAGACAAACTGCTTTATATAATTATAAATTCATTAGTGCACATAATAGGAAGTGTAGCATTAATACAGGCTTCTGGAGCCACTGAAAATCCTAGGTTTTTCTATCCCTCTGTTCTGCAATCTCCATTGTTCCCTATACCATAAAGCATGTTCTTTCTTTGCTCATAAACTTGTTAAGAATGTTGCATATTTCTTTGTTGATATCTTGATGGAACTATGTTCCTTTAACTTTCTTTAGTGCTAGAAAATATGTTCTCTCAAGTCTTGCAGCAACCTTGCTTTGCATCTTATTTGCCAGCATATAGCCACGTGCTCATTCCTGGACCAACTGCTGTTGATAGCATGGTCTCCAGACTAGTCAGGCTCCCTTCTGAGCTATTTCCCAGATCGCACTGCTGCTACTTCATGTGGCTTAATCACAATGTTCATTTCACACTCATAATAATATCTCATTATTATCTCTTTGATTAATTTCCTTACCTGTAATTTGAATGCCCTTATTTCTGTTCTTCTTAGATGTACAGCATACATTCAAAATAATAGTTAATCATACTTCAGAATGTTGGGGGTGTTTTGGGATACTTGTTAATCCTGAAATTCTTAAAAATTCATGAGTTCACAGGTATTAATATTTTAATTACAACTTTAAACGTTGTGCAGTTGCAAAGCACTATTTTTATTACTTCTTACCATTTTCAACGTTAAATATGTATAGATTCTCTTATTAGGAAAAAGTAACTAGTCTAGTTTAACAAACAGTCAAACTTTACTCTCCTAAGAAGGGTAAAAATGGAATATCATTAATACTGTATAGTTGTTCAATGCCTGAGTATTTTTGGGAGAAGGGAATTTGAATTCCATAGAAGTGGTATAAGTACTGAAGTGTGTTGAGGGTTATCTGAGGTGGAGAAATGTTAAGGTCTTTTGGGATGTGACGCTTACATAATGGTAAATCCAACATAGCCCTTAATCTCTTGAGATTCTCAAAATACAGTGAAGTACACAATACAGTAAGAGATTCTTGGATGCTATAATCCTCAGACTTTCTTAATCTTTTATTACTTATCTCCAGAGGTAAAACCCCTTGATATTTTACATGTTAGCTGTCAATAAGAAACTTGTTCTGATTTTTTTTTTAATTATGCAACTCCTCACCTGGGAAGGAAATGGTCTGAAGAATTATAGAAAGCTTCCTAAAGGAGTAGATATAACTGAACATATATTCTCTTTACTACATCACTTCCTTTTAAATTTTTGAGTACATTGAAATACACATATATTGAGTTCCTAACTTGTGTGGAGTACTCTTGTGGGTACTGAAAAAAGTGAATGAAGAGGATTTTGTGTCTGCCCTAAAGGAGCTTGTAAGCTATGGAGGGAGAAAAATATTAACAGATACACGTATAATGAAAATGGAAATAACATCCTAGTACAGCAGTGAGAGGGTGAGTCTAGGATACACACCTAAGAGTAGAATTGCTTGATCATGAGATGTACATACCTGCACCCTCAAAGCTCTCAGAAATCCTTATAACACTTCACCATTTAAGGGCAAAGGAATAAAATCAGTCTTAGATGTTTTAAGATACCCATTAATTCTAGAAAATAAGAGATGTCAAATAAGCTTTTAACTCAAGAAGTTAAAAAATACTAACTATGAAAAACTCACCATAAATACAAATTTTGCAAATAAAGAAAACAATACAAGAGGACATTTAGAAAAACAAATAATAGAATCAAAGTCAAACCTGTTAATATCAATCTAGTGCTACTTATCCTGGGCTCATTTCTGTTCTAAAAATATTTCAAACACATCCTGCCTGTGTGTCTACATGGATCATGATCTCTGGAGCCAAACTGCCTGGGCTGGAAACTTAGTTTCACTTCTCCGTCTCTAAATTAGTGACATTTATAGGATCAAATTCCTGCAATATAGTGAGAATGAAATATTAATATAGAGTGAGGACCTAGACCATCGTTTGGGATTCATTGAACACTCAACAAATGTTAGCTGAGACAGAGCCAGCAGTATGGTAATAAGGTTAAGAGTATATGTTCCGGGTCCAGATGGCCTAAGTTCAAATCCTACCTTGTGGCAGGTAAATGTCTCTGGACCTCAATTTTTTGACTTGTAAATTATTCACAATAATACCTACCACATAGGGCTGTTGTGAGAACCAAATCAGATAGTACCAGTAAAACACTAAGAATAATCTATGACATATAGGAAGTGATCAATATGTTTTAGTTAATATTATTATTGTTGCTGTAGCCATTGTTATTTTGGCCCTTCCTTGTTTTTGAAATCTCTGATTCTTTCTTACCTTCCAGATCTGAGCTCAGATGTAGTTACCTGATGTGCAGAAAAAAATGTATTTTTAGTGCTGCAGCAAGCAGAGTTTTTGGGTGAACGTTAAAAACATAACTTAATTGTCAAAAGGAAAAAAAATAGGAAAATGTTTTATTTATTTTAAAATTGCTGTTTTATTTTGAATAATATATGAGTGAATGGTCACAGGCTTTGTGGTTTTTAATGTTGTAACTAGCCTTGCTGATAACCTGGTTATATACCTGTCTCTCTCATCATCTCTTGTGCCTCACAAAGACACTATTTATTTTAACATCTGATTCATTCCCTTCTTATCATTTTATGTTATGTAAAAAATTATCTTTTTTATTAGTTTACCTGTTTGTTGTCTGTTTTCCCTAGTATATGAGATCAGTGAAGCAGGAATTTCATCTGTTTTGTTCATCACTTGATCTGCCTTCCCTCTAAAGGGCCTGGAATATAAGCACTTAGATACCTACATTTCAATTTACAAAACAATTGCTAGGAGGGCTCTGAGAGTCCCCATATAACCCACACTTAGTTTCCCCTATTGATATTTTACATGATTCATTTGTTAAAGCTAGTGACCTAATGTTGATACACTATAATTAACTAAAGTCAAACTTCACTCACATTTCCTCAGTCTTGATGTAACATCTTTTTCTGTTCCAGGATCCCATCTAGGATATCATATTACATTTAGTAGTTTTCTGAAGAAAAACTCCTCCTGTGGTCTGGGAAAATTTCTCAGGCTTCCCTTGTTTCTGGTGATCTCAAGGATTTTGAGGATCTCTGGTCAAGTATTTTTTAGAATATCCCTCAACTGGAATTTTTTGATTTTTTTTAAATTTTTTATTGAAGTATAATTGAGTTACAATGTGTTAGTTTATGGTGTACAACAAGGTTATTCAGTTTTTATATATATAAATATATATATATATATATGTTCTTTTTTTCGTATGTTTTTCCATTATGGTTTATTACAGGATATTGAATACAGTTCCCTGTGCTATACAGTAGGACGTTGTTGTTTATCCATTCTCTATATAATAGTTTGCATCTGCTAACCCCAAACTCCCAATCCATCCTTCCCCGCCCCCCTCCCCCTTGGCAACCACGAGTCTTTTCTCTATGTCTGTGAGTATGTTTCTGTTTCATAGATAAGTTCATTTGTGTCATATTTTAGATTCCACATATAAGTGATATCATATGGTATTTGTTTTCTCTGTCTGACTTACTTCACTTAGTATGATAATCTCTAGGTCCATCCATGTTGCTGCAAATGACATTATTTCATTCTTTTTATGGCTGAGTAGTATTCCATTATATATATGTACCGCATCATCTTTATCCATTCATCTGTCTAGGAAATTTATGTTGTTTCCATATCTTGGCTACTGTAAACAGTGCTGCTATGAACATTGGGGTGCATGTATTTTTTCAAATTAGAGTTTTGTCTGGATGTATGCCCAGGAGTGGGACTGCTGGATCATTGTTTGATGCTTTTCCCATTATTAGACTGGAGTTATGGGTTGTGGGAAGGGAGACCACAGAGGTAAATTGTCATTTTCTTATCATATCATGTTGATATTAACTATCAACATGTTAACCTTGATCACATTGCTGAGATAGTGTGAAAATGCATGAAGGGACCCTCATTTAAAGTGGAGTGGGGAAGCCCTGAATGGGGGAGGTCTCACACAGGCATCAGTAGCAGCTCACAGACCCCATCAGGAAGAAAGTCTTCCTCCTGACCCAGAAACAAGCTGCCCACTGCCCGGGGACAATGAAGAGCCACCACCACCACCCCAGTTCCCTCCTTTCCTCTATAAAGCAAGCCTCTCTCCTCTGCTCTCCGGACTTGCCTAAGTTCATCATAATTTCCTTGTCCCAAATGGCAATTCTCTGCTACTTGAAAAAAAGAGCTAGTTATTTTAGTAGCAACATCAGTTTATTTTTTT
This sequence comes from Mesoplodon densirostris, assembly GCF_025265405.1. Taxonomy (NCBI): domain Eukaryota; kingdom Metazoa; phylum Chordata; class Mammalia; order Artiodactyla; family Ziphiidae; genus Mesoplodon; species Mesoplodon densirostris. Next base: position 106,139,065 of record NC_082668.1, on the reverse strand, counting down.
TAAAGGTTAACAGTGTTTGACAGATTTCTTCACTGTAAACTTACTCTTTTTATCTCCCTTTCTGCACTGTTTTCTTTGAAAGAAAGTCATGGTGCAGTGCCCACTCTTGAGTGGAGAGATATGCTCTTTCTTCTTCAAGGGAGGATTTTAAGTAAATTATTTGGAATTCTTCTGCACAGAAGATTTGGTTTCCCAAATATTTATGTATTTAATAATTTATTAAAGTATAATCAGTATGGAGATATGTATATGTTATCAGTATGGGTATATATACATATACACACACACACTTTAGATTTTAATTCAAAACTATGGTATTTATTTTAATGTTTAAATTGTCCCAACTTTGGCCATTGAAGCAATTTCATTTGATTCCTGTGTTTCTTTGACATACTGTGTGTGTGTATATATATATATATATATTTAACACATTTTCTGGCACCACATGATGCTCCAGGCTCATCTTGTATATTTACAGCCTCAGTCCCCAAATCAGTCTTTTCCCTAAAGATGTCTGGTTCTTTTTATTGGAGAATAGTAATTCAAACCAAGATCTGGTCACTAAATATGCTCAGTGCTACTGAGACATCATTGCTTCTAGGCCTTCTCGCCTGACAGAGCAAGGAAATACATGTATGTGCAGTAACCATGAACATGTATATATATATATATATATATATATATATATATATATACCTATAAGTATTTTTACAGCCAACCTTCTATATCTTTAACTAACTATGAATTCATACTAATGTCTCCAACTCAAATCCATAACCACATGGGTCATTCTAGCCCCTTCCCTTGTTTATATATAACCTTACACTCCAACATGGAGGAGTCTGGTTCCACCATCTTCCATTCATTCATCTAACCATTCCAGTCCAACATAATTGTAGGAAAGTGCCAGAGCTATTAGATATACCCTCCTGGGAAACAACTTTATCTGCTAGATTATAATGCTTATGCAATGTTTCTTTTACTTTTATAGACTCCATATATATATATGTATATATATATGTATACACACACATATATGTATTTATACAATAGAAATATAGTTGATTTACACAATTATATTAGTTTTAGATGTAAAACATAGTGATTCAATATTTTTATAGATTATAATCCATAAGTTATCACAAAATGTTGGCTATATTGCCTGTGATGTACAATATAGCCATGCTGTATATATTATTTATTTTATACATAGTAGTTGGTATCTCTTAATCCCATACCCCTGTCTTGACCCTCTTCCCTTCAAACTCCCCACTGATAACCACTAGTTTGGTCTCTATATTTGGGAGTCCATTTCTCTTTTGTTATATACGTCCATTTGTATTATTTTTTAGATTTCACATATAAGTGATATCACAGTATTTGTCTTTCTTGGTCTGACTTATTTTATTAAGCATAATACCCTACAGATTCATTCACATTGTTGCAAATGGTAGAATTTCATTCTTTTTTGAGGCTCAGTAGAATTCCATTATTTGTCTGTATATATATATATATATATATATATATATATATATATCACATCTTCTTTACTCATTCATCCTTTCATGGACACTGATGTTGTTTCCATATCTTGGCTGTTGTAAGTAATCTGCTATGAACATTTGGTGCATGTATCTTTTTGAGTGGATGTTCTCATTTTCTTTTAGGGAGGGGTATAGATCCAGGAGTGGGATTGCCGGATCATATGGTAGTTCTATTTTTAGTTTTTTGAGGAACTTCTATACTGTTTTCAATAGCAACTGTACCAATTTACATTCTCACCAACAGTGTTCAAGGGTTCCATTTTCTCCATATTCTTGCCAACATTTGTTATTTTTGGTCTTTTTGATGATAGCCATCTGACAGTTGCGAGGTGATATCCCACTGTGATTTTGATTTGAATTTCTCTGATGATTAGCAATGTGGAACATCTTTTCATGTACCTGCGACCCATCTATATGTCTTGTTTAGAAAAATGTCTATTCAGGTCTTCTGCTAAGTTTTTAATTGGGTTATTAATTTTTGATATTGAATTGTATGAGTCATTTATATATTTTGGATATTAATCCCTTATTGGTCATATCATTTGCAAATATTTTCTCCCATTCAGTAAGTTGTCTTTTCATTTTGTCAGTGGTTTCCTTTGCTGTGCCGAAGCTTTTAAGTTTAATTAGGTCCCATTTGTTTATGTGCTTTTGTTTCTTTTGCCTTAGGAGACTGATCCAAAAAAAATATTGCTGATTTATGTAAAAGAGTATTCTACCTATGTTCTTTTCCAGGAGTTTTATGGTTTCTGGTCTGGCTTTTAGGTCTCTAATCCATTTTGAGTTTATTTTTGTGTATGGTGTTAAGGAGTGTTCTAATTTCATTATTTTACATGTAGCTGTCCAGTTTTCCCAGCACCACTTACTGAAGAAACTCTCTTTTCTCTATTGTATATTCTTGCATCTTTTGTTGTAGATTAATTGACATAGACACATGTGTTCAGTACTAGGCTCTCTATTCTATTCCATTGATCTATGTGTTTGTTTATTGAGCCAGTATCTTGCTATTTTGATTATTGTGTCTCTGTAGTACAGTCTGAAATTAAAGAGTGTAATACCTGCAGTACTCTTTTTTCTCAAGATTGCTCTGGCAATTTGGATTCTTTTGTGGTTCCATATAAATTTTAAGATTGTTGATTCTAGTGCTGTGGGAAAATGTCATAGGTAATTTGATAGGAATTGCATTGAATCTGTAGATTGCTTTGGGTAGTGTGGTCATTTTAACAATATTAATTCTTCCAATCCAAGAACGTTGAGATTTCTTTCTAATTCTTTGTATCATCTTGAATTTCCTTAATTAATATTTTACAGTTTTCAGAGTATAGATCTTTCACAAAATTGGTTAAGTTTATTCCTAGGTATATTTTTCTTTTTGATGTTACTGAAAAAAAATTTTTTAGTTTATGTTTATGATAGTTCATTATTAATGTATAGAAAGGGAACATTTCTGTATAATAATTTTGTATCCTGAAACTTTGCTGAATTCCATTACAGTTCTAATAGCTTTCTGTTGGAGACTTTAGGGTTTTCTATAAATAGTATCATGTCATCTGCAAATAGTGACAGTTTTACTTTTTCCCTTCCAACTTGGATGCCTTTTAAAAATTTATTTATTTATTTATTTTTGTCTGATTGCTGTGGCTAGGACTTCCAATACTTTGTTAAATAGAAGTGGTGAGAGTGGGCATCTTTGTCTTGTTCCTGACTTTAGGGGAAAGGCTTTCAGCTTTTCACCACTGTGGTTAGCTACTGATTAGTGATAAATTACTTTTATTCTATTGAGATATGCTCCCTATACAGCAAATTGGATGATAGTTGTTATCACAAAGGGATGTTGCATTTTACTATGTTAAGAAAATATGTTCTATAGGGATATGTGTCTACAATTATGTTATTGCTTTAATTTTTTTTTCCTTTATTTAGTGACAGTTAATAATTTGGAATTTTTACCTTGAGTGAGATACATTGATGATTTTTTAAAATTTATTTCACAGGATATTTGTCTATATTTTATTAAGTACTGACAGTGTTAATGTTCATTTGATAAGACACTTTACAAGTGTTATATGTCAGATAAATACCCAGGCTAACAAATATAAAAATATACATGTAATGCTCAGTTGTTCAATTCTTGAAATATTTCCTGTCATTAATCTCACACTTTCATCAAATTTTAATAAAATTAAATCTACAAGCTGTATTCATTTGGATTTTGTTTTTCTACCTAAATATTCCTCTTTCTCAAAATTCCAAAAATACATTTTAACTAATAAAAATTGATAAACCTCTGAATCTGTAAAAATTAGTACCTTAATTTTTCTACCCCTAAACATTTCATCACATATATTCTAAGTACAAGACTACTTCCTTAAATAATCACAGTAAGTATTCAAGGTCATAAAATTTTACATTAATATCTTGTAACATGTACCTTATATATGCTCAAAAATTTAAGGAAAAACATGGAAAAAGAACTAAATGAAATCAGAAAAATTATATAGAAACAAAAGAATATCAACAAAAAGATAGAAATTATAAAAAAGAACCATACAAATATTCTGGAGCTGAAAAGAACAATACATGAAATAAATTTACTAAAGGAGTTAAACAGCAAATTTGAACTGGAAGAAGAAATAGTCAATTACCTGAATATAGGACAGTTGAAATTACTGAGTTCGATGAACAGAAGGCAAAAGGAAGAAGAAAAATGAACACTACATAAAGGACCTGTTAATCACTATCAAGCAGACCAATACATTATGTGAATCCCTAAATGATAAGAGAGAGAAAATGAAGCAGAGATAACATTTGAAGAAATAATGGCTAGAAATTCCCAAAGTTAATGAAAGGCATGAATATATAAATCCAAGAAATTCAGTGCATTCTAATTAGGATAAGCTCCAAAAGACCCACAGTGAAACACATTGTAATTGATTTGTTTAAAGACAAAGGGAAAGAGAAAATCTTGAAAACTGTAAGAGAAAAGTGACCTGTTATATCAAGGAATCCGCAATTTGATTATCAGCTGATTTCTTTTCAGGAAACTTAGAGTTCACCAGACAGTAGGATGACATATTTAAAGTGCTGAAGGAAAAAAAATGTTAACTTAAAATTCCATATCCTGCAAAACTGTCCTTTGAAAAATAGAGAAATTAAGACATTTAGATATAAAATCTGAGGGAGTTGATAACCACTACACCTGACCTTTAACAAGTACTGACAAGAGTCCTTCAGGTTGACAAAAAGGACACTAGACAGTAACTGGAAACCATATGAAAATATAAGTTCCCTGACAGAGGGAACATGACATGGGCAAATGTAAAGCCAGTATTATCAGAATTTTCATTTCACCTCCATTAAAAATTTTTTTTCTACAGACTTTAAAATACAAATGCAAAAATATAATCATTTATATTGTCAGACACACAATGCATAAAGTTGTCATTTGTGTTATGACTAACATAAAGATGGAGGAGTGATGTAGGAGTCAAATTTCTGTATGTGGATGAAGTTAATTTTGTGTCAATTCATATTAATTGTTACATCTTTAGGATGTTAGGTGTAATCCCCATGGTAACCACATAAAATATAAACTTTACAGAATATACAAAAAGAAAAATGAGAAATGAATCAAAATATATCACTAAAAAAACTAGCTAAACACAAAAGAAAGCCTTGATGGAGAAATTAGGAAGCAAAAGTTCAAGACATACAGAAAACAAATAGAAAAATGATAGAAGTAATATAAGAATTACTTTAAATGTGAATGCATTAAAATCTCTGAGCAAAAAGCAGAGACTGACAGAATGGATGAAAAAACATGATCCAGTATATGTTCTCTTTAGATCTAAAAATATTAATATATTGAAGGTGAAAGACTGGAAAAAGACATTTTACACAAGTAATAACAAAAATAAAGCTAGAGTTGTTGGACTAATATCAGACAAAATAAACTTAAATAAAATAGACAGTATATGTATCAAACTGGCAGACTGAAGGTAGAAATAGACAGTTCTACAATATTTCACTTTCAATACTGGATAACAACTAGACAGATCAGTAGGGGAAAAGAGGCCTTGAAAAATACAGACCAATTGGATCTAATAGATATATGTAGAGGGCAGTCCATCCAACAATATCATAGGGCACTTTTTCTCAAGTATCTATAAAACACATCCCACCATGGAAAATATATTAGGTCACAAAACAGTCTTAATAAATTTTGAAAGATTGAAATCTTACAGAGTATCTTTCTGCTTGCAAGGGAATGAAACTAGAAATCAATAAGATGAAAACTGGAAAAAAATTAAAATATGTGAAAGTTAGCATAATCAATGGGTTAAAGTGAAAATCACAAGGGAAATTAGAAAATACTTGAGCTGAATGAAAATAAAAACATAACATGTTGGGACTTCCCTTGTTGTGTAGTGGTTAAGAATCTTCCTGCCAATGAAGGGGACACAGGTTCGATCCCTGGTCTGGGAAGCTTCCACATGCTGTGGAGTGGCTAGGCCCATACACCACAACTATTGAAGCCCACATGCCTAGAACCTGTGCTCTGCAACAAGGGGGCTACCGCAATAAGAGGCCTGTGCACTGCATCTAAGAGTTGCCCTTGCTCGCTACAACTGGAGAGAGCCTGCACTCAGCAAGGAAGACCCAATGTAGCCAAAAAATTAAAAACAAAAACAAACAAACAAAAAAACCCCAACACAATATGTCAAAACTTACAAGATGCAGAAAAAGCAGTGCTAAGAGATACATTTATAGCTATAAATGCATACATTTAAAAAGAACTATCTCAGATCAATAACCTAATTTTACAACTTAAGGGACTAGAGAAAAAAGAACAAACTAAATCCACATCTAGATGAAAAAAAGTAATAATAAAGATTAGAGAACAAATAGAGTCTAGAAAAATGAGAGAAATTCAACGGAACCAAAAGCTGATTCTCTCAAAAGAAACCAAATTGAGAATCCATTGGCTAGATGTATTATGAAAGAAAGAAGACCGAAATTTCTAAAATCATGAAGAAAGTAGTGAAATTACCAAAATTTTATAGGCATAAATATGGGAACACTATGAACAATTGTATGACAGCAGAATGGATATCTTAGATGAAATGAACAAATTCCTATAAAACACACAAGCTATGAAAACTGATCCAAGAAGAAACAATATCTGAATCAACCTATACTAGTAAGGAGATGTAATCAATAATCACAAACCTCTAAACAAACAAAAGTTCAGGACCAGATGATTTCACTGGTGAATTCTATAAAACATTTAAAGAATTAACACCAATCCTTCTGAAACTTCCAAATATACACTTCCTAATTCAGTCTATAAGGAGAGCATTACACTCATACCACAGTCAGATGAAGGCAATTATTGATACAAGAAAAGAAAATTATAGACCAATGTCCCATATGAATAGAGATACCAAAATCCTCAACCAAACACTAGCAAAACAATTTCAACAGCATATTAAAAGGATTCTACACCATGAACAACTGGGATTTATTCCTGGACTGGAAGGATGGTTCAATACACAAAAATCAACCAATATAATATACTATGTTAATGAAATGAAGGAAAAAAATGAACAATTGACGATCTCCATTGATGTAGAAAAAGTATTCGAATAAATTCAATGTCTTTTTCATGATAAAAACACTCAGTAAACTAGAAACAGAAGGACATGTTTTCAACATGATAAATGACATACATAAAACAAACAAAACACACACACACACACCCCAGAGCTAACTTTATACTCAGTGAGGAAAGAATGAAATCTTTTCCAGTAAGATCAGGAACAGGACAAATATGACCATTTCTGTCATTACTACTCAATATAGCATTGAAAATTCTAGTAAGAACAATTAGCCAAGCAAGAGAAATAAACGATTAGAATTTTTTATTTAAATAATATGAGCCAGAATATTTTTAGCAAATCTATGGCTTATAAAAAGTAATAATAATAATAGTACAAAATGGAATATCATTTTCATAAAACATGTGACTGCTGAGAGAACTTGTAGGAAAAATTCTTATTTTGGAAGAAACAAATTTAGGGATATATACATATGCATATGTATGTAAATGTGTGTATATATACATATGTGTGTATACATTTATATATGTATAATATATATATATATATATATATATATATATATATATACACACACACACACACACACACACACACACACAGTTATATAGTTATATACAGTGGTCCCTTGGTATCCATGAGGGATTTGTTCCAGGAGCACCTGGTGTATAGCAATATCTGCAGATGCTCAAGTCCCTTATATAAAATGGAGTAATAGAGTGAATATGTAGCTATATATTGTTATATATGTACAGATATACTAATGAGAGTGTGAAGATATGGCCATATATATGCATTAATTTCTTTAGTATTACAGATTGTGAAAACAATTTGACAACATGTACCAAGGAATTTTTTTTTTTTCTTTTGTGTTACGCGGGCCTCTCACTGTTGTGGTCTCTCCCGTTGTGGAGCACAGGCTCCGGGCACGCACGCTCAGCGGCCATGGCTCACGGGCCTAGCTGCTCCTCAGCATGTGGGATCTTACTGGACCGGGGCAAGAACCCGTGTCCCCTGTATCGGCAGGCGGACTCTCAACCACTGCGCCACCAGGGAAGCCCATACCAAGGAATTTTAAAATGTTATTTTCTTTGATTAATTACACTTTTGGGATACTAAAGCACTGATCCAACATGTGGGTGCATATAATACGCTTTAAACCAGTGTTAAGCAAACTTCTGATATGACCCCTCACTGGCCAAATTTGACCCATTTTCTTTTTTAAAAAAATAAATCTTTATAAGAAGACAGCCATATCTATTCAATTATGTATTGTCTATAGAATTTTTGTGCTACAACCACAGAGTTGAATAATTGAAACAGAGACAGCATGACCAAAATAACCTGAAATATTTACTATCTGGCCTTTGACCCAGAAGATTGCAGACTCTCTTTCTTAAAGTATTATTTTACACCTAAAATTAAGACAACTATTTTAGAGCAGTATTACATTCTCATCAAAATTGAAGGGCAGGTACAAAGACTCAGACCCTTTTTGAAATCATTATTTATTATAGAAAAATGGGAACAAATGACATATCTAAAAAGCTACTAGTTGTCTAAACTATACCTTTAAAGATACGTAATGTTTAAATGAACTTAGGTATAACAGAAGTTTTATTAACATGAGAAATTGTACTTGGTGCTTTCGTATTTCTGTGGTTACTTTGTGCTGTTCTGCTTCTTCTGTGTATTCAAGTCATATAATTGTTGAGTGTCGGCTCAATGCCAGTCACAGGAGGACATTCTGGGATTCCAAAGATGAAAAGGTAGACTTAAAGAATTCAGAGCAAGAGAGAGTCAGGGAAACCTGGATGTGAATACACAGTGCCAATGCCCGAAAGGAAAACCTAGACATGTTGAAATAGCTCTATTGAGATCAATTTTAGTGACTCAGTTTTCAGTGTGTTGATGTAAGTGGTTTTAAATTGTCCTAAATGATCTTTGCATTTGGACAGGACTGTGTTTGGCCTTTTCTCTCTAACTCACCTCTCTGATGTTAGTCATTTTGGATGTACAGGTGGTAAAAAGCTTCTGCTCATCTGCTTGCACCGTCAAGTAGCCATCTGTGCTGTGATACAGGGAAGAGAAACGAAAACAGCTCTGGGAGAAAGAGTTCTGAATTAGGCTTTGAGGAAATGGCTGTGTTTCGTATTATAGACACTGCATGAAGAGGTTTTGTTTGTTTGTTTTTTGGCACACAGTGGCTCTATTAACATTTACCCTAATCCAATCTGGTGGCTGTATGGTAGGATAGCCAATGGCACTGGTGGGGAGGTTTTTATTTTAGTGAATAAATTAATTTTGTCTTTACCTTCTGCACCTATGTACACATACAAACGTGTGCAAGAAATGCAATAGGGAAACAAAGCTCAAGAGTAAATAAAGCCATTGTAAGTGATTTTAAACCCTGTGAGATACATCCTTTGACTAAAGTTACTAACTGGAGGCATTCCATTTGTTTGTTTTGAGCAACATTTTGCAGATTGATGCTACAGAAAGCTGAGGTATTTTTTTTATTATTATTGTTTTTTACATCTTTATTGGAGTATAATTGCTTTACAATGGTGAGTTAGTTTCTGCTTTATAACAAAGTGAATCAGTTATACTTATACATATATTCCCATATCTCCTCCCTCTTGTGTCTCCCTCCCTCCCACCCTCCCTATCCCACCCTTCTAGGTATGGGTTTTAATACAAGATTCATCTCTTCAGACCACCTGGAAGCTTAGAAATCCCTGCCCCCACCTCTCTCAGCCGCCACCCTGAACTTTGTCTCCTACAGTTTACTCACCCCTCACCCTCACAAACCGCTGTGACCTCCTTTCTGTTTCTGAAACATGCAAAGCTTCTCTCTCTTGGAAACTTTGCAATTCCTCGTCCTCCTGCCTGAGACAGCCCTTCCCAGATCACTTTCTGACTCATTCTTTTTTATTACTTAAGTTCTCAGCTCAAATGCCCCCTCTTCAGTGAGGGAATCCTAAACGGACCTGTATCTGTTCTGTCTGACTTCACCTCTGCCTTACTGCCACCAACTCATCTTTAATTTTAGCAATGACTGATACATAAAGTTATCCTATCTATTGGTCTATATATTTATTTATGTACAAACTCTTCATCTCTGTCCACTATACTCTATGTTCCATTAGAGAAAAGTCCTTGACAATGTTACTTACCTGTATCTTCAGGACATGAAACAGCACCTGGTATTAATAAATGCCCAGCATCAATTTGGTCATGGAGGGAAGATCTTTTAGGTTATCTGTACAAACTTCCTTTTCTCTCTCTTTTTTTTTCTTTAATAAATTAAGAGACTGTCTTGAAGATATGACCCTCTCTTGTGTTTGTCACAGTCATCTCTACACAAATGACATTCAATTCTCTCTCTAATTCCAACTTTCCTCTCTTGGAAGAAACTCAGCAACTTCACCTAATGATCTGCTGCCAGTTTTATGGGAATGTTACATTTAATCAGTGAATCTTCATGCTTCATTTCTATTTGTAGAAAACTCATAGGGTGTGCCATCCTGCCCTGTCCTTTGCTTTCCCATGCCATTGTTTTCATGTTTGTTTCCTTATATATTATTATTTTTTTTATTCTGGATATGTCTTCTTAATGCACCACCTGGCATACAGAAATTTCTTTTATTACAGTCTTCACATGGCAACCAGAATCTCTTTTCTACAACACACCGATAATTATGTAACTGTAGTACTCATTTCTTAAAAAAGGCTATCTGGGGTTCCTCTGTGGTAATAATAATAAAAGCCAAGCACCTCTGTGGCATGTAAAGTCATCTTCAAAAGTTCCCCAACACCAATTTCTAGTTCATTTCCTGCTCTGCCTCCCTACCTAGTGTGTGAGTGTTTGTTCAAGGTCCTCACTGCCAGCCAGGTCACTCTCCAGTCCCCTCACACACTCTGAACCCTCCCGTCCCATTTGAGGACACCTTTCTCGCTGCTTAAGGCTGATCCAGTTCAAATCTAATAACCTCGGAGAAACGTTCCCAGATTTCTCATTTAGGCTTGGTCACTCACTGCTCTTTTATTACTGAGGGTATTCTTTGAAAAATAAATGTCTTCTCACACCAATCAGAAGAAACTAATTATATAAGTATCAATACATCTAAGGGAAGATCCCTCTCTCTAGGCTGGAGACTCCCAAGGCCAGGACACCCCAATAATTCTTGATTTCTCACAACTGGATATAACCACCCCTTACTTTAAATACCAAGAGCATCTTACTTACCTCTTTTATGGCCTTCATTATGTTGTTTAGCCTCACTTATAAATTCCCTTCTAGAAGATTTAAAGTTATTTTGAGCACAGAACACCATTTCTCATTTTGTTTTCCTCTTGTTATTTATATATATATATATATATATATATATATATATGTGTGTGTGTGTGTGTGTGTGTGTGTGTATGTGTGTGTGTGTGTGTGTGTATATATATATATACACATATATATATACATGTATCTGGCTATACATACATATATCTGGGTATCACTACAGAGATATTTATATCTATGCATATATATATGTGTGTGTATATATGGTCACTGAGCACACACTACGTGTCAGTTACTAAAATATAAACAGAATAAAGTGTTAAATACATGTGTTGAGCATGAAAAATACAAAAATACTGTGTTTGATAAAATTATGTTAAATAATATAAATATATTCATATAATTATACATTCAACTTTATGTAGCATTATTTAAAACTAATTTTAACCTTTTGAGCCAGTTCTTGAACATATCAATATTTTGATGTGAGAAAACAGAGGCTCATTGAACATAATTTACTTGATAAGACCCTATAAGTAGTAAACATACTTTGAGAAAGAAATGACAGAAAAAGAGGATCTTTTGAAATCTCTGCAATACCCAAATAGGTAACAAATACCCATCTTTACAGCTCTACCTTATATTTGGAAAAATCACCTGTTTCTTCATAATAGAATTCTTTTGAGTGAGTAACTTTCAAATTTCTGGTACCAAAAAGTATTTTCCAATTGTATTCCATTCTCTGAGACCTAATAGGTGAAATGTCACACATTCATGAAAGTCACCTCAAATAAATTGTCTCATATAGATAAAACAGGATGAAACATTCAGTGTTATTTTTCAATAAGAAAACCAACCACTTGAACCAAATATATTTCCTGGCCACATAGACTTATGTACAATAAAATTATTTCTAGGGCATAAGTCAGGCCCTTATTTGCTCACCCAGAATGACAACTAGGATATCTCACTTAGGCTTGACAGGAATTGGAAACAGTGCCTAGCTCAGACCCCCATTTTATAGATAATAAAATTGAAGCCCATAAGTGTTGAAAGAAACATGGTCACACAGCTTATTCATGTCAAAGCAAATTAACTTAATGAGTATTTATTGATAATTGCTACACAGTTAGTCCAGTGTTGGGGAATGATGTTAGTGGTCTTGTTTCCTCAGACATTTTGTTAAAAAGTTTATAAGCTACTCAAAATACATGCAGTAAACTATTATGTAAAATACATGCAGTTAAGTAAAGTATTGATTATAAGCTTAGTGGAATAGTTTCACATATTGTCTGTATACTAGTGCCTCTGAAGTTCATAACTCCAGAGCACCTTTATAAGTTCCAGACGCATAAACGTTAGTCTGAATTTGACATCTACACTTTAATGTGCCACTTGTATTTCAAACTAAGCATGTTCAAAATTCAACTCAATCTCACTCTTATGTTTAGCTTTTCCACTAAAAACACACACCTATGAGCTCTCTTTGCCTTCCTTTCACAGGGCACTTTTACATAAAACATAATAAATTGGGTTTAAGTAAAATTGCATTTTTAACCTGGGCTTGATGATATAGTATGACAACATTTTATCAGAAGAAGGACCATGGATCTTATCAGTCAGTTCATGAAAAAAATAATCTGCATTATGTGCCAAATGCTAAGCATTATGCTCTAAATTTTGTACACTGGTTTTAGCAGTTATGTGTGATTTAGGATAAAATTACTTAATTTCTCTGAATTCCTGATGTTATTTTTAAAATTAACTTGCTTATGTATGTGGTTGTGTATACATGCAGATAAAAGATAAGATTATCACATAATTAATTGACTTAAATGTTATCCTTTTGAGAGTGAGAGCAAGTACTTTGTTTTCTATATAAAACACATTGGTATAACAGACACTGCTAGTGCTCCTAATTAGAAAATATGATTATAAGTTCCTGGCATGTGAGTAGGTGTTTGAACCCCTATCCCATGCACCCACATGACTTATGAAGCAGTATAGACAATGATCCTTAAATCTTGCCTTAAATATTTGCAATGTTTGAAATTATAGGATTCATCTCTTGGGCAGTTGCTTCATTTATGCAGAAAAAAAAAAAAAAACTGGAAGGGACTTTCCAAGACAGTTTGTTCAAACCATTAATAACTCAACATAAATGAGTTTATAAAAAGATCACTTAGAAAATTCCTGTATAAATGGGACACAAAATGAGGAGCATGTGTTGTGGGCAAGCAGGGAGAAAAGTGAGAAAGCAGAAGATTTAGAGAGTATAAGAGTCTGTTGTATAGCAATGGAGAGATACAGGAAGCAGCTTAGTGAGCTGGAGCATGAGATGGGGTCCAGAAGTTGGTCAAGGCTCTGCTGAAGGAATAGAATGCAGACTGATACTTTTAAGTCAACATAATACGTTATATAAATATTGGTTCAGTTTTCTATGTTTGTAAATCTATTTCTGTTTTGTAAATAAGTTCATTTATATCAGTTTTTTAGATTCCACATAAAAGCTATATCATATGATATTTGTCTTTCTCTACTTGACATACTTCACTTACCATGATAATCTCTAGGTCCAACCATGTTGCTGCAAATGGCATTATTTCATTCCTTTTTATGTCTGAGTAATATTCCATTGTGTCTATATACCACATCTTCTTTATCCATTCATTTGTCGATGGACACTTAGGTTGCTTCCATGTCTTGACTATTGTAAATAGTGCTGCAAAGAACACTAGGGTGCATGTATTCTTTTGAATTATAGTTTTCACTGGATCATATGGTAACTCTATTTTTAGCTGTTTAAGGACCCTACATACTGTTCTCCATAGCGGTTACCAAAAGGGAAAGAAGAGGGGGTGGGATAAATTAGGAGTTGGGGATTAACGTAAACACACTACTATATATAAAATAGATAACCAACAAGGACCTACTGTATAGCACAGGGAACTATACTCAATATTTTGTAATAACCTATAATGGAAAAGAATCTAAAAAAAGAATACATATGTGTATGTATATATATATAACTGAATCACTTGCTGTACATCTGAAACTAACACAATATTGTATATCAAGTATATTTCAATAAAAATTTTAAAAAAATAAATATTGGTCTGGCCTTTGTATTGGATATATTGGATATGGTTTTTTGGGCCTCTCACCATTGTGGCCTCACTCGTTGCGGAGCACAGGCTCTGGACGCGCAGGCTCAGTGGCCATGGCTCACGGGCCCAGCCGCTCCGCGGCACGTGGGATCCTCCCGGACCGGGACACGAACCCGCATCCCCTGCATCGGCAGGCGGACTCTCAACCACTGAGCCACCAGGGAAGCCCTGGATGTGGTATTTGAGAACTAATATTATGTTGTTAAGGGAACTAACATTGGTTAAACACTTACTTTAAGTTACAGTGCCTGGAGCTTTATATGCTTTATTCAATTAAATCTTCAAAATGACACTATTCTGGCTATTCATATTTTACAGGTGAGGAAGATTTTTCAGAAAGATTTTCTTTCTAGAAGCTTTAGATGTATTAAACATGTCCAAGATCATATAGTTTAATAACAAGCAGAACTGGAATTTCAAACTAAGTTTCTCTATTTGTAAGCCCCATGTTCATGCCTTTACCTAACAAGCTGATAACACCTGGCATGGAAGAAAGGACATTTGGTAGGGTTGGGAAGCATCTTCAAGTAGCCATGACTACTGCTTTGCTAAGTGATGTTAGTTAGAATTTCATATCTACATTTTCTCATTTGTGATTATGGGGTCACTAGCCCCAGGCCTCTTTTACACGAAGTCTTAAGAAGACTAATCAGGCAACGTCCATAAAACTCCTTTAGCTCCTTGGAGAAGGTTTTTATATTAATCTCAGGCATTATTATTCAAACAGTATTGCAACTCAACACAGATTAATTTTGAAGAATCTCTCAGACTACCTAAATGGACAATAGAAAAGCAATATATTTGCTTATCTTTTATCTCAATGCCTATCTTAATTATGTAACACTACAGGAAAGTCAAAACACAGCCTCGCTCTGAATACTAAGTGTATTTGCTTGCTTGACTTCTAGCACCTGCTTGGGTAGCAAGACTTCTTGAAAATTAAATGGCTAAATTACTTGAGGTTGTTTAAGATCAACCTACCTGAGGGGGAAAAATTGCTATTCAGAGAAATGTCTCCTGCTATCTTTTCCCATCCTTTTCCCCTGTAAAAATTTGCCAAATTCTTCATCAAAGTCTTTTTTGTCTACCCCAGGCAACTTTGAGTTTTCTCTCCTCTGAACTCATGCACAGTGGGTGAATTCCTTCAGCTACTCTACTGAGAGTAATCTCTGCACAATGATGAAGAATTGAGCTTAAGAGACAATGGAAAGAGCACTTTTTGTTCATCTTCTGTATGAAGACATAACCTGCCACCATGCTGCCCCTATTTACCATTATAGCATGATGGTCAGCAGATCATGAAGCCCACAGTCTTTTTTTCAAATAAATCTTTGCCATTATAATGTATAAGAAAAAATGAAACCCGTCTTTTTATAGATCCCTGAAAATTACTAATGGGCTTTATTATTTCAGGAATTATTGATTTTGAATATCACTTACTGAAGTCACTAATTGTGGCATATACACAAAGCTTTCTAGACTAGATATTGTTTATGTTGAATCCAAAGTCCATGCACGTGTGTGTGTGTGTGTTACCTTTTGTCCGTATAACTGCTGGATTGCAAAGCTCATAAGGGATGAATATTTTCTACCCTAACATGGTGTAGGTGATCAGTTCAGCATTTAATGAATTAATAACTGAGTGAATGAGACATCTAAAAGTATTGTGCCTTACAGAATTTCCTTCAAGTCTTAAAAACCTATGTACCCTCTCAAAATTCACTGCTTCATGGATAGGCTTTGTAATGACAGGGAAGAATCAATAAGAAAAGAATATTTAATGATTATGGGAACACTGTTAGGGTTGTAATTTGTTATTTAACTATGCTTTTTTTTCCCTCAAAGAAAATTTTATTTAACTATTCATGAAATTAAAGATCCCTGTAGTTTAGACCTTGGGTACTTAAATTTTGTAAATAGTGGGACTTTGACTTTCTTTCCTTTTTTCCCCCCTAGTGTTAGCATTTAAAAATTTTGAGTAGGCAATATATTCACAGGACTCAGAATTAAAAATAAAAGGGTATTATTGAGTGAAAAAAAGGAGAGAGCTCATACCACCATGATGTTAACCTTGACTTTCAATTTGATTATATCTCTATTTGAATAAAATGTATTCAATACCTGTAACCATGTTCCTACTCTAAAATTTATTTTAAAATATTAATTGTAGTTTCTTATTAAAATTAATTTATCAAGCATTATTAAGCCTCTTAATCCTTTATAGTTTTCTTTGAACAAATTGGACTAGACATTCCAGAACATGGTCTATATAACTGCCCAGAAAGACAGGTAGCAGTAGCAAATATATTGAAATTATTTAGCTATTCAGAAGTTATTCAGGGTGATTTGTACGCTGCTGAGGATAATTTGAGGGTTCCAAAAATTTGGAGAATGATTATGTTGTGGAAAAGAATACATAAGGAGAATTACATTACATATTTCTTAAATGCTCATTATTAGTAGTGTATGTTATACACCTAATTAGTTTTTTAAATTATTTAAAATACAGAAAACACATAAAGAATAAAATAAAATATTCCCAGCTCACCACCAGCTTTATAAATAACTTTTATATTACCAACCTAGTTGTGGTACCTGATACCTATCTGGTTGCATCAGATACAATTGTTGTCCTTTCCAGTGATCAACAGTAATATGAATTTGATTTCATATTCACATGTATATGTATATACTCTTATAGTAAATATATACATATATAGAACAATATATAAAAACTATTATGTTACATGTTTTTTTTTCATGTTTATCTAAGTGGTTATTTATTGTGTGTATGTTTCCTCAGTCAATAGTTTTGTCAACGTCTTCATGTTGACATCTTTTACTCCAGAGTTTCTAGTTTCACTGTTTATAGTGTCCTATTGTACAAATAAACCACAATTAATTTACCAATTCTTCTGTTTATGGGAAAACGATTGTGTTACTGTGGGTGTATGTGTATAATGCATACGCATGTATTTCCATGTATAGACACACATAACAAAGCAATGTTATCTATAATAGAAATTAAGATATGTGTCTCCTTTGTAAACATATGAGAGATTCTCTAACAGAGAATTCTAGGTAACAGAATAAGTGTACTATCACCTTTAATATGAAAAACCAAATAATTATTTCAAGAGACTGTAGCAATTAACATCTGTAATCCCATTAACAAAAGAATTACACAAGCACTCCCACTGATCTACATCTTCATCAAGACTTAGTATTGCCTGTTCTCCACCCTCTCTAGAAAAATAGAGTAGTAATGTGAAAGGTGGTTCCCTGTGGTTTTAACTTGTTTGCTCTATCCTCTTGAGAGGTTCAGCAAAGTTTCGTAAGTTTATTGTTAACTAGAACTTCATTTTCTGTTAATTACCTATTCACAATCTTTCCCTATTAGAATGTTTATCTTATTTCTACTTATTTGTGGTTCCTTTTTTTAGATTCTGGTGTAATACATTTGTTGCAAATAACTTCTGGTGATCTGTGGCTTATCACGTCAGTTTTGTTATTTTTTTAAGCACAGAAATTTACACATGTTAATACATAAATTTATCAATCTTTTCTTCCATGGCTTGTGCTTTTTTTAATATAATGTATTAAAATAATAAATAAATTTTTATATTTCCCTATGTTAAGATTATATATATATATATATATATATATATATATATTTTTTTTTTTTTTTTTTTTTTTTTTTTTTTTTTGCGGTACGCTGGTATCTCACTGTTGTGGCCTCTGTCATTGTGGAGCACAGGCTCCGGACGCGCAGGCTCAGTGGCCATGGCTCACGGGCCTAGCCACTCCGCAGCATGTGGGATCTTCCCGAACCGGGGCATGAACCTGTCTGTCATACAGAGTGAAGTAAGTCAGAAAGAGAAAAACAAATACCATATGCTAACACATATATATGGAACTTAAAAAAAAAAAAAAAAAGGTTCTGAAGAACCTAGGGGCAGGACAGGAATAAAGATGCCGATGTAGAGAATGGACTTGAGGACACGGGGAGTAGGAAGGTTAAGGTGGGATGAAGTGAGAGTGGCATGGACGTACATACACTACCAAATGTAAAATAGCTAGTGGGAAGCAGCTGCATAGCACAGGGAGATCAGCTCGGTGCTTTGTGACCACCTAGAGGGTTGGGATAGGGAGGGTGGGAGGGAGACGCAAGAGGGAAGTGATATGGGGATATATGTATACGTATAGCTGATTCACTTTGTTATATAGCAGAAACTAACACACCACTGTAAAGCAATTATACATCAACAAAGATGTTAAAAATAAATAAATAAAAAGAGTCAATGACTCAGCTACTTGCCTTTTTCAACATGTAAACCTTCTAAAGTGCATTTGTGGGGGCTTCCCTGGTGGCGCAGTGGTTGAGAATCTGCCTGCTAATGCAGGGGACACGGGTTCGAGCCCTGGGCTGGGAGGATCCCACATGCCACGGAGCAACTAGGCCCGTGAGCCACAACTACTGAGCCTGCGTGTCTGGAGCCTGTGCTCCGCAATGAGAGGCCGCGATAGTGAGAGGCCCGCGCACTGCGATGAAGAGTGGCCCCCGCTTGCCACAGCTAGAGAAAGCCCTCGCACAGAAACGAAGACCCAACACAGCAAAAATAAATAAATTAATAAACTCCTACCCGCAACATCTTCTTTAAAAAAAAATAAAAAATAAAAATAAAGTGCATTTGTGGCCAAAATTTTTTCTTGAGAGCAGAGCAGGTGAAGGACTGACTTTTCATCAGATCCTGGTCGCTCTGCAGCGGATATATATTTAAGAAATGCACCAGAAGGGCAAATACGATAAACCTAGGTTTGCAGCAGCCATTTCTAGGGACACCAAGTGGTAGTTGGCTCAGCTCTGAGCACACGGTGCTCCAGGTTCTAGTGAGTCTGCACACACGCTCTCCCCTCTCCCAACACCCCACTCCAGCACAGACGAAAGGGGATCTGGGGATCGCAGCACTACCGTAGGGTCAGCTGTGTCCTGGGTGCCGTGCTCTCTGCATGGTGACAGCAGGGCAGGGTCTGGGGATCTGGCCCTGAAGGCGCTGCCAGCAGAGATCCGCCTCCTCAGCCGGGCCTGGGCACTGGTGGGAGGACCCAGTCTGGATGAACGCTCAGGGGCAGTGCAATTGGTTACCACAAGGACACCCCCTTGGCCAGGACCTGGCCCTTGGAGAGCGAAAGGACTTTGAACGAGTAAATTCAAGGGTAATAATGTCACCTTGCTTTCGGGGTTTGTTAAGCGTTAAAAGACCCAAGGAGGAATGGAGACAGGATTCAATGCCTCCACGCCCGCCCCCCCTTTTCTTGTCTCCTCTTTCCCTCCTTCTGCAGAGGCTGGACTCACCCACCCGCCTGCTCCACCAGTCTTTTTTTTTTTTTTTTTTAATTTTACTGTAGTTGAT
The DNA here is from genome assembly GCF_025265405.1 of Mesoplodon densirostris. Lineage (NCBI taxonomy): Eukaryota > Metazoa > Chordata > Mammalia > Artiodactyla > Ziphiidae > Mesoplodon > Mesoplodon densirostris. Next base: position 106,119,028 of record NC_082668.1, on the reverse strand, counting down.
TTACAATACTGTGTTGAGTTTCAGGTGTACAGCCTCTTATTGTTTTCCATTATAGGTTATTAGAAGATATTGAATTTAGTTCCCTGTACTATAAAGTAAATCCTTGTTGTTTATCTAAAAAAACAAACAAACAAAAACCTTCAGTTTCAATATCTCCATGCGTTTTTGGAAGGCATATTTTCTGTTAAATGAAGGAGAATACTTCCAGACCTAGTAAAATGTACCTGGGTTGTAAAAATTGGTGGAGAAAGATATAGTGGACTTTTTATATACCCAATAAGTTTTGAACATTCATAATGGAATGGATTTCCATCTTCCTGCTTTAGTTTCATAACTATTTTAGAACTGGGAATGGACTGATTAACTCTATAGGTCCCTGTCAGCCTGCAGATGTTACAGAGTCCAGGGATGCTGGTGTCTGTCACAGCACATTGTTAAACAGAAATCTTTCTCAACACCCAGCAGTTCTGTGATCTTAGGCACATTTAGGGAATTCCAGTTGGCAGTAATTAGAGGACTTCTAACCTTGACTTCAGGACTTGTCAATATTTAGTGAACACTTCACTGTGCGAAATACAAGTAGATAAACATTAATGAAGATGAAGTCCAATGTTGAAAACCATTTTATTGTTTTCTGGAGTAGGAATAAGAGCACAGTGGAAGCAAAGAAGGTATAACAATGCGACCTCATCTGACAGCGTGACAGTTTATAAATGAAGAGGAAAAATGTAGTGTAAACAGTTTATCCCATAAAAAAGAAGGCTAAATTTTTTTGATGGTACTTTTTTTATTCTCCAAATAAAAATCAATTGCACTAGGGTATATCCCCTTCCACCAACTATTCTCTTAGCCTCTGTTGTTATACTGAAAATGCTTAATATAAAAAGAAAGAAAAAAGCCACAATTCACACAATACAGCAAACTAATTTGATTTCAAGGGTGAAGTAAATTGGAAAAATCTCATTTTCTTAAGAAAACTTTGTACCTCATAAAGCCTTTATGTGCTTTGGAGGAAGGTGCCTTTGCCCTAAGGAGGTGCTGGTGCCCTGTCGTGAACATCCAGAAAGAAAGGAAGAAGAATAAAGAAGAAAACAACTTTTCTACAAAGTACAAAGGCCTAGACATTTTCATTCCATCATTTCCTCATTATTTCTTGCTTGATCAACCATTTCTCCCCAAGCAAATCCTCACTTATCTGCTTTTCTGGTGTCTCTGTGTATGCAAATTACAACCTGCTTTTAATTAGACCAAGTCACTCTCACCACCTGATGATATCGGAGTGAAAATAGAAAGTACATTAAGTAGCTTCAGTGGGACTTTACTTACACTATACTGACCTTTCAGTATAAATTCTTAGCAAGGAAAGGAAGCATTTATATTTTTCATATTCTATAGGAAGTTGTTCTTCATTATAATATGTCACTTGCAATCTGTAGTGACATTTGACTAGGGGTGTAAAAATGTCGTATTTTACCATTGACAGATCCAGTCTGTTCTCTCTCCTCGTGGGATAAGGAGCTTTTTCATGCATATATATGACAGCTCAAGATGTTCTTTCAGTTGGCTTTTCTCTCTTTCAGTTATTAAATATTCAGAATGTTCATTATGCACCAGAGCCTGAATAATAAAAGATTAGTGGGAAAGCTTTCTGGCAGCTTTTATTATTATTATTAATATTAATCATGTGTGCTGCACTCATTTTTCTCTCCTTTGCAAACTCAAATGTCAATAGACTAAGCACACTTTTCCACCACCACCCAGCAGGTAAGGACATACAGCTTCAGAATAAAACAAGAATTTTTTGAATCACCATTTTCAAAAAACATAAGGTGGAATGAGAGCCCAGCTTCATGATTTCTACTTCTGAAGAGAACGATTTAGCAGGTGGAAAAATGAAAGTTCAAGAAATTAAAAAAATATATATTCCCAGTGTAACACAGGTTGCAGGTGGAAAGGACAGGACCTTTCCCCCAGTTTTACTGAGATTTAATTGACATATAACACAAGACCTTCTATTCTGGTATCCAGATACCTCCCACTACTACACACTGCCTTGAAAGAATTAAATAAATGCCATTACTGTGTTGGCTGATCAATTGCAGTTGAATTCTGAAATACCAGGAGCAACATTCAAGCTTTATGTTACTCGAGATCCAAACCATGGGAATAGCACGTAATTGAAAATGGTAACTCTCACCCTTATAGAGAATCAAAATAATATTTCGCATATAGTGCGCTTTTCACCGGATCAATGTTCTCACCTATGTTTTTGCTGCAGAACTTGTTCCATGCAGAGATACGTAAATGGAAGCTCCAAGTTAATTGTCAAGCTTCTTTGTGAGTCCATGCTGGTGGGATAGCCGGACAGCATGCAGTAACCAAAGCCCCCCAGCAGGGAGCATGAATAGCTTTCTTGATCTATACCCTTATTCCTCTGCCCTCTCCTCTACATCTCTTTTCTTTTACATAATCATGCAACCACAACAAACTTCTTTCTGATCTACACTGTCATGTATTTGATCACGTGTATATTTTGCTCATCCTGTGTAATCTACCAGGAGACTGCTTCCCATGACTCTGCATGAAGAATTTGCCCTCTTTTTCCCATTCATACTTATAGTTCAAAGCTTAGATTTCGGCTCCTTGGAAAAAGAACCTCTGACATCTCCCAAGTGTGTTTTGTGATCCTCCTGAGAGCTATTACCACCTTGTTCTGTAACTAGCTATCTATTAGTTCCATAAGCTACTTGAAAAGGGAAATTTTAATTATTTTATCCCAAGCATCTAGTAGATTCTCCAGTGCCTATGGGTACGCAATCACGATTTTTGGAATAAATAAAAGTTAAATTCATACACAATGAAGTAGTTTATAAAGAATAAATCATTAAATTAAATAACTTAATAATTTAATAAATTAAATAACTTAATTGATTAAACTCAGATATAGTTAATAATAGAGGTAATAAAACTAGTAAAAACATTTTGATTCTAAATGTAGACTGAAAAACATGTACAACCTAAAAGTTGAGAGTTATATTTTATTCGGTGGATTTTCTGAGGACTTTGAGATAACTCTCAGGGAGACAGGACTCTCAGATATCTCTGAGGGACAGCTCCAAAGAGGTAACGGGAGAACCAGGATATATAGGAGTTCTGTAACAAAAGCCAGGTAGTGGGAACATCAAAAGATTACTGTTAATTAAAGAAAACCAGGCATCTTAAGTTAATGAATTTAGTGCTTTTCTATGTAAGGGAAGATGCAAAAGTATGGGCTCATTGAAATCATTCCTTTAATCTGCACCTCAGCTATCTAGGACCAGTAGCTGTTTTTCTTCCATTCCCGAATCTTCTCAGGGTGCATCCTTGGGGGTGACCGCAGTGGCTGAAGGCTTGACGGTGGGCATTCTGTTTCCATCCTGAGTTCCCAGTCACCATTGTGGGTGGAGCTGTAATGTTGTTTGCTGATATGACAGGTGGCATTCTTAGTCCATGTAAGTCTCCCCCATTTTGTGTAGTGCAGTGTGGTAGAAAAAAGCAGTGTCTTTGGAACAGCACAGAACCATTAACGGTCACTAACTTGTGATCTAACTATGTTAATTAATAGAGTCTGTCTCCTAATTTAACAAATGGAGATGACAACATCTATCTGATGGAATTAATGGAAAGACGAAATAGAACAATATATGTGTGTTTCCTGAGAATGCTTCATACATACAGTTACTGACCCGTGTCTTTCACTGGTCTCTTAAATGCTGACACGCTTCAGGTTCAAATCACAAGTCAGTTTCCTCTCTCAGCATGTACGCTGACCTTAGATAATTTCATCCATTGTGTGCCTACAACAACCATCCTCTGGTCGTGACACCCAGATCCATTTCTGAATTTCATAACTGTATGCCTTTCCTTGGATGTTCCAAAAGAACTTCAAACCTTTCAGGTTAAGATAACCTAGAGGCTAAGAGTTTCTTTAGCACACTCAGTGTAAATATGCATGTATGTTCTGCAAAAATGTTAGTATATTTATTCATGGGGTACTGTCCCAGACTCTGATGGGCATGTGCTGTGATGAATGACACAAGCACTGTATGTACAATTGTGATAATAATTTTGGAAAGGCATCATGAACTTAAGACCTTTTTATTAGGTTGTTATAGGGATTAGACAGAGTTAACACATGTGAGGTAATTAGAACTATGACTAGCACATTACAAGGAGTGAATCATTTTAGCTTTTATTATGATATCCAAAATTGAGCTAATTCTACACCTTCCCAAAATGCCTATTTTTCATGTGTTTCTTTGCTCAGATTTTGACACAGCTATCTTTATGTTTAATTTCCAAGGCTGTTATTTCTCTATCATGACTACTACATCTAAGTTCAGGTCACATAGCAGTTGTATTTTTTAAACACTTAAGAATTTAATGCACACATGTTAAAAAAATACAAAGATAGACAGAAAAGTAAGAAAATGTGTTTCTCCCACCCTAGATCTCCAGTCCCACTTTCCAGAGTCACACTTGGCAATTGTTTATCATTCTTTGCTCTATAGATTGTCTTTCTCTCTCTCTCTCTCTCTCTCACACACACACACACACACACACACACACAATGACTATGAATATCCCTTTCATTCTTTACTCAAGGCAGAGCATATTTCCTTTTACATGCAAAATATTGTCTTTTTTCCTTTTAATACATTCAAGCTCCCTAGCCTTTCTGTGTCTGTCTGTGGAGTACTCCCTTGCATTTGAATCCCACATTTCATTAGCCCACCCCTCCTTCTGGGCAATTAGATTGTTTTATTCTCTGCTTTCACAAGAAAATACTTCATTGAATATTCTTTCATAAAATATTTATACACAGGTGAAAGGATACTTATAATTTTCTAGAAGTAGAACTTTATTTTCAAAGTATATACACAGTTGAAATTTTGATTGACATTGTGAAACTGTCTAATTATATTGTCCCAGTTCATGAAGTACTTATTTTCCCAAAACATCCAAATTTGGTATTTAAAAATATTTATTTTTCCACAATTAAGTAGTTAAAAAATATTACATCTTTTTGCCTTTAAAATTAATTTACATTTTTGTTATTATGCATATGTTTGTGCATCCAGTCATAAATTAATGGTTTTTAAAAGTTATTGACTTCTTGTTAATATAATTATGTTCCTTATTTCTTAAATAAATTTGTACTTTCTTGTCATGTGTACTTCAATTTTTCACTAATTTATAAGTTGTCTATTACTTTTCACATGGAACTTTCATAATTTTAAATTGCCAAATTTATCTACCTTCCCTTTTGCCAACTAAAAAATGGTACTTGCCATCTTGCCTCTACAAGGATTAAATCACAAGTGGTTGCAACCACTGACCTTCAACACACCCTGAAAGGAGTTCAGGGTGGAGATCAGGAATGAGGTACTTTGTGCTCTGGGAAAAAACTGACAGAACAGGTCTTTATATAGTTAGATATTTTCAGGAGAAGACTTTATGAGCCCAATTATTGCATATCCTCATATCTAGAAAAGCACTAAAATCATTCATGCTGATATCTGCTCCTTGTAACTTGTAGTAACCTTCACGAGACTAGCAGCAACCTTCTGCAAAAAATGTGTGCTTAATGGCATGTACCCCCTTTCAGTAAAATCATATATAATACTGATCTTTACCCTTCCTCTTCTCCCTACCTATCTCAGGTAGCTTCTCAGAGCTACCTGAGATGCTATCTCCTGGGCTATTGTCCTCATTTTTCCCCAAATAAAACTTAACTCACAATTCTCATGCTGTGCTTTTTTTTTTCAGCACATATTTTTGGCCTCTATATTTTGCATATTAATATGAAATATAAATTTCATATTTTAATTTCTTTATAGTAATCTTTCAAAATTTAAATCATTGAACCATCTGTAATTTATTTGGTTGTGAGAATAGAGTACAAAATCAGTTTTTCTTCCAAAATATTATCTTGTAGGTTGAATTATCTTCTAATTATTCTTCTTTTTCGAAACAAGATATTGTTGCATGTTTATTTTTTACATGGACTTTTGATTGAGCTTGTTCATACTCCCCTTTTTTCCTGTGAATCTTGTTAATATGTTTATTCAAAACCCATGGAATTCCCACAATAATTTTGGAATAATTTTGATCTTTATGAGCTTGAGCCTCTAGTCAAAAAAATAATCATTTTCATAGTCAAGACTTATTTAAACTCAATAGTTTTCATATTATATGGTTTTTGAAAATTGAATCTTTTACTATAACTTAAGGTTGCTGTTCTTTGCATATAAGGATGTTATCAGATAATATACTTTGTATCGAGTTAAACTACAAATTCTTTTTTTAGTTCAATTTTAACAGCCTGCAATAAAGTATAGGGAATAAATCTAAAAAGCAGGCTGACATTATAGTTAAAATTATAAGACATGTAAGGGATAGTGTCGCTGTTTTCAGTCAAGTGTCCTTCAAGCAGCAATGTAAATTAGTGGAACACGTCTGATGATATGAATCTTCAAAAACATAGGTATTTGCATTTGTTGCAGCTAAACCCATGACAAATAACATGTGCATATTGAACTGAGTACCTACTCAATTGTTTTATATAATTCAACTTCTCATCTTAATGGTCTAATGCTTTGCAAGTGTCACAAATCCATCTCAAACCCCTCCCCGGATTTCCCTCCAGTAAGGCATTAGCTGGATCACATTTTACACTGCTTCAATCACTGTCTAGTAAATTTTCAAGATTTTTTTCTTATGAAAAAATGATGATCAGAAGTTGAGAGGGCTATTGCCACTGTGATGGGTAGGAAAACCTGCCCAATTAAGCCTTCATTTAAATTTCAAATGTAGTTTTTTCAAGATGGATCCTCTCACTCCTGAAGCTAAAAGAATGTAAATATTCTACAGTTCCCATGGCTCCTTCTTCTTATTTTGTCTGTTTTCATGTATTTTCAATCTATACCCTCTTTCCTAATTTATTAACATCTCTCAGTTTATGTATTTTAGTTAAATTGCTAGCAACTATTTCAACACAATATATACTTCTTTGATCATCATTGTCCAATCAACACTTTCAACTGATAAATTTGTAATTTCTTGGGATATCATTATATCATCGTCATCACTTTAAAAAATATAATCATCTTTTTTCTTTCATTTAATTTTTTAAACATAAAAATTCAGGCTTGTTGCATAATATTGTTGCCTTTCTTCCTGTTAGCATTTTTTTTTTTTCAGTACACGGGCCTCTCACTGTTGTGGCCTCTCCCATTGCGGAGCACATGCTCCGGACGCGCAGGCTCAGCGGCCATGGCTCACGGGCCTAGCCGCTCCGCGGCATGTGGGATCTTCCCGGACCGGGGACTCGAGCCCGTATCCCCTGCCTCGGCAGGCGGACTCCCAACCACTGCGCCACAAGGGAAGCCCTGTTAGCATTTTTATGATATGTATTTTCCCATTATTTTTTCTTCAGTGGTTCTGACAACTTCACCATGGTATATCTAAACATTTGTTGAACTTCAGTATTTTTCTCTCTGGGACCCAATCTTTTCATTCTACTTCTTGCTGTATATTTTTCTTTATTTAAAGAAAACACCTTTATTACATATCTGACTGTCTTTTTTATTCTTGCATCTGTATTATCTTTCCTTCTAGAGTCACTACCACTTAAGCCATTCTCCTTACTGGATCAAGAATGGTATAAAATGTAAACATAACTCACGGACTGGGAACAGAGGTAGCTCAATTTGAATGAAGTGAAATAGGAGTATTGGAAGCTAGCAAGGAAGGGGTAATAAAAAGACTCTAAAATCCTTTAAATTCTGGACCAAAATGTTTTCAATTTATGTAATGGTTATAGAAACCATTGGGAAGTTTTGATTAGGGAGTGTGATCCAAGCAAGACTTTAGACAGAACAACGTGGTGGCAGTGTGGAGGAGGAGCAAAGACCTAGAGACAAGAAGGGAGAGAGATATGGTCAGAATATGCAAAGATGGAGAAAAATAAATAGTATTTGGAAGAGCCAAATCAATCCGAAAGCTTGCCTTTGCGGATGTCTGTTTGAAAATTGCAGACAAAAGTTCCCATGGAAAAACAAAACTCTAACTCAACTTGAATAAGTACTTCATTGTTTATTTATTCACCTAATACACATGATAAAAAAGCTCCACATTATATGGAAAAATTAAAAACCCAGCATTTTACTCTGTTTGGCTAGTAGGTTCTTTGTTATAACTAAGTATAGTTGATTTACAACATATTTGTTTCAGGCATACAACATAGTGATGCAATATTTTTATAGATTATACTCCATTCAAAGTTGTTCCAAAATAATGGCTATATTTCCCTGTGCTGTACAATAGATCCTTCTTGTTTATCTGTTTTGTACATAGTAGTTTGTATCTCTTAATCCTCTACCCCTATCTTTCCTCTCCCTCCTTTCCTCTCCCTACTGGTAGCCACTAGTTTGTTCTCTAGATCTGTAAGTCTGTTTCTGTTTTATTAAACATATTTGTTCATTTGATTTTTTAGGTTTCACATATGTTATAACATAGACTATTCGACCTTCTCTGTCTGGCATGTAGATGTGTCTAACAGGCACATAAAAAGATGCTCAACATCGCTAATCATCACAGAAATGCAAATCAAAACCACAATGAGATATCACCTTATACCTGCCAGAATGGCTATCATCAAAAAGATCACAAATAACAAGTGTTGGTTAATAATCTCTTCATTAATTGGTAACTGAAAGAAAAGTATTCACTTAATTTTTGAAAACCTCATGGATTGGGTTGAAAAGCTGGTTGAAATAAAGAAAGAAAAGAAAAAATGGTTAATTTGAACAGATTTTCTTTTTCATTTTTATGACAGTCCAATACACAGACTCTGAAATATCAAACTTTTTTTTCTCTTTCTTTTAAGAGGACTATATATTAAATATAACAAGACCTTTAAATTAGGACCCAGCAGTGACTTTGTAATTGAAAACCCATGTTTTGAGTTCTGTCTCTCCTACTTCTAACTCTACAACCTGGCTCAATTTATTTAGAACTTTTCTTAAATAAAATTTTAAAATAAAAGTTAAGTATCTGTACCATCTGTACAATACAGGCTTATTATATTGGTTAATTAAATTACATTTAGAATAATTTAATTCAGGACAGAGGAATGCAATAAACAAACATTTATTGAGAACTTAATGGTTAAAAGATTTGTAAATTTAAATAAAAAGTCACACTCATTACCATCATGGCCACCAATCTCACACTCCCTTATCTTGGTAAAACAGGCAGGGTTAGCAAACTGATTTTCATGAATAACATCATTTTACTGTGATGCTGGTTCTTGTAGAATTGTCTTTAACCTTGGATGCTAACTTACATTTACAAACTCAAACTCAAGAGTTCTCCCAAGAGAATGAACTAGGTGTGTACATGTAAATTAATTAATTTACTATGAGTTATGTAACTGTCAACTGTTTAGAACTAACCTTATATGAAATCTTTCTTCTTTAAGGGAGAAAAGTAAGAAAACTACTTAGGAAGCTACATAATATGAAGATACTAGGTAAAAATGAAATCAAAAGAGAATTACTGATATATCTCATGAATTTAAAAACATTTTAATGCCTTTAGTTTTGCCAGGAAAACTAGAATGCAAAAAGGTGATTGGCCATCTGACCATTTCTGTAGAGTTTTGACTATTTACAGTCCATCACAAAGTTCTGCAATATTTAGTGATTTGGCACTTTTCTTAGCCTGGAATTTTTCTCTCTAATACTGACAAAGAGACATGTTTTAAAAATGACTTAATGGCAAAGCATAGTCATATAGTAGTTAAACATATGTTTTGATGTCCTACTGACATTAAATTGTTAGAATATAGAATTTGGTGACTGGAAGATTTTAGATAAATTTCTTAATCTCTTTGAGCTTCAGTTTTCCCATTTATAAACTGGGAAATAATGGAAAGCTTCAGTCTAGTTTCTTGTCAGTTTTCAATGATACACAGCTCTTTAAATTTTAAGCATTTGTTTAGCACATAGTAAGGGCTCAATATGGTGACTGACTGCATGGTTGTCTGTGAACCCAAAACAGTAGCAAACACGCTTAAAAGTAGAACATATGACCTGAAAGAACAAGGCCAGCTCCTCATAGTGAATAAGACATAGAATTCTCTTTAAAGGGCTTGCACCCATAGACGTGTAGTTCTGGAAGTTGAAAATGACTTGTAACTTATCAAATTAGCTCTGAGATACAGAAGTTGTTTTTTTTTGTAATTTATACATATCTTGTATGCAGCTGTAAACTGAGTCAGTTCAATTCATTAAGCATCAAGCATCCTGCTATCTACCTTGCTGACTACAAAAGTTAACAAGACAATGCCTCCGCCTTGAATACAGAACTCTCATCAGAAATGATGATAATACACGGTTCTATTGCAATAACCAGAGCAAGGACAGGATTTTTTTTTGCTGAAGGAACACTGGAAAAATCCTGTGCGGGGAAGTAATGCAATCACACCATTCAATGAGTTTAAATGAACTAAAAAAATATCCAGGGAAGAAAAACTAGGAGACATTATTACATGAGAAGGCAAGGAGTTCTGAAATCTCCTGTTGTGTAGATTCATGTCTGACACTGAGTATGTTGGGTGGGATGCATTGTAAAGTCGTGAGGTCCTGAAGAGCCTCTGATACCAAATGAAGGAGTTTTGTAATTATAATAAAGACAAAGAAGAGCACCTGAAAAATATTAACAATGTGGTGACAGTAAGTAGCAGTGTACAAAAAAAAATAAATAAAAATAAAAAAAGGACCTCCTAGGTTTGGAAGGAAAACATCAGAGAGAGGAGTTATACTGAAGACTGTGAGAACATGTGGGACAGGAGGAATGATGAGTAGAATCTGGGAACCATAATGTACCCAGCACATTAACAGAACAAGTTCTAAAAATCACACAATGTGTCACTTTATGAAGTGTTCTTCTCATTGTGACCATAAGGACATTTTTCATCCTGTAAGTCCTGTAATGTACTGTTTATGTTTAATGGAAAGAAACAGGAAATAAGAATTAAGAAATATGAGGTTCAGTCCTCAGATCCTGACTAATACCCTAGGGAAGGTCACCATAGCTGTTAAGTAAGAATGATAATCATATCCCACATACTTGAACAAAAGAACACACACCATCCTCATCTAAAAGAGATAAAAAGAAATGAAAGGAATTCTACTATTTAAAATAGCAGTGCACAAATGCAAGGAGTAATTACTGTCATCAAAAATTGTATGGATCACCTAAAAGTTTCATCTTCTTCGAACATAACATCAATGTGTTTAAATGTACTTGGAGGTGTATCCACACATAATGATCAAGAAAACTGAAATAAAACAAAACAAACACACACACACACACACACACACACACACACACATGCAAACAAACAAATAAAAACCCCAGGGTAGTCCAGTTAGGTATTATGGAAAAAAAAAAAAGATGTATTTCTAATGTACCACAATGTTCACTGCAGCACTATTCACAATAGCCAGGACATGGAAGCAACATAAATGTCCATTGAAAGATGAATGGATAAAGAAGATGTGGCATATATGTACAATGGAATATTACTCAACCATAAAAGGAACAAACCTGAGTTATTTGTAATGAGGTGGATGGACCTAGAGTCTGTCATACTGAGTGAAGTAAGTCAGAAAGAGAAAAACAAATACCGTGTGCTAATGCATATATATGGAATCCAAAAAAAAGAAAAAAGAAAAAAGAAAACAGTACTGATGAACGTAAGTGGCAGGGCAGGAATAAAGACACAGATGTAGAGAACAGACTTGAGGTCACAGTGAAGGAAATGCAGACTGGGACTAAGTGAGAGAGTAGTATTGACATATATACACTACCAAATATAAAATGGATGGCTAGTGGGAAGCTGTTGCATAGAAAAGGGAAATCAGCTCGATGTTTTGTGACAACATGGAGGGGTGGGATAGGAAGGGTGTGGGGGGAGGCTCAGGAGGGAAGGTATATGGGGATATATGTATACATATAGCTGATTCACTTTGTTGTACAGCAGAAACTAACACAACATTGTAAAGTAATTATACTCCAATAACGATATAAAAATGTATTTCTAAAATGAGGGGGAAAAAGGCAAAGGTATTCCCAATTACATTATTTCTAATCTTCTTATAGTAGCAATGATCTGCATGTGGTTAATCATTTCCACGCATCTATACATATGCATATGGATTGATTGATACTCCAGATTCTGGAATTAAGCAGCTGCCACTGAGTCCTAACAAGACTATAGAGACCACTAAAAAAATATGTGTGATCCTGAGTATATCTGATTGCTCTTCCAAGCCTAAGGAAACTTTGGTTTTCTCACCTGCAAAATAAAGGTAAGGAAACTTCTTTCATTGTAGAGTTAGGAGGATTAAATGAGATAACACATGCATAAATTTGACCCAGGGTGAGCAATTAATATAGTTGATATTATTATAATAATTAGTTTCATGTTATTTAATTGTCAAACATCAAGCAGGTAAAGAACACAGCAAAAGAAATATCCAGAGAGTAATGAAGCTCAGGATGACCAAATAGTTTATTCAAGCTTTCATACATGAGCTCAGATGAAAAATCACTGCTCTGATTCTACATCCAAAGCTGCTACTGCCCTCTTAGATAAACCCAGGCTGTTGAAGAGGTGGGGTCATCTGCTTCCAATAGAAAGACTCCTTAATATAGCGTATGTGTTCCAACAGGGAACATGCAGATTTTCATGAAAAATGTCAAGGCTTATCTTCCTACATGCCAGCCAATTGGTCAGTATTTCTTATTTTGCTATGTCAAACCATTTTGGGGTGTCTTATTTCATTTCACCTGACTCTAAAACACAAATGTGTATTCTATAATAAATTTTCCTCATCTTACAGAGAGAAAATACCACATGAGTCTAAAAATCAAAACACAAACATGAGTGTAAGGAAGAAAATGCCATGCCCTGACTTACAGAAATAGGCTTTGGATTATGTGAGGCAAAAATTGCTCTAAATTCTAAGATTAATGAAGTAAAAATGAGATCAATCCTATTTATAAATATAGCTGAAAATCTTCTTGTATTCCTTGAGCACAAATGAAATATGCAGGACAATTCTCCTTTTGCGTTCCCCATGCAATCCCGGCATTGCTGGGGAATCAGAGCTGGGAATGATATAGACAGTAAGATAACAAGAAACCCCATTCATCACTGTGACAGACGTTTCACTTTGTGTGCAAATTTCCAGTGATAGAGTAGGCTGTCTCTCTCTCTTCTCAGCCTTATAACTAATGCTTCAACTGAACTAAAGTTCTTGTTTTTTGTAATCAAGTTTCAGGGAGCCACATTGCTATTCATGTAGTCTAGAAAAGGTAAGGTTACCAATTCAGTAATGCAATTTTATTGTAACCAAAAGTAAGTGGACAAAGCACCCCAGTGGACTATTTGAACATTTCATTGTTAGAACCTATTTATTAGCATGTAAAGTATGTTGATCTGTAAACACATGTGAATACACACATATGTACATACTTAAGCATATTCGACCAACATTGACTATTTGAAAAAGGTAGCGTCATCCAATAAAACTTCCTGATACAATGGAAATGTTTTGTATCTGCACTACTGAATATAGTAGCCATAAGTGGCTATAGAACATTGATACAGGGCTAGCGTGACTACAGAACTGTATTTTTAAGTTTACCTAATTTACCTAATTTAAGTTTAAATAGGCCCTGTGGCTAGTGGCTACCATACTGCTCAGTGCGTTTCTAACGAAATCACTAATTCCTCAAATTAAACTTCCTCTTTGTATAGAGTTGTGTATGTCCTCTGATATTCTTATAATTAATGTTTAGTTTTAATGCAAAAGTCACTAAATACATTGCATATTTACCAGTGGATATACTCATGTGTAGAAAGGATCATATCAAATTGAGGGTTATATTTGATCATATCAAATTGCTAATTATTTTTCTGCTTCACTGATGATCCATAATTTTTCAATAAAGAAATAGTCAAATTTTTAGAATTATTTAACTCCTTATGGAGAACTCATATAAAACTTTTGAAAATTTAACTTCTTAAATAAGAATCTGAATAGTGAGTTTTAAAAGGAGATATATTTTCTTTCTTATTCTTTTTTTTAACATCTTTATTGGAGTATAATTGCTTTACAATGGTGTGTTAGTTTCTGCTTTATAACAAAGTGAATCAGTTATACATATACACATATCCCCATATATCTTCCCTTTTGTGTCTCCCTCCCTCCCACCCTCCCTATCCCACTCCTCCAGGTGGTCACACAACACCGAGATGATCTCTCTGTGTTATGCGGCTGCTTCCCACTAGCTATCTATTTTACGTTTGGTAGTGTATATATGTCCATGCCACTCTCTCACTTTGTCAAAAGGAGATATATTTTCATCACATTAAGTGACATGCAGAAATTGTAACAGGTCTGGGATTTTCAATGTTTAATACACACCCACATCAGCACTCTGGTTTTATTGGCTAATATTTACTACTTGGTTTTTCCTTTGGCTTTAAACCTTTGGAAGGAACACTAAATTGCCGAATTCTCACTGGTGATGTCATTTCAATTATGTAAGCTGCAAACATATTTAATCAATGTTAACAGTATCAGTAATACCCTCAAGGTCTGTCATTTATATGCATTTTAATATCTAAATATTCACTTCCAAATACAGGTAACCTTCTAAATAATGTATAACTGAAAATAAAAATTTCCATTTCTCTCTTATTTGTTGGCATTATATCACTCATATTTACTATTTCAAGAGTAAAATCCACTTTAATAATGTATTGTTATTAAAGCTGCTAGTTTCACACACAGTTATTAACAGATTTCATATAAGTGTAGTAGGTTGAAAAGTGACCCTCCCCTCCTATAATTAACACCCACCTGGAACTTCAGAATGTGACTTTATGTGGAAATTAGGTCTTTGCAGATGTAATTAAGGATCAAGATTAGATTATGGCACGTTAGGGTGAGTCTTAAATTAATGAAAGTGTTATTATAGGAAACAGAAAAGGACAAAGAGTAATATAGAGAAAAAAGTGACGTGACCATGGAGGCTGAGACTGGAGTGAGTGATTCATCTAGAAGCCAAGGAACACCAAGGATTGCCAGCAACAAACAGAAACTAGGAGCGAGGCATTGGGCAATTTCTCCTCTAGAACATCCAGAAGGAGTCGGCTTGCTGTTGCTTATTTTGGACGTCTGGTCGCCAGAACTGTGAGAAACATATTTCTGCTGTTTTAAGCCACTGGGTTTGTGGTAATTTGTTACGGCATCTGTTTTGGTTAGTTTTATGTATTAACTTGACTGGGTTAAACAATGCTTGATAGCTGGTAAATCATTATTCCTGGGTGTGTCTGTGAGAATGTCTGTGGGAGAAATTAGCATCTGAATAGACTAAGATCACTCCTGCCAAGGCAGGTGAGTATCATCCAATCCTCTGAGGGCCTGAAAAGGACAAAAAGAAGAAGACTTAATTTGTTCTCCTGCTCCAGCTGAGATTTCCAACTTCTGCTGCCCTTAAACATTAGGGCTCCTAGTTTTTAGAAGTTTGAACTGAGATCTGGACTTACAGCATCGCTTCCAACCCTCCCTAATTCTCAGGCTTTCAGACTCAGATTGAATTGTACTGAATTGTGTATGTATCTATATCTATATCTAGATAGATAGATGATAGATAGATAGATGGTTCTGCTTTTCTAGAGAAACCTGACTAATGTAGATTTTGGTACTGGGAAATAGGTGTTGCTGTAATACATAGCTAAGAAAATGTGACATGACTTTGGAATTGGGTCATGGGAAAAGGCTGGAAGAACTTTGAGAAGTATAATAGAAAAAGCTTGACTTGAAAAGACTTCTGGAAGAGAAATGAATGTTAAAGATGATTCTGGAGTGGTCTCAGAAGGTAGTGGAGAGGATGGTAAAGAATGCTTCTATCATCGTAGAGAATATATATAATATCCTGAACAGAATGTTGGTAAAAATAGGAACATTGATAGTGCTTCTATTGTGGTCTCAGAAGGAAATGAGGAACATGGTTACTGGAAGATAAATGATCCTTTTATAAAATGGTAAAAAAAAAAAATTGTGGCTGAATTTTCTTCTACTATTGGATGGAAAGTAAAACTGGTCAGTGATGAGCTTGGATATTTAACTGAAGATATTTCCCAGAAAAGTGTTGAAGGCACAGTCTGGTTTCTTCTTGTTGCTTATTGTAAAATGTGATTTTTAAAAAATTTGAAGAAGAAGCTATTGAGCAAAAAAGGAACAAGAACTCAGTCATTGGGACAATTCTCAGCCTATCCAAATTGCTTAAGATGCTAAAGTGTGCTCAGGAGAAAGGGCCAAGGATGTGACTGGACAAGAGTTTGCTACAGAAATGAGTTATGCAATAATGAATTCATCTCAGCAGAAGCCAGAATTAGAAATGGAGTTATCTAAGAATGATCTGTGGAGAACCCTCTTGTCTAATGGCATAGAACGTTTGACATATATATGGGAGACCACAAGATTGTCAAGGATGTTATACTGCCAGCTTGGACTGAAAGGGAAAGCGACTGTACAAAATGAAAATGTCCTAAATGTGCAAGCAGGAAATGGACTGCTAGCCTACCCAGCTGTCAGTATGTGCTACCCTTCCAGAAAAAAAAAAAAAAATGACACCAAGAACAGAGCTGCAGATGCAGAAGCAGAAGCCAGAAAGAGGAAGTCTGACAGGATGGGTCCAGAGGCCAGAACATTAAGCCACAGATTTTTATTCTCAGGCCTTGACACCTGATGGAATTTGCCCTGCTAGATTCCCAAACGCTTGAGAATGATGACCCCTTTATATCTCCCAGTTTCTACCTTTGGAAATGGGGATGTCTAACCAGTGCCTGTCCCACCACTGTATTTTGGAAACAAAGAACTTGCTTTCTAGTCTCACAGAACCACAAGTGAAGAGAAGTTTTGCTCCAGATGCATTACCCTCAGAGTTCCACCCATACATGATTTAGATAATGAGAGTTGGTACTTTTTGAGTTGGTTATACTTAGATAAAATTTTGGATTTAGAGTTGGTCTAGTATGAGTTAGTATTTTAGGAATATTGGGATGAGGTGAGTACATTTTGCATATGAGAAGTTACGAATTTGGGGTGGGAGGAACAGGACCAATTGTAGTGGGTTGAATAATGTCCTCCCAGAACTCATATCAGAAACTCAGAATGTAAGCTTATTTGAAAATTGGTTTTTTGCAGAAGCAATTAAAGTAAGAATGGAGATGAGATAATACTACATTGGGGTAGGCCCTAAATCCAATGAGAATGTCTTTCTAAGTGAAAGAAAGGGACACACAGAGAATAAAGATGGAGGCAAAAATTTGAGTGATGCCTTTATAAGCCAAGGAATGACAAGGATTGTCGGCAAACACAAGAAACTAGGAGAAAGGCAGGGGATAGTTTCACCCACCGAGTCTTTAGAAGGAAACAACCCTGTTGATAGCTTGATTTCAAACTTCTGGCCATTTGTGATAATTTACTGTGGCAGTCCCAGGAAACAAATACATATTTTAAAAAAGGAAAATGGTTTTGAAAATTAATGTAAATATCACAAAAGTGTGTATTATTTAATTCACATTGCTATAAGAATTGTATAATATTTGCAAAAAAATTAAAATGTAAATAATCCAAGACAGAAAAATGTAAACATTGATATTTTATACATATATTTCTTATAGAATTGAACTGTATATTAGCTAACATTTATGGAATTAAAGAAAAATAAGTCAAAAATATGTTCAGTTGGGGGCTTCCCTGGTGGCGCAGTGGTTGAGAGTTCGCCTGCCGATGCAGGGGACATGGGTTCATGCCCCGGTCCAGGAAGATCCCACATGCTGTGGAGTGTCTGGGCCTGTGTGCCATGGCCACTGTGTCTGTGCATCCAGAGCCTGTTGTTCCGCAAGGGGAGAGGCCACAACAGTGAGAGGCCTGCGTACCGAAAAAAAAAATATATATGTGTTCAGTTGGTAGTTATTTAATTCCACACAGGCTATCAGTCATTCAAGCAAATATTCCTATTTGATAAATGTTCATATATTATAAGGATATATGGCTATCTACATATTATAAGAAAAAGTCATCTGTAAACTTTGACACCTAAAATTTCATGTGAATGAAAAATTTATGTCAAACAATATCCATGATTAAATATCTTAAATTAATAAAATAAAAAGATTGGAAAGAAATGAAAATAAATTAGAGACTAAATTATTTTCCACAAAAGGTCTTCATGAAGTTCAGTTGAAATTTACAAGGTCAGGAGCCATCTAGCTACGGAGAATGCTGAGAGAGTGTTGTCTCTGGACACAGATTAACACTTTAGAAATGTGACCACAAACTTTATAATAACAAAATGGCAGTCATAATTTCTGTCTAAAATTTATATTTATTTGTATAACTCAGTTAATTTCGTGAAATTAATTCTCAGTTTCAACCTTGGATATAGTCAAATTTTAATTGGAAGTATTGGATATTTTAATCTAATACTTATTTACTGAATTCTGTTATATGTGATTTGTGAAATTTCGAGAGCTTAAATTTAATCCTTTTTAAAATTATTTATTTATTTATTTTAATTTTTATTTTATAGTGGAGAATAGTTGATTCACAATGTTGTGTTAGTTTCAGGTGTACAGCAAAGTGATTTAGTTATACATATGCATATGTATATATACATATGTATATATATTTTTCATATTTTTCATATTCTTTTCCCATATCGGTCACTACAGAGTATTGAGTATAGTTCCCTGTGCTATATGACAGGTCCTTGCTGACTATTTTATACATAGCAGTGTGTATGTGTTAATCCCCACCTCCTAATTTATCCCTCCCCTCTGAGTTTAATTCTTTAAACAGCTGATTTCAACTTTCTTTTAAAAACTGTACATTTTTCTAACATCTTAGAACTAACAATTGATACAGATCTTTCTTTAAATATTATGATTTTTCTAGCCATCCTTAACAAAGGATATTACATACTAAATAATAAAACATATTAAAGAATATTATTTGAGCTTCCCTGATGGCACAGTGGTTGAGAGTCCGCCTGCCGATGCAGGGGACACAGGTTCGTGGCCCAGTCCAGGAAGAACCCACATGCCGCCTAGCGGCTAGGCCCGTGAGCCATGGCCACTGAGCCTGCGCGTCCGGAGCCTGTGCTTCACAACGGGAGAGGCCACAACAGTGAGAGGCCCGCGTACCGCAAAAAAAAAAAAAAGAAAGAAAGAATATTATTTAATTTTCACTTAAATGTTAGGTGAATTTTACTTGATTTTTTATTATAAACTATAGTAATTGTACTGTATCAGATATATTAAACAAAATGAGTAAATGAATACATATCCTAGGAATAGTTGGGAAGTTGCTTTACAAAATAAAGAAATATATTTTTTGATGTTAGCTGGGCGTTTGCTCACTTAATTCTTTGCACCAAAGGTGAAGTTAAGGACCAGAATTTGATATTATTAATATATAAACATATATATACATATATATATATATATATATATATATATATATATATATATATATATATGATAGATATAGATAGATACATATTCTGTAAATATGGTACCTTGGTCTACAATATCTGGACTGACTCTAAATGTTTCTGTAAGGACATTTGTGGGAGTTTCTAGCTCCATATTTGTAAAGCTGAATCCATTTTACTGATAGCCCCACAGGCGAAAAAATACAAAACAAACAAAATAATAATAATGCATTCTAAAGTAAAACATATTTCTGCATCTAGAACCAGAAAACTAATGACAGCTTTTAGACTATTAGTACCCCTTTTAGGAAAAAAAAGGAAAGACTCAGCTCCTCAGGGCAACCAGTTTTATAACATAAAGTATAAGTAAAAACAGAGTTAAACAATTGTACAATAACACAGTAAATATATTCTTCTCCCAAATTTAGGAAATGTCTATGGACCAATCATATGCTAAATCTTTTTGTAGCCCACACGTGTTGGATTGACAGAAATAAAACAGTACAGCCTAGAGGCATTGCTTGAGGAGGGCTGTTTGATGGAGTTTCTCAGAAATGTTCAGGTTATCTGCGTTTTACTCAATGGGGAAGTCATTTTCAATTTAACCTGCAAGAAGGTAGAGTTTTTATTTCAAAGCATTCCTTTAAAAATCCCAGTAATTGCCACAGCGGGAAGATAATTTTGACTTGTGAAGAAGAGAGGTATATTAACATTAGAATGGGAGAGGGTTGGAGGGTTAGAGCCATGGATAGCAAATGATAACACTTCAAAGAGAAGCCAAGCTTTGTAGAAATCATTTAAAGAGATTTGTTTTCAAGGTTGTATAGTGAGTAAGCAAACAAATATAATAGAACACAAGAGGGATCACGGGTTAAAATTACGTATATAGAACCTATCTGTGCCCTAAATATTTTTTTACCAATTACCAAAAATATTATTTTACCAAAACATGCAATCTTGATCATAGGGCCAAGACTTTTTCTTTAATATAAGTGCTTGATTAGGTTGCAAATTTCTTTTCTGCATAAATTGTGAATCTACAATAGCTTCTGCTAGTTTCGGTTTTGTTTTATTTAAAGTAGGAGCATAAAATTGAGGCAAAGAATGCAGAATTTTTATTTTATTTTGTTTTATTTTATTATTTAATTTTATTTTTATTTTTTGGCTGTGTTGGGTCTTTATTACTGCACGTGGGCTTTCTCTAGTTGTGGGGAGTGGGGGCTACTCTTCGTTGCGGTGTGTGGGCTTCCCATTGCGGTGGCTTCTCTTGTTGTGGGGCATAGGCTCTAGGTTCACAGTCTTCAGTAGTTGCAGCACACAGGCTCAGTAGTTGTGGAGCACAGGCTTAGTTGCTCTGCTATCGAACCCGTGTCCCCTGCATCAGCAGGAGGATTTTAAACCACTGCACTACAGGGAAGTCCCCAGAATTTTTATTTTAAAATAATTCCCCCTGTTATTTTTATCTCATCCACACCTAACTGATTTATGTTTTTATGTAAATACATCTTTATGCTTTCCAAATTATATTGTTTATATTTTATGGAACAAATACCATTTTTCAGGCTTGTGTTAATTGATTTACCTGATAATTAAATTATGTTATTGTATTAACACAAAAGATTAGAATAAATACGTTTTGAGAACAAACTAAACTGACTCTTGGTAAACACACCACATAAAGAGCAAAGGTCTGAAGTCAAGGCTGTTTAGGTTTTCCTTAAAAGGAGTGAGACACTTTACATTATGGATTCTCAAAAAAACAATGCTTCCCTCTCCCCAAAATATGGCTTGTATACCAGCTTAAAATGTCAACATATAGGGAGAATAACCTACAACTCTAATGTTAAGCCATTTAAAAAATGCGATGACGTGTCTTCTTCTCAATAGCATAAAAATACCCATTCTAACCAAATTAATACATACATTTAAAGAAGTTGAAAGTTGCCCTACCAGATTTCACAACTTATTATAAAGCTCTATTAATTAAAATAGCATGGTATTAGAGTTAGAATAGATTAATAATCCAGTTGAATAGAATAAACTAGAAAAAGAGCTCTTAAATGGAATCCTCATGTATGAGTGAAATGGCAAAATTAATTAGAGAAAACATAATTCAGTAAATTATGGTGAAGCAACAGTTAATACACACAGAAGAAAAAGAAATTAAATCCCAAATATCCCTCTCCTACTTCTGCTCCATAGCCCAGCCTGTGCATACACACACACACACATGCCAATTCCAAGTGAATAAAAACAATAAATGAGGAAAACAAATCTTTTATATAGTTAAATAATATGAAGGATCACGTGTTTGTGACATGGTATAGGGAATATCCCTCTAAAAGGCACACACACAAAAATACCCTGATAAGTTTGACTGCACTAAAATTTAAAACTTTGGACCAATAAAAGTCACTATGAGAAAAAAAAAGTTAAATGACAAGCCACAGCCTGAGAGATGATATTTGCAATGTATATTTCTCTTAGTGGTTGAGTATCGAAAAATATAAATAACTCATAAAAATCAGGAAAGACAAGCAATCTAATAGAAAAATTGGCAATGACTTTAAACAGGCAATTCGGAAAGGAGGAAACCAAGATAGTCAATAAGCATTTGAAAAGATGCTCAACCTCAGCAGTAATCAGATAAATACCTAATAAAACTATAATGAGATGCAATTCCAAGTCCATTACACTGGCAAGGTTTAAGAAGGTTGACAACACCACCAGTGAGAAGGTAGTACAGTAGGCACTGTGGTGGGAATATAAATTTATGCAACCACTTTGTAGAGCAATTTGGCAATATAAAGTAAAATTCAATATACATTCCCTTTGAGTCGACAACATTTTCTTCTTTTTTCTCTATAAACCATAGAGACTTTTTTGCTCACATGTCCAGGAAAATATATAACCAATGTTTCTAGCAACTTGGGTGTCATAGACAAAGGCTGAGAAAACTTCAGTGCTCATGCAGGAAAGACTGAATAAATACAGAATGATATGTTTTCAAATGTGGAAAACTGTAGGGTAACCATCACTAATGAAATAGAAAATTGGGTCTCAAAATGGGTAATCTTTGAAAACATAATTTTAAGAAAATGAAAGCAGTTAATTGATGACAGAATATAGTACCATTTGTTTAACACTTTAAAACCTTCCAAACAATATATTCCTTGGAAAACACAGACTTAACAAATATATATTTAGATGCGTAGGAATTATAATTACCCAATTTGAAACATGGGCTACTTTGAAGAAATCAAAAGGTGAATGGGCTTCAAGAGGTGTACATGAAAGGCTTCAGTCAACAGTCATATAGTTGTTTCTTTTTTAAACCCCAGATTCAAATTTTAAAAGGGAAAAATATTTAAGTAAATCCACCTCCCACTCTCAGAGTACAATCCCTTAATCGTGATAATTCCTTGGGTACATTTTCTAAGTTAAGCATATGTACATATATGTAATAGAACATTCCATGGAAGCTTGGCTATGCATTCCATCCTCTACTGCTCTGGGATATTGCTCAGAAGCCAGAATGGAGCCAGTGAATTCATGAGTTAGAAGATTCTGCACACAGCATGCACCAGCCCGCGAGTGAGGGGCACATCCTATGCTTTTCTTGAGTTCCTCTTGTTCTCATCTCTCTCTTTTCCACTTGCTCAGTGTAGGCATAACCAACTTCACATAGAGTAAAACCTTTAGCTTCTTTTCTAGGCCATCACAGCACCCCCTGGCTTCCTGCTCTGTATCTTTTCTGTGGACGTCTTTGCTTGGAAAACACAATTGTTTCCCCGGAGTTAAAGCCCCATATTGAAAGTTGTGACCAACTGGGCACTGAAGGTCCTGAAAAGCATATCATTTATTTCCAAGGGATAGAGCAACTAGTAGCATGTAGTGGTGGCAAATTCTGTTATGAATCCTTGTATTAATTCCCCCCTCCTTTTTCCTTTTCTCCTCCTGTCTCCCAAACCCAGCTCCTTGGAACACCAACCGATACAATACTTGCACATAGCCTTTGTTTCATGCTCTTCTTTCTGGAGAACTGAGGCTAACATAGAAAAATGATAAGATAAAACAGATGTGAAATTTCATAGCCAAATAGCCAATGCAGATTCTACAGGAGGAAATATCTCCTAGAAACAGATCTTGAATTCTTGTGCCATAAACTAGATCAGGGATAAAACATACTCAGAGTGTGGAAAAGATTTTTGAAGAGATTTCTTTGGAGAGAGCTACTATCTTGCTCTCTCAAGAGGAGAGCTTTTGGAGGTGATTCTCCCTTCTAAACTTAGACTTAGAGACTTGAAACTTGAATATGCTCCTCTGAGCATATGTTATGTGTTTCTCTGCAGTTTTGTGACATCATAGCCTGGACCTGACTCTTCTCCAGAGAAATATAGAAAGTGAGAGACCCACTGAGTGCCCTCAGCTTTAGTGATGGAGCCAGGAGAGATTCCAGAATTAAAATCTGGCTGTATTTCAAGGATTTCTGTTGGACTAAAGATGCAGGAGTCTCCCCAGGGGACCAGAGATGTGCCATGAGAAAGAGATCAAAGCCAGAGACATAGAAAGTGTACAAGCAAATTGCATGGAGTCCTCACAAGCCCTATCAAATATGTCTCCTAGATAAGTAGAAGAATGACAACAATGAAAAGCTCCAAGTTAAGCATCAATAACAAAGGAAGAAACTGGAGATACAACCAGCTGAAAGAGAAATACATGCACCAGCACAGAGGAGAGGATCCCAGCTGTAAACTTTTTCAAAACAGCCCCTTATGGGAAAGTCCTTTTTAAAGCTTTCTCACATCAAAAGAGCATGGAGCTGGATTACTATGGTACCAAAGAGGACACATTTCTTCCCTTGCCTTCCGTCCTCACAGCCAACCTGGAGAAAATGACCAGAAAACTGCTAAAATTTGAGTGGTGATGGTCCTTGGGTTTTGCTGACATTTACAAAGACAGAGTTCTTTTCAGAATTGTATACCAGACAGTCCAGACTCTGCAAGGAGGCTTGATTTGCACTTCAATTTTGTTTTTACATAAGAGTGAGAACATTTACCTGAGAATGAGAAAAATGAAATGCCACAGGCCGGAGGGAATTTATCTAAGGGTGTTGTAAGAGATTATTCTCAAAAGGGAAATAGTGAGAAGAAAAGCTGGAAATTAAAACCATTTATAGTGTAATGTGTGTGTATGTACATATGTATACATACAGGTATATACATATATATGTATATACATATATGTATATATATATATGTATATATATATATATACATATAAAATGAGAATGCACTGTGTGAGATACATATATATATATATATATATATATATATATATATATATATATGTATTTATGTATATATGTATGTATGTAGAGAGAGAGAATTCTCCCAATATTAGCACATTTACATTTATCTCATACTAAATTTTTGAATAAGTATTACATAACAAATATATTAGTTGAAAACCATTTTAGAAACAGTTTCAAACAGAGTGGATTAAAAATAAAGCCACGCTTGGTACTTCCGTGGTCATCCAGTGGTTAAGACTCCACAATTCCACTGCAGGGAGCAGGGTGTTGATCCCTGGTTGTGGAACAAAGATCCCACATGCTTTTTGGTGGGTCCAAAAAAATAAAAAATAAAATAAAATAAAGCCACCCTTGACTAACTACAATTCTGTTTCCATCCTTAGAGCAATAGTGTTAGTTTTGTTATATATCCTAGTAAAAAAAAAGTATATATATATATATATATATATATATATATATATATATATATATATATATATATATATATATATATAGCTTTCACTTCTTTCCTTTTACCAAAATGATATCATATTTTTAAATAACAACTTTAATTATTTTTTACATAAAAATATGATGGGTAGAACATTATAAGCTAGTCATTACATAGTTATAGGCTTGACTCATTATTTTATTCCAATGGCTCATGGTTGATTTATACAATCCATTTAACAATGAACTTCTAAACTTTAACGTTACACCTACCAGATCTCTGGTCAACGTTCAAAACTATTTATTGATTTGATTGACACTTTCAGCCAAGGATAGTTTTTTTTTTTTTTTTTTTTTTTTTTTTTTTTTTTTTTTTTTTTTGCGGTATGCGGGCCTCTCACTGTTGTGGCCTCCCCCGTTGCGGAGCACAGGCTCCGGATGCGCAGGCTCCGGACGCACAGGCTCAGCGGCCATGGCTCACGGGCCCAGCCGCTCCGCGGCATATGGGATCCTCCCAGACCGGGGCACGAACCCGTATCCCCTGCATCGGCAGGCGGACTCTCAACCACTTGCGCCACCAGGGAGGCCCAAGGATAGTTTTTTTGAACATTATTTTGTTTTATTTTTTATACACTGGGGACTTATTAATGATCTATTTTATAATTATAAAAATTAGTGTATATAGGTCAATCCCAATCTCCCAATTCATCCCACCACCACTCCTCCCCACTTTCTGGCCTTGGTGTCCATGCATTAGTTCTCTACATCTGTGTCTATATTTCTGCCTTGTAAACCAGTTCATCTGTACCATTTCTCTAGATTCCACATATATGCATTAATAAACTACATTTGTTTTTCTCTTTCTGACTTACTTCACTCTGGATGACAGTCTCTAGGTCCATCCACGTCTCTACAAATGACCCAATTTCGTTCCTTTTTATGGTTGAATAATATTCCATTGTGTATATGTACCACATCTTCTTTAGCCATTCTTCTGTTGATGTTCATTTAGGTTGCTTCCATGTCCTGGCTATTGTAAATAGGGTTGCAGTGAACATTGAGGTGCATATGTCTTTTTGAATTATGGTTTTCTCTGGGTATATGCCCAGGAGTGGGATTCCTGGGTCATATGGTAATTCTATTTTTAGTTTTTTAAGGAACCTCCATACTGTCCTGCATAGTGTCTGTATCAATTTACATTTACACCATCAGCATAAGACGGTTCCCTTTTCTCCACACCCTCTCCAGCATTTGTTGTTTGTAGATTTTCTGATGATGCCCATTCTAACTGGTGTGAGGTGATACCTCATTGTAGTTTTGATTTGCATTTTTCTAATAAACAGTGATATTGAGCAGCTTTTCATGTGTTCATTGGCCATCTGTATGTCTTCATTGGAGAAATGTCTATTTAGATCTTCTGCCTATTTTTGGATTGGGTTGTTTGTTCTGTTTAATATTGAGCTGCATGAGCTGTTTATATATTTTGGAGATTAATCCTTTGTTGATTCATTTGCAAATATTTTCTCCCACTCTAAGGATTGTTTTTTTTATTTTGTCTTTATTTTCCTTTGCTGTGCAAAATCTAGTAAGTTTCATTAGGTCCCATTTGTTTATTTTTGTTTTTATTTCCATTATTTTAGGAGGTGGGTCAAAAAAATCTTGCTGTGATTTATGTCAAATAGTGTTCTTCCTAGGTTTTCCTCTAAGAGTTTTATAGTGTCCAGTCTTACATTTAGGTCTTTAATCCATTTTGAGTTTACTTTTGTTTAAGGTGTTAGGGAGTGTTCTAATTTCATTCTTTTACATGTAGCTGTCCAGTTATCCCAGCACAATTTATTGAGGAGACTGTTTTTTCTCCATTGTATATCTTTGCCTCCTTTGTCATAGATTAGTTGACCACAGGTGCATGGGTTTATCTCTGGGCTTCCTATCCTGTTCCATTGATCTATATTTCTGTTTTTGTGCCAGTACCATATTGTCTTGATTACTGTACCTTTGTAATATAGTCTGACATTAGGGTGTCTGATTCCTCCAGGTCCATTTTTTTCCCCTCAATATTGCTTTAGCTATTCGGGGACTTTTGTGTCTCCATACAAATTTTAAGATTTTTTGTTCTAGTTCTGTGAAAAAATGCCATTGGTAATTTGATAGGGATTGCATTGAATCTGTAGACTGCTTTGTGTAGTACAGTCCTTTCACAATATTGAAACATGGTATATCTTTCCATCTGTGTGTCATCTTTGATTTCTTTCATCAGTGTCTTATAGTTTTCTGAGTACAGGATTTTTATCTCTTTAGGTAGGTTTATTCCTGGGTATTTTATTCTTTTTGTTGCAGTGGAGAATGGGATTCTTTCCTTCATTTCTCTTTCTGATCTTTCAATGTTAGTGTATAGGAATGCCAGAGATTTCGGTGCATTAATATTGTATCCTGCAACTTTACCAAATTCATTGATTAGCTCTAGTAGTTGTCTGGTGGCATTGTTAGGATATTCTATGTATAGTACCATGTCATCTGCAAACAGTGATAGTTTTGTTTCTTCTTTTCCAATTTGTAGTGCTTTTATTTCTTTTTCTACTCTGATGCCATGTCTAGGACTTCCAAAAGTATGTTGAATAAAAGTTTGTGAGAATGGACATCATTGTCTTGTTCCTGATCTTAGAGGAAATGCTTTCAGGATTTCACCATTGAGAAGGATGTTTGCTGTGGGTTTGTCATATATGGCCTTTATTATGTTGAGGTAGGTTCCCTCTATGCCCACTTTCTGGAGAGTTTTTATCAAAACAGATGTTGAATTTTGTCAAAAGCTTTTTCTGCATCTATTGAGATAATCATATGTTTTTATTTTTTTCTTCAATTTGTTAATATGGTGCATCACATTGATTGATTTGTGTATATTGAACAATCCTTGCATCCCTGGGACAAATCCCACTTGTTCATGGTGTATGATCCTTTTAATGTGTTGTTGGATTCTGTTTGCTAGTATTTTGTTGAGGATTTTTGCATCTATATTCATCAGTGATATTGGTCTGTAATTTTCTTTTTTTGTCGTATCTTTGTCTGCTTTTGGTATCAGGGTGATTGTGGCCTCATAGCATGAGTTTGGGAGTGTTCCTTCCTCTACAATTTTTTGGAAGAGTTTGAGAAGGATGGGTGCTAGCTCTTCTCTAAATGTTTGATAGAATTCATCAGGTCCTGGACTTTTGTTTGTTGGAAGATTTTTAATCACAGATTCAATTTCATTACTTGTGATTGGTCTGCTCATATTTTCTATTTCTTTCTGGTTCAGTCATGGAAGGTTATACCTTTCTAAGACTTTGTCCATTTCTTCCAGGTTGTCCACTTTATTGGCATAGAATTCCTTTTACTAGTCTCTTATGATGCTTTGTATTTCTGCAGTGTCTGTTGTAACTTCTCATTTTTCATTTATAATTGTATTGGTTTGAGTCCTCTCCATGCTTTTCTTGATGAGTTTGGCTAATGGTTTATCATTTTAGTTTATCTTCTCAAAGAACCAGCTTTTGGTTTTATTGTTCCTTGGTATTGTTTTTTTTTGTTTGTTTCTATTTCATTTATTTCTGCTCTGATCTTTATGATTTCTTTCCTTCTACTAACTTTGTGTCTTGTTTGTTCTTCTTTCTCTAGTTCCTTTAGGTTAGATTGTTTATTAGAGATTTTTCTTGTTTCTTGAAGTAGGATTGTATTGCTATAAATGTCCCTCTTCAAACTGCTTTTGCTACATCCAATAGGTTTTGTATCATTGTGTTTTCATTGTCATTTGTCTCTTCATATTTTTTGATTTCCTCCTTGATTTCTTCAGTGATCTCTTGGTTATTTAGTAGCGTATTGTTTAGCCTCCATGTGTTTGTGTTTTTTAAATTTTTTCCCCTGTAAATGATTTCTAATCTCATGGTGTTGTGGTCAGAAAAGATGCTTGATATGATTTCAATTTTCTTTAATTTACTGAGACTTGATTTGTGACCCAAGATGTGATCTATCCTGGAGAATGTTCCATGTGAACTTGGGAAGAAAGTGTAATCTGCTGTTTTCAGGTGTTTTCAAATCTATCTGGTCTATTATGTCATTTAAAGCTTGTGTTTCCTTAGTAATTTTCTTTCTGGATGATTGGTCTACTGGTGTAAGTTAGGTGTTAAATCCCCCACTATTTTTCTGTTACTGTTGATTTCCTCTTTTATAGCTGTTAACGTTTGCCCTGTGTATTGTTGTGCTCTTATGTTGAGTGCATATATATTTATAATTGTTATATCTTCTTCCTAGATTGATCCCTTGATCATCATGTAGTGTCCTTCCTTGTCTCTTGTAACATTCTTTATTTTAAAGTCTATTTTATCTGATATGAGTATTGCTACTCCAGGTTTTTTTTATTTCCATTTGCATAGAATGTCTTTTTCTATCCCCTTATTTAAAGTCTGTATGTGTCCCTAGGTGTGTAGTAGGTCTCTTGTAGACAACATATATATGGGTCTTATTTTTGTATGCATTCAATGAGCCTGTGCCTTTTGGTTGGAGCATTTAATTCATTCACATTTAAGGTAATTATCGATATGTATGTTCCTATTACCACTGTCTTAATTGTTTTGTGTTTGATTTTGTAAGTCCTTTTCTTCTCTTGTGTTTCCCACTTAGAGAAGTTTCTTCAGCATTTGTTGTAGAGCTGGTTTGGTGGTGCTAAATTCTCTTAGCTTTTGCTTGTCTGTAAAGTATTTGATTTCTTTGTTGAATCTGAATGGAATCCTTGCCAGGTAGAGTAATCTTTGTTGTAGGTTCTTCCTTTTCATCTCTTTAAGTATATCATGCCACTCCCTTCTGGCTTGTAGAGTTTCTGCTGAGAAATCAGCTGTTAACCTTATGGGAGTTCCCTTGTATATTATTTGTCATTTTTCCCTTGCTGCTTTCAATAATGTTTCTTTGCCTTTATTTTTGTCAGTGTGATTACTATGTGTACCAGCATGTTTTTCCTTGTGTTTATCCTGTCTGGGACTCTCTGGGCTTCCTGGATTTGGGTGGCTATTTCCTTTCTCATGTTAGGGAAGTTTTCAACTATAATCTCTTCAAATATTTTCTTAGATTTTTTCTCTCTTCTCCTTCTGAGAGCCCTATAATGCAAATGTTGGTGTGTTTAATGTTGTCCCAGGGGTCTCTTAGGCTGTCTTCATTTCTTTTCATTCTTTTTTCTATATTCTCTTCTGTGGCAGGTTCACCATTTTCTCTTCCAATTCTCTTAACTGTTTTTCTGCCTCAGTTATTGTGTTATTGATTCCTTCTAGTGTATTTTTCATTTAAGTTATTGTATTGTTCATCTCTGTTTGTTCTTTATTTCTTCTAGGTCTTTGTTAAACATTTATTTCATCTTCTCGATCTTTACCTCCATTCTTTTTCTGAGGTCCTGGATCATCTTCACTATCATTATTCTGAATTCTTTTTCTGGAAAGTTGCCTATCTCCACTTCATTTAGTTGTTTTTCTGGGGTTTTATCTTGTTCCTTCATCTGGCACATAGTCCTCTGTTTTTCATTTTGCCTATCTTTCTGTTAATATGGTTTTCATTCCACAGACTGCAGCATTGTATTTCTTCTTGCTTCAGCTGTTGCTGTCTGATGGATCCAAGGACAGTTTTGAAATTAAAATACTTTCCAGCTTTCAGTTTGGTAGTACTTCAGTCTCACAAACTACTCTTTGCCTTGTACCTCAGATTTGAATCCCATACAGAGCTTTGAAAGCTTCTTTTTTGTCATCAAATATTCAATATAACATGGCTTTAGTGAGGGCTCCTGTTCCTAAGAATTCATTACAGCAAGAAAATATATTGAGTGATATGATCACAAGTGGTGAAAATCAAAAATGATCAGATTAGGTGAGCAAAGTATTCTTGGGGGAATAGAATTTTTGCATTTAATTAAATGCAACAACTTACTTACTCCTCCATAATCTATTGTGTGATCTTATTGGTGTATTATTGACAAAACAGATTACATTATTTTTCTGTTCTTATGTTTATAAATACATTATTTGTGTCTTTTCTCCTGCTAAACTTCTACCTAGGCATTTGAGGTTCATGAGAGTTCATGTGTCACTTTGACAGTCTGTGCCTTATATCGCCCCAGGAAATTTTGGAGGAAAAAGTCTATCTTGAGAATCAAAAAATTAAAAAGTTTAGAACTAGAAAAAGCTCTGGTAGTTGTCAAGGCCAAACTACTCACTTTATCAAAATAATGGGGAAACTGAGACCAAAGAGAAGTGGTTCATGTGGGAAATGTGAGTCCTGTTGTGGACATTTATACCTACCTCTGAAATTTTTGCACAGATACTCTTTCACCATTCTTGCTGCTCCTGACTGCTTTACTTACAGCCTAATCCAATGGTAAGCATTTTCCTAAGACTCATATGCTACAAGGCTATGAGCTGGAGCTTATCTCCACAATCTCTCCATTTCACACTAAAAATTCTTGTTTTTTCTTTCAAAACCTCCTCTTTCTTAAATTGTGAACTATGAGAATTTACCACTCTCCCATCCTCTCTTGCCATCTATTGACTTTTTGCTAACTATGACGCTTTCATTAATAAGAGCTGTAGGGGACCACAGTTTTGTTTTCTATTGAAATATGTGTCATTGTAAATGCCCATATCTTGTTGTCAACCTATTCTAGCACATTGTACTCCTAACTTTCCTCTCTCTACCATTGTATCCACTCACTAGTAGACCATACTGAGGATCTAGCCATCTTCAAAAATTGTTGCACCTTCGGGGTTTTAAACACTAGTTCATCTCTCTCAGGTTTTCATGACCAACTCATTTCTCATAGAAGCATTAATATCTGGAAATTTTGATCATAGTCTAATCTGTATAACCATTCCCTCATTTACTTTGCTAAACAGCCTCAATCTCCTGGTTAACCCAACTCTTAGCAGAATAATTAACACCCTTGTGGTTATATGGCTTAAAACATATAATACTGAATCACTCCTAAAATCTTACTTGTCTAGTCCTATTTTGGATCACTGAAAATTTTTGAACAAAATCCCGTAAGTGTGTCCTACCCTATGATCAACACAAGTATTCATACAACATTGCTCAGCAATCTTTTTGCATGTCCCAGTTTAGTCCTCTCTTCATTCATGATGCAAAACATTGCAAATTGATATCCTTTGTACATATATAACACCCATATTTGCTTATTTTTCATGTATTCATAGCAGGCAAAGATATCATTATTTGTACTTTGTGAGTGGTTTGGAACAGTTTATGTGCTGTAACAAGCAAATAGTCTTGAGAAAAAACATGTGCTGTTGTATCTGAGATGGACCTTAGATATCATCTAATTCAGCACTTTCAGGTTGATGGAAATAATGTCCTAGCAGTAAAGTGGCATGTGTAAAATCTCAGAGCTTTACACAGTCAGTACAGAGGCAAAACTTATTGACTAGAAGAGATGGAACTGAAATACTGGTGGGGGCAAACTGAAAAAAATAGTTGAAAAAAAATGAAAGAAAAAATGTACAAACTCAATGAAAACTATAAAGCCACATATCTAAGAAGCTCAAGGAAGCCCAAGCAGAAGACAAATGAGAGGAGTGGACTAGCTCTTTAAGTAACTGAAATGAAATTGAAAACAGCAACAAAGCAACTGTAAATTTAGAATGCTACATTTAGTGAACATAGTTTCAAAAAGTAAGTTGAAATAAAGACTTTTCTTGAGACATACAAAGCTAAAAATTAATTACCAGCAGACTCCCACTATAAGAAAAGTTAAATGAAACACTTTAGGCAGAAGGGAAATGGTACCAGTAGGAGGTCATGGAATAATGTTATATCTCATTTGAGATAAGACTGGTGGTTTTCTACTCTCGTACAGATGAAGAGTCTTTATGCTGGCACTGAGAATAGTTATCCTTAAAAAATGGAATTAATAGTTATCTAATATCTGAGGAGATTTCATCAACTACTTGGTACTTCAGGGTTAAGAAGGAAAAACTGCTTCAACCTTCAGGTGAGATGAGAGAAATAGACCATGATTACAGATCTTTGTGTGTTTCCAAATTCATTTCTGACATAGGATTTATGAATTTTCCCTCAGGGATTAAAAGGATGAGTACTAAGCCGTGCAAGCAGGGAGACAACGGGTAGGAAACAACTTTCAATGTTGGTCAATTTTCATTTAATAATGACCATGATGACCAAGCAGAAATCTGGAAAGATCACAAGAGACCTCAATTATCAGTTTTAGACCAGTTTTCATTAGTGATCTTAAGATATAGAAAAAAAAAAACTTTAGTAGTCACAATCTGATGAGTCTTTAGTGTTCTTTCTTCAATCTGAAATGATGCATTCCATACTTGATTTTGGACAATTCTCTGAAAGATTTGAGCTCTAAGAGGATGTGTAAAACTTTCTGATAATAGTACTGGTGTATTTTTAGTTTTCTTCATTGACCCATTGCTTTTTCAGTAGCATGTTGTTTAATATTCACATATTTATGACTTTCCAGTGTTCTTCTTGTAATTGATTTCTCATTTCATACCATTGTGGTTAGAAAAGATGTCTAATATGATTTAAACCTTCTTAAATTTGCTGATACTTGTTTTTTATCCTAGCATTGTTGATACTTGTTTTTTTATCCTAGCATGTATTCTGTCCTGGATAGTTTCATGTGTACTTGAGAAGAACGTGTATTTTGCTGCTTTTGGGTAGAAGGTTCTGTATCTATCTATCTATCTACCTATCTATCATCTATCTATAATAAGTCCATCTGATCTAATGTGTCATTTAAGGCTGATCTGTCCTTATTCATTTTCCAATGGAATGATGTATCGATTGATGTTAGTGGGGCATTGAAATCCTGTACTACAATTGTACTGCTGTTAATTTCTTCCTTTAGGTCTATAAATATTTACTTTATTCTTCTTGGTGCTATGTTGGATACATAAATATTTACAAATGTTAAATCTTCTTATTTAATTGACCCCTTTATCATTATATAATACCTATCTTTGTCTTTTATTTTAGTTTATTTTTTAAATTAATTTATTTATTTGGCTGTGCCAGGTGTTAGTTGCAGCATATGGGATCTTCATTGTCACATGCAGGATCTTTGGCATGTGGGATATTTTAGTTGCAACATGTGGGATCTAGTTCCCTGACTAGAGATCAAACCCAGGCCCCCTGCATTGGGAGTGTGGAGCCTTAGCCACTGGACTACAAGGGAAGTCCCTATTATAGCTTATTTAAATATATTTTGTCTGATATAAGAGCTACCCCAGCTTTACCTTGGTTTCCATTTGCATGAAACATCTTTTTCTATTCCTCCATTTTCAGTTTGTGTGTGTCCTTACATCCAAGGTGAGTCTCTTGTAGGCAGTATATAGAAAGGTATTTTTCAAATTATCATTTATACAACCATTCTATGTTTTTATTGAATAAGTTAGTCCATTTAAATTTAAACAGATTATTGGTAAGTATATACATTTTTTTGCCATTTTGTTAATTGTTTTCTGGATTTTTTTGTTCATCTCTATTGCTTTCTTATTATCTTGCTTTCTTTCCTTGTGGTTTGATGACTTTCTATAGTGTTATGCTTAGATTCCTTCCTCATTATCTTTTTTTTTTTTTTTTTTTTTTTTTTTTTTGCGGTATGCGGGCCTCTCACTGTCGTGGCCTCCCCCGTTGCGGAGCACAGGCTCCGGACGCGCAGGCTCCGGACGCGCAGGCTCAGCGGCCATGGCTCACGGGCCCAGCCGCTCCGCGGCATATGGGATCCTCCCAGACCGGGGCACGAACCCGTATCCCCTGCATCGGCAGGCGGACTCTCAACCACTTGCGCCACCAGGGAGGCCCCTCATTATCTTTTGAGTATCTATTATAGGTTTTTGCTTTGTGGTTATCATGCGGTTCACATATAACATCCTACATAAATAGTAACCTGCCTAAAGTTGGTAGCTTTAATATTTGTTGCAGGAACCTGGTCAAGCTCCTGGATATAAATCTGACAATTATCTACCCCACACAGCCCAACTGAAGTTTTTAACTGTTAATGCTGTTCACGTTGAGCTTCCAACAATTTGTTAATTATGGTTCAGGTTTTCCTACTCCAGCACTGGTTTCTTAGGTGGGTTTCTGCTAGTAAGTCTATGCTCTGGTAAGCCATGACACCCTGTACCTATCTGTCTCTCCACCTTGCAGGTAGGATTTGCCCTATGTCCTCTCCTCTTTTATGGATTCATAAAAAGTTGTTAATTTTTCAGTCTGTTTAGCTTTTTACTTGTTGTTAGGGTGGACTGGCAATTTCCAAGCTCCTTACATGCAAAATTGGAAACTGGAAGTCCTCCTTAGCTTTGTTTTTCAAGTGAATTTTCTTTCTACTGCTTCCTTCTCTGGAGTAGAAATCAAGATATAAGGGTGCATGTATGTTTAACATATGCAGTTTCTCTCTATAAATTCATATGTAGTTTCTCTCTATAAATACATATGTATACTTATGTTTATATGACCTGTAGTTAGACATGAAATCTCACTTCTATTATATTACCAAGCCCAGGGTCTTGAAGCTTCTATATGTTTCATTGCTAAAAGTGGTGCAATCTTGTCCAAAACATTCTTGCTTGCAAACTGAAAAGTGTCAATTGGTTGACACCTCCCAAGGTTAGTTAATTGTTAAATTCCTTGTGCAATAATTTTGAATGACACCTTGGCCCCCAAACAAAAACAAAACCTGTTTAATGGTCTTGAATTATATACTTGAAAAATTTCCTCTTACAATCACCCATATTTATATAATTGAGAATTGCAGATCTCTCTGGTTCTGTAATTCAATGATTTTATGATACATTTATTGCTCACTCATCTCTGAGGTGTGTGTAGGGGGCTTGTATTGGAGATTAAACTTCAATGCAGGGGGAAAAAAAAGAAAGACAGAAAAGAGAAGAAAATCCAAACTTGAAAACCATGTCAGCCCAATGGAAAACTATCATCATAAAGAAAGCAATCATAAAGTTAGGTTAATTGAGCTCTTTAGCATTATGTCAAGCAAGATAAGCTACCAGGACCTCATTCCATATCTCAGAGCTGTTCCTTTACACTTGCTTTTCCACAGTCTTTTTATTGTTGTCTGTGGATGGTCACTGGCAGAATGATATGTTTTATTTCCTACATTGTTTACTCTTTTATTCTGTACACTCCCCCACCATCCATAATGTGGCTAGTTTCTGTGTATACTTGTTTGTAAATTTACGGAATATATCCAACAAATGGTCTGAGACAGCTTTCAATAAATATAACATTAGGTACAAAAATAATAATAATAGACACATGGTACACAAACATCAACCCCTAATGGTTTAAGAAAGTAAATTTCATAAGCAAAAATCTAAGTGAATGCCTTTTTAACTTCTGGCTAGAGAACAGTTTCTTAAGTAAAATATAAAAATTACTAGCCATCAAAAAATATTCATAAATTTGAATATTCCAAAAACATAATTGCCAATCACAAAGTGAAAAGTTAAGCTACAAATCTCCAGAATAAATGTATAATCCAGATAACCAGTTAATAACATTATGCTCATATAAAAAACCACAAAATCAATAATATGAAAGAAAAAAAAAACCAAAACAACATGAACATTGTACAGAAGAGAAAATACAATTGTTTAGTAAATATATGACAAGATATTCAACCTCACTAGTAATTTGGGGTGAAAAATTAAGACCATGATAATCTATTATTTTACTAACCCTACAACTGGCAAAAATTAAACAGTCTTAAAATCTGAAATGTTGGAAAGAATGTGAATCATATTAGACCCATTAATAATTGCTATTAGAAGTATTCTCATTTCGGGTATTTGACATTATTTTATGAACTTGAATATCTACACACCCTTAGATCTGGCAGTACCATTCTTAATCATATACCCAAGACTCACCAATTTTTACCAGGAAGTATATTCAAGAATGCTTGTAATATTAAAAGTGGACATGATCCAAATGTCCATGATAAGGTAAATGGATAAACTTCTAATTTTTTTTTTAATTTTCAAAAAAATTTATTGGAGCATAGTTGATTTACAATGTTGTGTTAGTTTCCAGTATACAGCAAAGTGAATCAGTTATAAATATGCATATATCCACTCTTTTTTAGATTCTTTTCCTATATAGGTCATTACAGAGTATTGAGTAGAGTTCCCTGTGCTATATAGTAGGTCCTTATTATTTATCTATTTTATATACAGTAGTGTGTATATGTCAATCCCAATCTCCCAGTTTATTCCTCTCTCCCTCCTTTCCCCCTTGGTAACCATAGGATTTTTTCTACATATGTGACTCTATTTCTGTTTTGTAAATAAGTTCATTTGTACTATTTTTTTTATTTCTACATATAAGTGATGTTGAACAGGTAATTTTTTGTGGTATATTCACAGAATAGGTTATATTACAACAATTAAACTGAAACACAGTTAATTTAATTTAAATACAGTTAATTTAATTTAAAAGACAATGACATGCAACAATATAGATGAGCCATATAATCATTTTGTGTGAAAAATGTAAATACCAGAAGATTATCTGCAATACAATACTTTTTAAAAGTGAAGTGTGAAAACAAGCAACACTAAACTACTTTTTTCATGGTCTGGTAACCAAGAAACAAAAGACAATTTATTCCTTTCTTCATAGAAAAACCCTATATACAATAGTGAAGCTGGACCTGGGTATCCACAATACCAACCCCCATTTAAAACACAGAAACAGAAAGCTTATAGCTGTTATTGGTCCATGAAAATAATGCAATCCTCCAGGAAATTATTGGGAGAGTTCTCTGACCTCATAGTGGAAGAGTTCTCTGACTTCACAGTGGAGTTCTCTGACCTGACATTTCTCTAAACATTGTTTAGACCTCAGTTATGTTTTCTGGGATATCTGTGTTCTGTGCATTACCCTCCATGGCCCTGTGTTCTGAGAGTTTTCCTTATCTGTTCACTCACATGGCCACTGCTGAAGTGGAGGTTGAGGAGTGTGCCTTCACTGTGGGTATATAGCTTTTGCTGCCTCCTTCATGTCTGCGTAAAGATTTCTTGTTATTTTTATTATTATTATTATATTAGTCCCCAGCTCATGGTTTGACTGGGAATGCGAATTTTTCAACTTAATAATGAGCTAACTTACTTCCTCAATCAGACCATGTGCTATTAGTCATATCCAAATTATTTCTCAGACTTATTTCTTCTTTCCTTCCTTCCTTCCTTCCTTCCTTCTTTCTTCCTTCCTTCCTCCCTTCCTTCCTTCCCTCCCTCCCTCTCTCTCACCCTCCCTGCTTCCTCTCTCTTTCTCTCTGTCTTTTTCTGGACAGATTGATATAGATACATCTACTTGTCTAGCTAATCTTTATGTATATGAACTCTTTCCCATTTTCTGGCATCTGTATCTTAATATAGCAAAGTCTGTCTGGAGCCCATCTGGCTTGGGTGATATTATCAAAACGTTATACTTTGCTGCATGGATAGTCTTTCAGAGGGACTTTGTTGCTCAAAGACTTTTTAAAATCTTTTTCTTTTTCTGTTTTATATCTGGAAACAGTTGACTTTTCCAACCAGATATGACCCCACATTTATAGACCTTCTTTATTTTGTTTCATCTCTGCTCTTGAAACAGCCACTTTTTAAAAGTTCATCTCTTATTTCTAGTACCTTATTAAATGCAGCCAGTTCATACCAAATATCCAACTAAAAGTCTGTTTTCCAAACTCTTCTGCTAGAGCCATAGACTCAGTAGGCATGTGCTTGTTTTCTCAGGCTTGCTGACATTAACTAAGTTTTCTGGAACTCCATAGCATGAGACTCACTCTTTCCAGACTCTGATACTGATTTCCTTGCCACTCCAGCATTGAATTACATAGATAAGGTTTTTTAAATAGAAGAAGCCCACTTAAGTTGCCAATTACATATTGGTTATGATAATGCTAGCTGCTATAACATATAAACCCTAGATACTTGTAGGTTAAAAAAAATGTAATTTTATTCATTTTAACTGTTGGATAGTATTCCACCACTTGGAATTATGATGGTTTATTTTACAGTTCTCTTATTGATGAGCACTTAGATTGTTTCCCATTATTGTGCTATTATAAACAATGCTTCAATATATATCTTTTTAGTTTCCTTATTGAATTAATGTGGGAGAGTTCTTTTAGGTATACAAATGACTAGAATTGCTGAGCCATATAGTATGCACATTTTATTTTTTATTTATTTTTTTAAATTTATTGAGGTTACATTGTCTTATAAATTATATGTTTCATGCACACCATATTATATTTCAACTTCTGTATACACTGCAGCATGTACATTTTAAATTTTAGCTTATTGTGTTAAATTGCCCTACAAACTTGCTGTACAGATTTAAACTCCTGTCACCAGTGTGTTCCCTACACCTACACCAATATTTGATCCTATTTTGAAATAATTCTCAGTCCTGTGAGTAAAAACATAATACTGTGTTTTAAAATGCATTTTGGGGGTCACTACTGAGACTTAGTATGTTTTCATGAGTTATTGACTATCTGAATTTCTTTTGTAAATTACCTGTTTATACAGTGGCTATGTTTTTGTTTACTCTTTTCTTGTATTTTTTAGGCATTTTTATATACTCCAGATATTAAAGTTTTATTTAGAGAATAAGCTGCAATTATTGTATCATTCTCTTCTTTTACCTTTTTTTAAAACTGTTATAACTTTTTCTTTTTTGTTATCCATAAAGATACATTTTAACCTTGGTAAATCTATGTATTTTTCTTTAATATCTTGTGTTTTATTTTAGAAGACTTCTTTATCCCAATGTTTAAAGATGTTATCCTATATCTTCCTTAAATATTTTAAGTTTTTTAAAAATACATTTAATATACCTTGATTAAATAAGTGTGTGTGCATGTATAAGAGAGAGAGAGACAGAGGGGAGGATGTATAAAATAAATATCTAACTCCTGACTTTCTTGCCCAAATACCAGTTGTTCAAACATTTTTTTATTGAATAGCTCATCTTTTCCCCACTGATTTGAAATGTCACACTTAATGCAAATTAAATTGTCATTATATGCACAGATTTCTTTCTGGATTCTATTTTAAATCTTTGTGTTTATTTTTGCATAAATCCCACTCTTAATTAGTATGGCTTTGTCAAATGCTTTTGCAAACTAGTGCTCCTGGCTTCATTTGCTTCTTATCCAAATTTTATTTTCCTTTCTTGTGCATTTTGTTGTCCATTTTCCTTTTCCAAGAAAACTTCTCTAATACCATGCAGTTTTGATTAGATTCACAATAATTTGGAGACAATTCTCAGTGTTGTATTATTGAGTCTTCTCATCCAGGAATATGCTATATTTCTATATTAAGATTTTCTCTTAGACTTTTCATTCAACTCTAATGTGTCTTCAAATTAAAATAATAGCATATTCAAATGATCTTGATGTGTGGGCAGTAATGGATTATTTTGTCTTAGCCCATTGAATATGCATACCCTTTGTTGATTAGTTAAATATGGATAATCCTTTTAACCTTATTGGATAATATAAGGAAAGAAATGATTGTGGTTATACATGAAACACTTATTATAATTTGAACAAGGTGTTAGAAACTGAGATAAAGAGAGAATAGTCTCAACCTCTAGGCCAAGTAGCTGTTGATCTAGTTGGGTAAACACATAGGCAAACAACAAATTGCAACACAATATGACAGGTTGCCACAAGGGAGTATATTTACAAAAATCACCAGACCTAGACTGGCAAGGGATTGGAAAGACTTCTTGGGGAAAATGATGCCTGAGTTTTGAGTACATGTAAAAATGTAGATTTTAAAACTAAATTAAATGAGATTTAATGTAACTAGCTGAGAATCACACAGCTTGTAAAAAGCAGATCCAGGATACATACCTAGAACTATATGGCCTAAAATTCTGTGTCAGGGTGGTGGCACCTTAATATTTTTATTATATTTTTAATCATTGTGGTTTGCAATTGAAGGTACTTAGCTGATAGGGTATATATGGTTTTATTTCTATTCTAATGCTTCTTTTTTGTTAGGTTAGTAAAAGTGAAATTGCATGTCCTTAAATATTTGGAAGCATTTAAGGATGTTGTTCACCTTGAAATATTGCTAGATCCTAAAAAGAATGAACTATTGCTTCTTTCTTGGTTTAGGGATGAAATTAATTTAAACTATAAGAAAGACATTTACAGAAACAATGAAAATTCTACGTGCCATCAGACCCAACATTAACTTAATAAAGGAGAAGTCAAGAAGCAGAATCAGGCATTATAACAATAGTGACAATTAAGATTTTAAGGGGGAAAACCCTCAAAATCCCCAACACTGACCTGTGATAAGCTGTTGTCAGAGAACATTAACAATACCTAGAAAAGGTCTATTTTTCATGTTTAACACAAAAATGGTTGATGGAATCTCCAAATGTCAGCCATGTGATTCCATATCTGAATATGAAGAGTCGAGGCTGTCCTGGGGGTTTAGTTCACAGAT
Source organism: Mesoplodon densirostris (assembly GCF_025265405.1). Taxonomy (NCBI): domain Eukaryota; kingdom Metazoa; phylum Chordata; class Mammalia; order Artiodactyla; family Ziphiidae; genus Mesoplodon; species Mesoplodon densirostris. Next base: position 106,077,121 of record NC_082668.1, on the reverse strand, counting down.
TAATCAAAGAAGCTGGTCCATTTAGATATGAGCCCTATTGCTTGGCAAGAATACTGATTATAGGCCATGGAGCAAAACCAAAAGAACACTGCCTATAATTTCTTTTGGGGACTCCCATTGCCAGTGTCCTGAAGTGTTTAAAGCCAACACATCTTTATTCATATTGCCTCTGTTGTGGTCAAAAGAATTCTACTGCTATATGGAAGAAAATAAGTCTCCATTTAAATAGGAATTGGCTCTATTACAGCAGAACATTTGGAAAACTAGTTACAGTCAATAAACCTAAAACTTTTTTTCCCAAAAATATGCTTCTATGTGTTAATCAAAGTCTTCCAATATGTTGAGCTTATACAACTAATACTGGTTAAATACTTGAGGTTCTGTTTTACATGAAATGTTAAAAACACATGGGTAAATGCAGAAATACAAAGGATCCTAAGAGACTACTACAAGCAACTATATGTCAATAAAATGGAGAGCTTGGAAGAAATGGACAAATTCTTGGAAAAGTACAACCTTTCAAGACTGAACTAGAAAGAAATAGAAAATATGAACAGACAAATCACAAGTAATGAAATTGAAACTGTGATTCAAAATCTTGAAACAAACAAAAGTCCAGGAACCGATGGCTTCACCGGCAAATTCTATCAAACATTTAGAGAAGAGATAACATGTATCCTTCTCAAACTCTTCCAAAAATCTGGAAAGGGAATAACACTCCCAAACACATTCTACGAGGCCACCATCACCCTGATACCAAACCCAGACAAAAATTATCATAAACAAAGAAAATTAAAGGCCAATAACACTGAGGAACATAGATGCAAAAATCTTCAACAAAATACTAGCAGACTGAATCCAACAACACATTAAAAGGATCATTCATCATGATCAATGGGATTTATCCCAGAAATGCAAGGATTCTTCAATATATGGAAATCAATGTGATACACCATATTAACAAATTGAAGAATAAAAACCACATGATCATCTCAATAGATGCAGAAATATCTTTTGACAAAGTTCAACACCCATTTATAGTAAAAACTCTCCAGAAAGTGGACATAGGGTGAACCTACCTCAACATAATAAAGGCCATATATGACAAACTCACAGCAAACATCATTCTTGATGGTGAAAAACTGAAACCATTTCCTCTAAGATCAGGAACAAGACAAGGATGTCTACTCTCACCACTCTTATTCAACATAGTTTTGGAAGTCCTAGGCACAGCAAGCAGAGAATAAAAAGAAATAAAAATAATACAAATTGGAAAAAAAGTAAAACTGTCACTGTCTGCAGAAGACATGATACGATACATAGAGAAACCTAAAGATGCCACCAGAAAACTACTAGAGCTAACCAATGAATTTGGTAAAGTTGCAGGATACAAAATTAACACACAGAAAGCTCTTGCATTCCTACACACTAACAACTGAAGATCAGAAAGAGAAATGAAGGAAACGATGCCATTCTCCATTGCAACAAAAAGAATAAAATACCTAGGAATAAACCTACCTAAGGAGATAAAATATCTGTGCTCAGAAAACTACAAGACGGGCCTCCCTGGTGGCGCAGTGGTTGAGAGTCCGCCTGCCGATGCAGGGGATACGGGTTCGTGCCCCGATCTGGGAGGATCCCATATGCCGCGGAGCGGCTGGGCCCGTGAGCCATGGCCGCTGGGCCTGCGCATCCGGAGCCTGTGCTCCGCAACGGGAGAGGCCACAGCAGTGAGAGGCCCGCATACCGCAAAAAGAAAAAAAAAAAAAAAAAAGAAAAAGAAAACTACAAGACACTGAAGAAAGAAATCAAAGATGACACAAACAGATGGAGAGATATACCATGTTCTTGGATTGGAAGAATCCAAATTGTGAAGATTACTATACTACCCAAAGCAATCTACAGATTCAATGCAATCCCTACCAAATTACCGAAGGCATTTTTCACAGAACTAGAACAAAAAAATCTTAAGATTTTTTGGAGACACAAAAGACCCCAAATAGCCAAAGCAATTTTGAGGGAACAAAATGGAGCTGGAGGAATCAGTCTCCCTGATTTCAGACTATACTACAAAGCTACAGTCATTGAGACAATATGGTACTGACACAAAAACAGAAATATAGATCAATGGAACAGGATAAAAAGCCCAGAGATAAATCCATGCAGCTATGGCCACCTCATCTATGACAAAGGAGGCAAGAATACATAATGGAGAAAAAACAGTCTCTTCAGTAAGTGGTGCTGGGAATACTGGACTGCTACATGTAAAAGAATGAAATTTGAACACTCCTTAACACCGGACACAAAAATAATCTTAAAATGGATTAAAGACCTAACTATAAGGCCAGACACTATAAAACTCTTAGAGGACAATAGAGGCAGAACACTCTTTGACATAAATTGCAGAAAGGTCATCATGACCCACCTCCTAGAGTAATGAAAATAAAAACAAAAATTAACAAGTGGGACCTAACTAAACTTAAAAGCTTCTGCACAGCAAATGAAACCATAAACAAGATGAAAAGACAACCTTCAGAATGGGAAAAATATTTGCAAATGAAGTAACTGACAAAGGATTAATCTCCAAAATATACAAACAGCTTATGCAGCTCAGTACCAAAAAATCAAACAACCCAATCAAAAAATGGGCAGAAGATCTAAATAGGCATTTCTCCAAAGAATACATACAGATGGCCAACAAACACATGAAAAGCTGCTCAACATCACTAATTATTAGAGAAATGAAAATCAAAACTACAATGAGGTATCACCTCACTCCAGTCAGAATGACCATCATCAAAAAATCTATAAGCAATAAATGCTGGAGAGGGTGTGGAGAAAAGGGAACCTTCTTAAATATTGATGGTGGAAATGTAAATTGATACAGCCACTCTGGAGAACAGTATGGAGGTTCCTTAGAAAAACCAAAAATGGAACTGCCTTATGACCCAGCAATCCCACTCCTAGGCATATACCCAGAGAATATTATAATTCAAAAAGACACATGTACTGCAGGGTTCATTGTAACACTACTTACAATAGCCAGGCCATGGAAACAAGCTAAAAGTCCATCAACAGAGGAATGGATAAAGAAGATGTGGTACACTGGATCCTGATCCTCAGCTCTAGGGTCCTGGACCAGCCTGCTTCCCCTCCCTCTACAGCTGCTCACTGCAAACCTATTACAACTTTGTTGCCATCGCAGCACGACTCTTAGACATAGCTCTGTGTCTTCTTCATGGAATCAATGGGAAAACCAGCAAGAGGAAAAGAGAGCTGGTTCCATGAGCATGTAAGGAACTGGATGCCATGCCATTTTATTTATTGATTTACTTTTTTCATAATTAAACTACAGTTGATTTAAAATATTGTGTTAGTTTCAGGTGTGCAGCAAAGTTATTCAGTTATACACACACATAAATATATATTTGTGTGTGTATATATCTATCTATATATTCTTTTGCAGATTCTTTTCCATTACAGGTATTATAATATATTAAATATAGTTCCCTGTACTATAGAGTAAACCCTTGGTTTTTATCTGTCTATATATAGTAGGTGTATCTGTTAATCCCAAACTCCTAATTTATCCCTCTCCCCCTACCCCACCCTTTCCCCTTTGGTAACCATAAGTTTATTTTCTATGTTTGTGAGTCTATTTTTTTCATCAATAAATTTATTTGTATTACTAAACATAAAAAAAAGGTGTGGTACATATGTACAATAGAATATTACTCAGCCATAAAAAGGAATGAAATTGGGTCATTTTCAGAGATGTGAATTGACCTAGAGACTGTCATACTGAGTGAAGTAAATCAGAAAGAGAAAAACAAATATCATATGTTAACACATATATGTGGAATCTAGGAAAATGGTATAGATGATCTTATTTGCAAAGCAGAAATAGTAACAAAGACATGGAGAACAAATGTATTGATACCAAGGGTGAATGGGGGTGGGGTGAATTGGGAGATTGAGATTGACATATATACACTATTGGTACCACATATAAAATAGATAACTAATGAGAACATAGTGTATAGCACAGGGGACTCTACTCAGTGCTCTTGGTGACCTAAATAGGAAGGAAATCAAAAAAAAGAAGGGATATATGTATATGTATAGCTGATTCAATTTCCTATACAGCAGAAGCTAACACAACATTTTAAAACAGCTATTCTCCAATAAAAATTAATTTAAAAATACATGGTGAAGATAGAGAAAGTAGTAGGTTAAAATTTTCCCTTCCAGTTATTTCATGCATATTCATTATGATTGTTTATTAAGAACTTATTTTATCTTTTAAAAGTATAAGGAAATTGTTAAGATAGAGTGAATCAAAGCAGTTGTTCAGACCCCGTAATTATAATTCTCAATAATTTGGTAGGTACAATCTAAGCCTTCAAGAACAAGTTGGAGAAAGTTCTCATCACAGAGTAAAGAGATCATAATATAACACAACAGTATCAAGACACTGAAACTTTTGAGATAGATGTAACATTGTTCACTTGGGACCTAGTCTTAAAGGAAAACCTACTGACAAAAATTCCAAGTTACTTTGAAACTAAATATTAGATCTCAATTCCATAAAAATTGATGACATGATGAAGAAAAAGAGATTTGAGAGCCATAGTAAATGAAAACAATTCCTGACCTTGAATCAACAATCAGTATTTTTAAAATCTCACTGTAGAAAATGTAACTTCTACCTTACTGTGTTTGCTTTATTTTAAGTTGTGATCCATTTTAAGACTCCCACTCTTCCTCAGGCAAATCACAGTCACTAAGAAATCATTTACCCTAAATGGTAAAGTTACCTAGGTAAGAGGCAGCTCAATTCCCAAATTACAGCTGTCATCCTTATCCATCCTTGTGACTTTAAATTCAGAGCTCCAGTAGAAAATCCCTCTTTGTGTTCTCTACCTACTGTGTCTTATTATGTACAGCATGCTTGCTCCTTCATCATACAGTAATTGTTTCTCATTTTCAACTTCTGTATAAGTGACTGCCTATCTCTTTGAGGTGCCTTTCACAAATTCCCAAAGTTAATTTTATAAATACTGTATAGCCTGGATTTTAAGTCATACATCACTAAATGTGTCCCAATGTGGAGAAATTCAAATGAATAATTTTAAAAGATGGGGTCGTGGAGAGATAAAAATGTGATTTTTTATTTAAATAAATTATGTATTTTATAATCTACTGTATATATTTATATATATATATATTACTATTCTATTCATGCTTTATAATATAAATGTTATAATCCTTTATAATATACTGTATGCAGAGTGCATACTACTCTATTCATGCTTTCATTTGGGACCAAATTAAAGAACCTCTCCAACCATTAACACACTTAGATGGCTCTGAATGAGTTGATCTAACCACCATTTGTAGGCAAATTTGAATGGACACACTAGCTAAACAGAGATCCTTAATATAACCGTTTCTAAATATACTGCACTTTCATATACAATTTGTTAGTGGAAACTTTAAAAAATATGTGTAATATGTTTTACAAAGTCATGGTATCTCAATGAGGTATGCAATTGAAGAGGACCTGTTAATGGGTTTACCACAAAAAGTACTGAATATTATGCACACCAAGTCTAGCAAATTCCAGTTGCTTTCCTATTACACAATATCAATTATCACATTATCTTATAATTATTAATACCATTTCTCACAGACATAAAATTAGCTTCTAATAAGAATTTGAAAATAAAATATATTCCCTTAACATTTCAACCAGAGTCATGGTAAAACACTTCCAAGTTGACTCATTTTCAATTTAGGAAGTCTCAATCTATTACTTGATTGATGTCAAAGTTAAAGATTAGGTTTACTTTCAAATTATTTTGTCATCATTAAATTTATTCAAAGAGTTTTGAATCCATAAAGTTATAGCTTCTCAGCCAAAACATTCTCTCTTCTATATGATCTTCCACAGAAAATGATATTCACAGTAAAAAACATCACCTAGGAGAAAAAGATAACTTGGCTAATTTGGATGCTGACCAAACACATATATTAGGCCAAAAGAAAAAAGAATCTGAATGACGAGAGAGTTCTAAAAAAAAAAAAAAAAAGCCTTAGTTATACAAACTTGCAACAATAATGCATGGTATATTGAGGTTAAAATATTAAACTACTATAAAATTTCAGTTTAATTTATAACTTTAAAAAATTATCTAATTTTTAAAAATAAGCAAATATCCCAACTACTTTCTGTGATTTCTTAGACTAGTTTTTTTGTATGATATTTTCTGTCAACAGAGATTATAATTCAAGAAATAGCTATACCCAATTGATTAGTGTTTATGTGAATAGTGATTATAAATGAAGAGTTAACTATACTTAATTTATTAATGTCAAATTGTACATAAATGCATTTCCTGAAAAGTGCTGAAATAAAAGAATGAAGGTTGTCTATTCAAAGAATGGCTGCATCAGTTTGTTTTGCTAAAAAAAAAGATATGCTAAGCTAGTTAATTGAATAATTGATCAATATGATTTCCATTGTTCAATGCTTATTGTGGTATCATGTTAGATATAAGCTTATGACTTTTACTTAGATGCTCATTTATAATAACAACAATAATAATAGACTTATTAATTAATTAATTAATCAAATCAATCAATATTTCTTGAGTTTCTATGTGCTAAACACCATGCTGGATATTGCGGGAGTGAAAACAGAAAATCTCTATTTTCGTGGAGGAGGAAGCAGAAAATAAAAGTAAAATATCAGTGACATGCTAAGGAGGAAAAACAGGCAAGGGAGATATAAAAGTGGGGAAACGTGAAATTTTAGAGAGGGTGGCCAGGGGATGCCTCACTTTTTAGGTGATATTTGAGAAATAGCCTGAGGGAGTGAAGAAGTAAGCTATGATGCCATCTGGGGTGAGCTATGAGGATCCCACAGAAAAATATTAGTAATTGAAATGGTCTTGACTCAGGAATAAGCCTGGCCTCTTTTAAGAAGAATGAAGAGGTTAGTATGGCTGAAGTGAGGTAATTCAGAGAGTGAGGGTTGTGGTCAACTCTGGGTGGTGATGGAGGGTGAAAGAGGGTGTATCTTAGGAGGTCTTGATGGTCCGAGTCAAGAATTTGGCTCTCATTCCATGAAGGAAGAGAAATCCCTGAAGATTTTGAATAGAGAAGCAACATCTTTGATTTATATGTTAACAAAATAGATCTGGATGTTGTGTTGAAAATAGACTTATAAAAAGCACAAGTGGAAGGTCATACAAGAGCAAACAGGTGTTTACAACAAACCCGATACAGATAATAGTGGTTCAGACCACAGAGACAGCAGTGGAGGTGATGAGAAGTCATTACCGTCTATACATATTTTTTATTTTTTAAGTAAACTTGACAGAATTTACTGATAATTTGTGTTATCAAGTCCAAGCTTGTACTTCTCATCACATGACAAGCCAATAGATCGAGAGACAAGGTTTTGGGGCAAGGAATAGGGACTTTATTTGGAAAGACAGCAGACTGAGCAGATGGTGGACAAGGGTCACAAAGAACCATCTTACACAAGTATGAATTCAGCCTTCTTTTATACTAAAAGAGAAGGGAGTGTGGCTGGTTGTTGCAAACTTCTTGGTGCCAGAAACTTTTTATTCTTGTAGCTGCCCAGTTGGGTATGGTTACAGTGTTCCTATAAACCTCCAAGGAGACAAATGTTAATCTCTGTTCTGCAACTTTTTATCTCTATATGAATGGACTCAAAAGTCAGAGCTCTGAGAATAGTCTCTCCCGTATATTTCAGGCTCTAGGCAACATTCTTTTACAAAAGGTTCAGAGCCAGCATGACTAAGCACAGGAAATAGAGCCCAAAATTAGAGCTCAAGGAATAGATCCAATATGGAGTTGAGTTTGAACGTTACTGTTACAATTAAAGGTGGGATGTGAGAGAAATTGGAGTCAAAATTGATTACAGTTGGCCCTCTGGTGAGTGCTTCCACATCGAATTAGAGAGGGACTACTGTAGTATGCCATTTTACATAAGGAATTTGAGCATTTGAGGATTTTGGTATCCAGGGGGGTCCTGAGACCAATCCCCTGTGGATACCAAAGGATGACTTTATAAGGTTGACTGTAAAGATTGAGCTGCAATTAAATGACTTGCCAAAGACTATAAAAAGGGCATATTTGAGGGTGTGAGATACAGAAAGACCTCAGTTTTAGACAAGCCATGGAAATATACCTAGTGAGAATTTGGATATAGGGTCTGGAGCTCAAGGCAGAAGCCTGCATTGTAGACATACAAATGGAAAATATGAGCATATAACTTGTATTTAAAGTTATAAGATCATCAGAGGTGAGTGTAGAAAGAAGAGGGGAAGGAGAGAAGAATTGAATCTTGAGTCTATAATTCTAACATTTAATGATCAGAGATGAGGAAGAAACTGAAAAGGTGTAACCATGTATTGGCAGGGGGTGAGGGGGACGAGTACAGTATGGTATCTTGGAAATCAAGTGAAGAAAGTGTCTTAAAGAGAGAGAGAAAGATGGATCGTGTCAAGTACTGCTAATGGAAGTAAACACTGAATTTAGCAATGTAGAGGTCATGTGCATCTTGACAGAAGCAGTTCCCCTGAAATGCTGGAGATGACTGAGGGGGGTTCAAGAGAGAAATTAAGCATGAAATTGGAGGCAGTAGGTATGGACGTGTTCTTGAAGAAACTTTGCTGAAAGGTAAGGAGAGAGAAATTGAGTGGTAATGGGAAGGAGTGAGATAAAAAGAGGGTTATTGTTAAAAGATGAGAGTAATAAAAACATGTTTCTATGCTTATCAAAATTGGTATTATTCTAATATGTAAATAAAGTGACCCTGATTTTCTTATAAGTCATTTAACAATGCCAATGATTAGACATGACTGGTAGATTATATTTGACCTCTAATCCCATTTTCATGTGGACCTCAAATCACTTACATTTCATCAGGCTTCTTGAATTTCAGGTTCCCAAGATATATGCTACTGAAATTTTAATTAACAATTAAATTTAAGCATACTAAAAATACAAAGGTTTTTAATGATGAATACCCATTAAACATTAATATGAATCTGCCACTTGGATATGAGTACAAAGCTTATGCTTTCTCAAGTGTTATAATCAAATATTCTTCTTCTAAAATAAAAATGGTGATGTTACTTTTCAAGACTGGTGCACATTTATTCACATAAAATGGGGCATGACTGAACATAATGGAAGAAACTAATGAAAGGAAAATTTAAGATGAGAATCAGGATGAAAAATATTTTAATGAGAACTGGTGAATGGTGCAATGATCTCCTATGAGGAAGTTCAGAGACTCCATGTTTCATGCACAGTATGCACACTACATGAAGAAAAATTTTTTGGAGGATCAAACCTTGTTGCTGGCCCAAGAAAGCAGAACATACCAATTCAATATATGAACACAGAGGTTTCTTTTTGAAACCCTGGTGTTTTGCAGCTCACAAGGGATGAAAAAAGTGGTTTGTTTATGTACCTGCTACCCTCTAAGGAAAAAAAGATTACTGTCTTGGATCTGTTTCATTTTCTTTTTTTTTATGGTAGGTTGAACCACATGAAATTACTAGTTTTTGAAAGTCAAAAATGATTGACTGATGATAAACCATTAGCCAGACTCATCAAGAAAAAAAGAGAGAAGACTTCAATCAATAGAATTAGAAATGAGAAAGCAGAAGTAAAAAGTGAAACTGCAGAAACACAAAGGATCATGAGAGCTAACTACAAGAAAATATATGCAAATAAAATGGACAATCTGGAAGAAATGGACAAATTTGTAGAAAAGAACAACCTTCTGAGACAGAACCAGGAAGAAATAGAAAATGTAAACAGACCAATCACAAGCACTGAAAATGAGACTGTGATTGAAAATCTTCCAACAAACAGAAACCCAAGACCAGATGGCTTCACAGACAAATTCTATCAAACACTTAGAGAAGAGCTAATACCTATCCTTCTCAAACTCTTCCAAAATATAGCAGAGGGAGGAACACTCCCAAACTCATTCAATGAGGCCACCATCATGCTAATACCAAACCCAGACAAAGATGTCACAGAGAAAGAAACTACAGGCCAATATTATTGATGAACATAGATGCAAATATCCTCAGCAAAATACTAGCAAACAGAATCCAACAGCACATTAAAAGGATCATACACTCTGATCAAGTGGGGTTTATCGCAGGAATGCAAGGGTTATTCAATATATGCAAAACAATCAATGTGATACACCATATTAACAAATTGAAGGATAAAAACCATAGATCTTCTCAATATATGCAGAAAAAGCTTTTGACAAAATTCAACACCAATTTATGATAAAAACCTTCCAGAAAGTAGGCAAGAGGGAACTTACCTCATCATAATAAAGACCATATATGAAAAACCCACAGCCAACATCATTATCAGTGGTGAAAAAATGAAGCCATTTCCACTAAGATCAGGAACAAGACAAGGTTGCCCACTCTCACCACTCCTATTCAACATAGTTTTGGAAGTATTAGCCACAGCAATCAGAGAAGAAAAAGAAATAAAAGGAATCCAAATTGGAAAAGAAAAAGTAAAGTTGTCACTGTTTGCAGATGACAGGATACTATACATAGAGAACCCTAAAACTCTACCAGAGATCTACTAGAGTTAATCAGTGAATTTGATAAAGTAGCAGGATACAAAATTAATGCACAGAAATCTGTTGATTCCTATACAATAATGCTGAAAAATATGAAAGAGAAATTCAGGGAAACTCCCATTTACCATTGCAAAAAAAACAATAAAATGCCTAGGAATAAACCTACCTAAGGAGGCAAAAGACCTGTATGCAGAAATCTATAAGACACTGATGAAAGAAATTAAAGATGATACAAACAGATTGAGAGATATACCATGTTCTTGGATTGGAAAAATAAAATCTGTGAAAAAGACTACATTACCCAAAGCAATCTACAGATTCAATGCAATCCCTATCAAACTACCAATGGCATATTTCACAGAAATAGAACAAAAAAATTCACAATTTATATGGCAAAAAAAGACCCCAAATAGCCAAAGCAATCTTCAGGGAAAAAAATGAAGCTGGAGGAATCAGGCTCCCTGACTTCAGACTATACTACAAAGCTACAGTAATCAAGACAGTATGGTACTGGCACAAAAACAGAAATATAGATCAATGGAACAGGATAGAAAACCCAGAGATAAACCCACGAACCTACGGTCATCTTATTTTTTTTTTATAACACTGTATTTTCCAACTTTATTGTGATATCACTGAGATATCACTGATATTGAGATATCATATAACATTGTATTAGTTTAAGATGTACAATATAATAATTCAAAATTTGTATATATTGTGAAATGATCACCACACAAAGTTTAGTTAGCATCCATCACCTCACAGAGTTACAAATATTTTTGTGATGAGAATTTTTTTTTTTTTGCTTTATAACAAATTTAATCAGTTATACATATACATATGTTCCCATATCCCCTCCCTTTTGCATCTCCTTCCCACCCTCCCTATCCCAACCCTCCAGGAGGTCACAAAGCACCGAGCTGATCTCCCTGTGCTATGCGGCTGCTTCCCACTAGCTATCTACCTTACGTTTGGTAGTGTATATATGTCCATGCCGCTCTTTCACTTTGTCACAGCTTACCCTTCCCCCTCCCCATATCCTCAAGTCCATTCTCTAGTAGGTCTGTGTCTTTATTCCTGTCTTACCCCTATGTTCTTCATGACATTTTTTTCTTAAATTCCATATATATGTGTCAGCATACAGTATTTGTCTTTCTCTTTCTGACTTACTTCACTCTGTATGACAGACTCTAGGTCCATCCACCTCATTACAAATAGCTCAATTTCATTTCTTTTTATGGCTGAGTAATATTCCATTGTATACATGTGCCACATCTTCTTTACCCATTCATCTGATGATGGACACTTAGGTTGTTTCCATCTCCGGGCTATTGTAAATAGGGCTGCTATGAACATTTTGGTACATGTCTCTTTTTGAATTATGGTTTTCTCAGGGTATATGCCCAGTAGTGGGATTGCTGGGTCATATGGTAGTTCTATTTGTAGTTTTTTAAGGAACCTCCATACTGTTCTCCATAGTGGCTGTACCCATTCACATTCCCACCAGCAGTGCAAGAGTGTTCCTTTTTTTCCACACCCTCTCCAGCATTTATTGTTTCTAGATTTTTTGATGATGGCCATTCTGACTGGTGTGAGATGATATCTCATTGTAGTTTTGATTTGCATTTCTCTAATGAGCAAAGATGTTGAGCATCCTTTCATGTGTTTGTTGGCAGTCTGTATATCTTCTGTGGAGTAATGTCTATTTAGGTCTTCTGCCCATTTTTGGATTGGGTTCTTTGTTTTTTTTTGTTATTGAGCTGCATGAGCTGCTTATAAATTTTGGAGATTAATCCTTTGTCAGTTGCTTCATTTGCAAATATTTTCTCCCATTCTGAGGGTTGTCTTTTGGTCTTGTTTATGGCTTGCTTTGCTGTGCAAAAGCTTTGAAGTTTCATTAGGTCCCATGTGTTTATTTTTGTCTTTATTTCCATTTCTCTAGGAGGTGGGTCAAAAAGGATCTTGCTGTGATTTATGTCATAGAGTGTTCTGCCTATGTTTTCCTCTAAGAGTTTGATAGTGTCTGGCCTTACATTTAGGTCTTTAATCCATTTTGAGCTTATTTTTGTGTATGGTGTTAGGGAGTGATCTAATCTCATACTTTTACATGTCCCTATCCAGTTTTCCCAGCACCACTTATTGAAGAGACTGTCCTTTCTCCACTGTACATTCCTGCCTCCTTTATCAAAGATAAGGTGACCATATGTCCGTGGGTTTATCTCTGGGCTTTCTATCCTGTTCCATTGATCTATCTTTCTGTTTTTGTGCCAGTACCATACTGTCTTGATTACTGTAGCTTTGTAGTATAGTCTGAAGTCAGGGAGCCTGGTTCCTCCAGCTCCATTTTTCGTTCTCAAGATTGCTTTGGCTATTCGGGGTCTTTTGTGTTTCCATACAAATTGTGAAATTTTTTGCTCTAGTTCTGTGAAAAATGCCAGTGGTAGTTTGATAGGGATTGCATTGAATCTGTAGATTGCTTTGGGTAGTAGAGTCATTTTCACAATGTTGATTCTTCCAATCCAAGAACATGGTACATCTCTCCATCTATTTGTATCATCTTTAATTTCTTTCATCAGTGTCTTATCATTTTCTGCATACAGGTCTTTTGTCTCCTTAGGTAGGTTTATTCCTAGATATTTTATTCTTTTTGTTGCAATGGTAAATGGGAGTGTTTTCTTGATTTCACTTTCAGATTTTTCATCATTAGTATATAGGAATGCAAGAGATTTCTGTGCATTAATTTTGTATCCTGCAACTTTACCAAATTCATTGATTAGCTCTAGTAGTTTTCTGGTAGCATCTTTAGGATTCTCTATGTATAGTATCATGTCATCTGCAAACAGTGACAGCTTTACTTCTTCTTTTACAATTTGGATTCCTTTTATTTCCTTTTCTTCTCTGATTGCTGTGGCTAAAACTTCCAAAACTATGTTGAATAGGAGTGGTGAGAGTGGGCAACCTTGTCTTGTTCCTGATCTTAGTGGAAATGGTTTCAATTTTTCACCATTGAGGATGATGCTGGCTGTGGGTTTGTCATATATGGCCTTTATTATGTTGAGGAAAGTTCCCTCTATGCCTACTTTCTGCAGGGTTTTTATCATAAATGGGTGTTGAATTTTGTCGAAAGCTTTCTCTGCATCTATTGACATGATCATATGGGTTTTCTCCTTCAATTTGTTAATATGGTGTATCACGTTGATTGATTTGCGTATATTGAAGAATCCTTGCATTCCTGGAATAAACCCCACTTGATCATGGTGTATGATCCTTTTAATGTGCTGTTGGATTCTGTTTGCTAGTATTTTGTTGAGGATTTTTGCATCTATGTTCATCACTGATATTGGCCTGTAGTTTTCTTTCTTTGTGACATCCTTGTCTGGTTTTGGTATCAAGGTGATGGTGGCCTCGTAGAATGAGTTTGGGAGTGTTCCTCCCTCTGCTATATTTTGGAAGAGTTTGAGAAGGATAGGTGTTAGCTCTTCTCTAAATGCTTGATAGAATTTGCCTGTGAAGCCATCTGGTCCTGGGCTTTTGTTTGTTGGAAGATTTTTTATCACAGTTTCAATTTCAGTGCTTGTGATTGGTCTATTCATATTTTCTATTTCATCCTGAGTCAGTCTTGGCAGGTTGTGCATTTCTAAGAATTTGTCCATTTCTTCCAGGTTGTCCATTTTATTGGCATAGAGTTGCTTGTAGTAATCTCTCATGATCTTTTGTATTTCTGGAGTGTCAGTTGTTACTTCTCCTTTTTCATTTCTAATTCTATTGATTTGAGTCTTCTCCCTTTTTTTCTTGATGAGTCTGGCTAATGGTTTATCAATTTTGTTTATCTTCTCAAAGAACCAGCTTTTAGTTTTATTGATCTTTGCTATCGTTTCCTTCATTTCTTTTTCATTTATTTCTGATCTGATTTTTATGATTTCTTTCCTTCTGCTAACTTTGGGATGTTTTTGTTCTTCTTTCTCTAATTGCTTTAGGTGCAAGGTTAGGTTGTTTATTCGAGATGTTTCCTGTTTCTTAAGGTGGGATTGTATTGCTATAAACTTCCCTCTTAGAACTGCTTTTGCTGCATCCCATAGGTTTTGGGTTGTCGTGTCTCCATTGTCATTTGTTTCTAGGTATTTTTTAATTTCCCCTTTGATTTCTTCAGTGATCACTTTGTTATTGAGTAGTGTATTGTTTAGCCTCCATGTGTTTGTATTTTTTACAGATCTTTTCCTGTAATTGATATCTAGTCTCATAGCATTGTGGTCGGAAAAGATACTTGACACAATTTCAATCTTCTTAAATTTACCAAGACTTGATTTGTGACCCAAGATATGATCTATCCTGGAGAATGTTCCATGAGCACTTGAGAAAAATGTGTATTCTGTTGTTTTTGGATGGAACGTCCTATAAACATCAATTAAGTCCATCTTGTTTAATGTATCATTTAAAGCTTGTGTTTCCTTATTTATTTTCATTTTGGATGATCTGTCCATTGGTGAAAGTGGGGTGTTAAAGTCCCCTACTATGATTGTGTTACTGTCGATTTCTCCTTTTATGGCTGTTAGTATTTGCCTTATGTATTGAGGTGCTCCTATGTTGGGTGCATAAATATTTACAATTGTTATATCTTCTTCTTGGATCGATCCCTTGATCATTATGTAGTGTCCTTCTTTGTCTCTTCTAGTAGTCTTTATTTTAAAGTCTATTTTGTCTGATATGAGAATTGCTACTCCAGCTTTCTTTTGGTTTCCATTTGCATGGAATATCTTTTTCCATCCCCTTACTTTCAGTCTGTATGTGTCTCTAGGTCTGAAGTGGGTCTCTTGTACACAGCATATATATGGGTCTTGTTTTTGTATCCATTCAGCCAGTCTGTGTCTTTTGGTGGGAGCATTTAGTCCATTTACATTTAAGGTAATTATCGATATGTATGTTCCTATTCCCATTTTCTTAATTGTTTTGGGTTCATTATTGTAGGTCTTTTCCTTCTGTTGTGTTTCTTGCCTAGAGAAGTTCCTTTAGCATCTGTTGTAAAGCTGGTTTAGTGGTGCTGAACTCTCTCAGCTTTTGCTTGTCTGTAAACGTTTTAATTTCTCCATCAAATCTGAATGAGATCCTTGCTGGGTAGAGTAATCTTGGTTGCAGGTTTTTCTCCTTCAT
Source organism: Mesoplodon densirostris (assembly GCF_025265405.1). Lineage (NCBI taxonomy): Eukaryota > Metazoa > Chordata > Mammalia > Artiodactyla > Ziphiidae > Mesoplodon > Mesoplodon densirostris. Next base: position 106,061,310 of record NC_082668.1, on the reverse strand, counting down.
CACTTTAATTATGTCCTGCCACTCCCTTCTGGCTTGTAGAGTTTCTTCTGAGAGATCAGCTGTTATCCTGATGGGGATTCCCTTGTGTGTTATTTGTTGTTTTTGCCTTGCTGCTTTTAATATGATTTCTTTGTGTTTAATTTTTGACAGTTTGATTAATATGTGTCTTGGTGTATTTCTCCTTGGATTTATTCTGTATGGGACTCTCTGTGCCTCCTGGACTTGATTAACTATTTCCTTTCCCATATTAGGGAAGTTTTCAACTATAATCTCTTCAAATATTTTCTCAGTCCCTTTCTTTTTCTCTTCTTCTTCTGGAACCCCTATAATTCGAATGTTGGTGCATTTAATGTTGTCCCAGACGTCTCTGAGACTGTCCTCTGTTCTTTTCATTCTTTTTTCTTTATTTTGCTCTGCAGCAGTTATTGCCACTCTTTTATCTTCCACCTCACTTATCCGTTCTTCTGCCTCAGTTATTCTACTATTGATCCCATCTAGAGTATTTTTTATTTCATTTATTGTGTTTTTAATCGATGCTTGATCCATCTTTAGTTCTTCTAGGTCATTGTTAACTGTTTCTTGCATTTTGTCTATTCTATTTCGAAGATTTTGGATCTGGGAAATAGAATCTTGGGTCATCTTTACCATCATTATTCTGAATTCTTTTTCAGGTAGACTGCCTATTACCTCTTCATTTGTTAGGTCTGGTGGGTTTTTATCTTGCTCCTTCTCCTGCTGTGTGTTTTTCTGTCTTCTCATTTTGCTTATGTTACTGTGTTTGGGGTCTCCTTTTTGCAGGCTGCACGTTCGTAGTTCCCATTGTTTTTGGTGTCTGTCCCCAGTGGCTAAGGTTGGTTTAGTGGGTTGTGTAGGCTTCCTGGTGGAGGGGACTAGTGCCTGTGTTCTGGTGGGTGAGGCTGGATCTTTTATTTCTGGTGGGCAGGTCCACGTCTGGTGGTGTGTTTTGGGGTGTCTGCGGACTTTTTATAATTTTAGGCAGCCTCTCTGCTAATGGGTGGCGTTGTGTTCCTGTCTTGCTAGTTGTTTGGCATAGGGTGTCCAGCACTGTAGCTTGCTGGTCGTTGAGTGAAGCTGGGTGCTGGTGTTGAGATGGAGATCTCTGGAAGATTTTCGCCGTTTGATATTATGTGGAGCTGGGAGGTCTCTTGTGGACCAACGTCCTGAAGTTGGCTCTCCCACCTCAGAGGCACAGCACTGACTCCTGGCTCCTCAATTTGGGATGATTTGTTGTCCATTCATGTATTCCACAGATGCAGGATACATCAAGTTGATTGTGGAGCTTTAATCCGCTGCTTCTGAGGCTGCTGGGAGGGGTTTCCCTTTCTCTTCTTTGTTCTCACAGCTTCTGGGTCTCAGCTTTGAATTTGGCCCCGCCTCTGCGTGTAGGTCGCCAGAGGGCGTCTGTTCTTTGCTCAGACAGGACATGGTTAAAGGAGCAGCCTCTTCGGGGACTCTGGCTCACTCAGGCCGGGCGGGAGGGAGGGGCACGGTGTGCGGGGTCGAGCCTGCAGCGGCAGAGGTCGGTGTGATGTTGCACCAGCCCAAGGCACACCGTGCATTCTCCCAGGGAAGCCGCTCCTGGATCCCGGGACCCCGGCAGTGGCGGGCTGCACAGGCTCCCGGAAGGGTGGTGTGGACAGTGACCTGCACTCGCACACAGGCTTCTTGGCGGTGGCAGCAGCAGACCCAGTGTCCCACGCCCGTCACTGGGCTCTGCGCTTTCAGTCGTGACTCACGCCCGTCTGTGGAGCCCCTTTAAGCAGCCTTCTTAATCCCCTCTCCTCGCGCACCAGGAAACCAAGGGGGAAGAAAAAGTCTCTTGCCTCTTCGGCAGCTCCAGACTTTCCTGGACTCCCTGCCAGCTAGCTGTGGCTCATTAGCCCCCTTCCGGCTGAGTTCTCACCACCAGTCCCAGTCCTCTCCCTGTGCTCTGACCGAAGCCCTAGCCTCAGCTTCCAGCGCCGCCGGGGTGAGCAGACAAGCCTCTCGGGCTGGTGAGTGCCGCTCGGCACCAATCCTCTGTGCGGGAATCTCTCCGCTTTACCCTACCCAGGTATGTGGGGAGTTTCTTGCCTTTTGGGAGGTCTGGGGTCTTCTGCCAGCGTTCAGTAGGTGTTCTGTAGGAGTTGTTCCACGTGTAGCTGTATTTCTGGTGTATCCGTGGGGAGGACGGTGATCTCCGCGTCTTACTCTTCCGCCGTCTTACCCGGAAGTCGGTCATCTTATTTTTGATAAAGGAGGCAAGAATATACAATGGAGAAAAGACAGCCTCTTCTATACGTGGTGCTGGGATAACTGGACAGCTACATGTAAGAGAATGAAATTAGAATACTCCTTAACACCAGACACAAAAATAAGCTCAAAGTGGATTAAAGACCTAAATGTAAGGCCAGACAGTATAAAACTGTTAGAGCAAAACATAGGCAGAACACTCTATGACATAAGTCACAGCAAGATCCTTTTTGACCCACCTCCTAGAGAAATGGAAATAAAAACAAAAATAAACAAATGGGACCTAATGAAACTTCAAAGCTTTTGCACAGCAAAGGAAACCATAAACAAGACAAAAAGACGACCCTCAGAATGGGAGAAAATATTTGCAAATGAGACAAGTGACAAAGGATCAATCTCCAAAATTTACTAGCAGCTCATGCAGCTCAATACCAAAAAAACAAACAACCTAATCCAAAAATGGGCAGAAGAACTAAATAAACATTTCTCCAAAGAAGATATACAGATTGCCAGCAAACACATGAAAGAATGCTCAACATCACTAATCATTAGAGAAATGCAAATCAAAACTACAATGAGGTATCACCTCACACCAGTCAGAATGGCCATCATCAAAAAATATACAAACAATAAATGTTGGAGAGGGTGTGGAGAAAAGGGAACCCTCTTGCATTGTTGGTGGGAATGTACATTGATACAGCCACTATGGAGAACAGTATGGAGGTTTCTTAAAAAACTAAAAGTAGCACTACCATACGACTCAGCAATCTCACTACTGGGCGTATACCTTGAGAAGACCATAATTCAAAAAGAGTTATGTACCACAATGTTCATTGCAGCTCTATTTACAATTACCAGGACATGGAAGCAACCTAAGTGTCCATCAACAGATGAATGGATAAAGAAGATGACATGTATATACAATGGAATATTACTCAGCCATAAAAAGAAAGAAAAATTAGTTATTTTTAGTGAGGTGGATGGACCTAGAGTCTGTCATGCAGACTGAAGTAAGAGAGAGAAAAAACAATTACCATATGCTAACACAAATATATGGAATTTAAAAATATATATATATATGAAGAACATAGGGCCAGGACAGGAATAATGACACAGATGTAGAGAATGGACTTGTGGACATGGGGAGTGGGAAGTGTAAGCTGGGATGAAGTGGACACAGGGAGTGGGAAGGGTAAGCTGGCATTAAATGAGAGAGTGGCATGGACATATATACACTACCAAATGTAAAATAGATAGCTAGTGGGAAGCAGCCACATAGAGGGAGATCAGATCCCTGCTTTTTGACCACATAGAGGGGTGGGATAGGGAGGGTAGGAGGCAGACCCAAGAGGGAGGAGATATGGGGATGTATGTATATGTATAGCTGATTCACTTTGTTATACAGCAGAAATGAACACACCATTGTAAAGTAATTATTCTCCGATAAAGATGTGAAAAAAATAAATGATTGTTTTCCATGTCATAATTCAACTTCATTCATGGTCTTTTAAAGAGCATCCTCAGCTTTTCTCTAGCACCAAGAAATCTGCTGTGTTTTATACTACCAGACAAATAGGTACTAGTCTTATAGGTATCTTTCTAACCCTGGTATTGGTTTCCAATTTCTATCATGCCCTCATCTTAACAGATACTTTGAGTCTCTTTTTTTTGTGTCTGAACTGACTCCATCTCTTAAGAGCTCTTCTCCTTTGTTATAAGGGTGGTGCTGCACTTCCTTTTTCTTAACAGAGGCTGAATATTCTGTCTCAGAAAAAAAAAAATCAGTTTATGGGAAGTTGTTTTATATTCCATGATGTCAAATTCAAAAACGAATGGACCTATACCTCTGGCTTCCACTAATAATACTTCATATAACCATCATCTATTAAATCTATTAGTTTATATTATTCTTCCTAAACATATTCACATATCTAAATACATTAGCCTATTTTAGAAGTAACCAATTCCAAAGGTAAATATTTGTTTAAGTAGCTTCTTTTACTCTTTATTGTGGGCCAACTCATTCTAGAATATCAAGACAGTGTGAACCTGAGTAAAAGGATGTGTTTTTCTTTCACAACTTTGCAAATTTTCCTTTTTGTCTCTCATTCTTTTCTTCTTTCTTTCTTCTGTCATTTTTTAAGGACATAATGAATTTGGGGGAAACTAAACACTCAATTCCTTTTCCCCTGATTTAGATATGTATTTGGTAATATACTTGTATGTATTTTCAAAGTTGTTTCAACAGGTTGCAATCCTAATTCTCCATCAGAGTTTTGACTAAAAGCAATACTGAGGTAAAGTCTTATGTACTTGGAGAGGGGAGGGCATTTCCTCACCATTTATTTATTTTACATCATTAAGTGCCTGCTCTGCATTATGCAGGCTTCTGTCCTTAGTTCAGACTACATAGAAAGACAGAACATAATACTTTACCTGCAGAATCTTGTCTTCATTAGGGGAAAATTATGTGAAAAACATAATGAAGATCATGTGAAACTATTCACCTTGAAAATTGTTTCTATCAATGGTCTGAATATTATAAAATTCCTAATAAAAATTCCAGTTAGTTTCTTAGTCTTCAGGAAGCTTATGAGGACCTTTTTTAAAAAAATCAATAAGTAATAAATACAAAGATAACTTAGAGTTAGTTGGACATATTTATGAATAAATGCAATATTCTAGTGATAGGCCAAAATATTTTCACTTAAGCTCAATTGCAAAAGAAGTTTATGAAAGATCAACGAACTTCTATAAATGTTCTTTTTTCCCACATCTCTATTCTGTGGGGGAGGAAGAAGCAAATTCTCTCTATAGTTACTAAAGCCCTGGGATTATAAAATTCTATGTATGCCCCAGTCTTCCTACATTATTCTTAGCTCTATTCTGTTGCTTTTTGGAGTGGCAGTGATTTGTAAGAAAGGGTCCTCTGCCCATTACCTTGTGTTCAAGGTAAGCCTGTGATCCTGGATAAGTTATTTCATGTCTCTGAGGTTTATGTACATTGCCTGAAAGTGTTGGTAATCACATATGATCATTGGTACAAGGATTAAATTAAGTAACATAGTTCAAGTAACTCATTAAGTATTTGGTCAAGTGATGAGTTTCATTATGAAAGTTTAACCTGATGTTGAATTGCACAGCTCTGAGATGAGGTCAACTTTGGGATTCATCTTACTTCAAAGATTTACTAAAGGATGAATACATCTACATTGTAATGGACAGTTTATTTTTTTCACTTTTTTTAAAATTTCTGAAATCATTACAGATTCATAGGAAGTTTCAACAATATACAGAGTCCAGGGAAAATAATCTGAAAAGAAGTATATAGATGTATGTATAACTAAATCATTTTGCTGTACACTTGAAACTAACACAACATTTTAACTCAACTATACTTCAATTAAAAAAAATTGCATACAGTCCATTTACCCTTCACCTAGCTTCTGCCAAGGTGACAACTTACATAACTATAGTTCAGTATAAAAACCAGGAAACTGATATGGGTGCAATACCATTAACTAGACTACAGACCTTATTCACTTTTCACTATTATTTATATGAACCCATTTGTATGTGTGTGTGTCAGTGTGCATGCATAGGGGGTTGTTGATTATATGCAGTGTTTCCCACATATAGATTAGTGCAACCACCCCTAAAATCAAGAGACAAAACTGCTCCATCACCATAAAGGAACTCGTCCTGCTACCACTTTATAACTGCACCATCCCTGCCCTCCAACACTGTCCCTGTCCAATGGCAACAACTAATATATTCTCCACATCTATAGTTTTGTGATATGGAGAGTATTATAAAACTGGACTCTTCAAGTATCTCATACTTAATTTTTTTCTTCTTTTTCCCTTTACTTTTCACTCTTTATGTAATCTTGTACTTCTCTCACCATCAAATGTCACTTTCCCCCAGTCTACTATGTGTGAAAAAAGCTAATGTGTTTGTTTTACTTAAAAACATCTAAATCATCTCTTAGACAGCAGGAAGATCCTGATCAGTTTAAAATCTCTGGGATGACATTACTCAGTTTCATTTCAAAACCAAGATGCCCTTCTGTTTATTAGATAGCCACTTGCCTCCTGTATTTATTTTCTATTGCTGTGTAACAAATTACCACAAGCCAATGAGCCTAAAGCAGCAAACATTTAGTATCTTATAATAACTGGGTCAGAAGTCCAGGCATAGTAAGGCCAGTTGGTTTCTTTGTTAGGATCTCACAGGGTGAAATAAAGATGTGTGTAATTTCAGCCTCTTATCTGGAGGCTCTGTGGGAAAATTCACCTCCAGCTTCATTCAGGTTGAATTCAGTTCCATGCAGGTGTAGGACTGAGATTCCATTTCCTTGCTGGCCATTGACCTGTTGTGGCACTTAGCTTGTAAAGCCTACTCACATCCCTTGGCTCACAGCTCTGTCCATCTTAAAAACCACCAAAGTGCATGGAATCATTCTTGCTTTTTTTTAAGCTTTTTATTTTATATCAGAGCATAGTTGATTAACAATGTTGTGATAGTTTCAGGTGTACAGCAAGGTGATTCAGTTATATATTTACATGTAACTATTCTTTTACAAATTATTTTCCCATTTAGATTTTCCATAATATTGAGCAGAGTTCCCTGTTCTATAGAGTAGGTCCTTGTTAGCTATCCATTTTAAATATAGCAGTGTGTACATGTCAATCCCAAACTCCCTGACTATCCCTTCACCGCCCCCCCCTTCCCCACTCCCCTGGTAACCATAGTTTTGTTCTCTAAGTATATGAGTCAGTTTCTGTTCTGTAAATAAGTTCATTTGTATCATTTCTTGCCTTTTGGATTTCTATGATTTTCTTAACCTCATTTTAAGGGCTCATGAGATTATATCAGGTCCACCTAAACAATCTCTTTTTTTCCAAACATAATACAATCAGGAAGTGACACTAGGGGACAGGGATGATGAGAGTTAATATTCTGCTTATCATACCTCCACTTTTTGTTTGTTGATTGGTTTGCCTATATGTGTGTGTATGTGTTTGTGTGTGTGTGTGTGTGTGTGTGTGTGGGTGGGTGGGTGGGGGGTCAGTGTTGGCTTCCAGGAAGAACAGTTGGTTCACAAAATGTTAAATTTCAAAGCACAAATCATTAGCCCTAACTTGTCTGTCTTAAGAGTAACAAAAATGTCTAACAGTAGGTTTGCTTTTATTTTTAATGTAATCATTTATGTTCTTTCTATATAATAACAGGAAGTGTTTTATTTATTTATTTATTTACTTATTTAATCCCACCACCACTGCCCTGTCCCTGGCTTTCCCTCCTTTGTGTCCATACATTTGTTCTCTACATCTGTGTCTCTATTTCTGCCTTGCTAACCAGTTCATCTGTACCATTTCCCCAGATTCCACATACATATGTTAATACACTATATTTGTTTTTCTCTTTCTCACTTACTTCACTCTGTATGACAGACTCTAGGTCCACCCATGTCTCTGCAAATGACCCAGTTTCATTCTTTTTGATGGATGAATAATATTCCATTGTATATATGTGCCACATTTTCTTAATCTATTCCTTTGTTGATGGACATTTAGCTTGCTTCCATGTCATGGCTATTGTAAGTATTGTTGCAATGAACATTGGGGTGCATGTGTCTTTTTGAATTATGGTTTTCTCTGGGTATATGCCCAGAAGTGAGATTGCTGGGTTATATGGTAATTCTATTTTTAGTTTTTTAAGGAACCTCCATACTGTTCTCCATTGTGGCTGTATGAATTTGCATTCCCACCAACAGCATAAGAGCGTTCCCTTTTCTCCACACCCTCTCCAGGATTTATTGTTTGTAGATTTTTTGATGATGGCCATTCTGACCGGTGTGAGGTGATACCTCATTGTAGTTTTGATTTGCATTTCTCTAATGATTAGTGATGTTGAGCAGCTTTTCATGTGTTCATTAGCCATCTGTATGTCTTCTTTGGAGAAGTGTCTGTTTAGGTCTTCTGCCCATTTTTTCATTGGGTTCTTTGTTGTTGTTGTTGTTGTTTTTTAATATTGAGCTGCTTGAGCTGTTTATATATTTTGGAGATTAATCATTTGTCTGTTGATTTGTTTGCAAATATTTTCTTCCATACTGAGGGTTGTCTTTTCGTCTTGTTTGTAGTTTCTTTTGCTGTGCAAAAGCTTTTCAGTTTCATTAGGCCCCATTTGTTTATTTTTGTTTTTATTTCCATTACTCTAGGAGGTGGGTCACAAAAGATCTTGCTGTGATTTATCTCAAAGAATGGTCTTCCTATGTTTCCCTCTAAGAGTTTTATAGTGTCCAGTCTTACATTTAGGTCTTTAATCCATTTTGGGCTTATTTTTGTGTATGGTGTCCCAGAGGTCTCTTAGGCTGTCTTCATTTTTATTTTTTTTTCATGTTTTTTTCTTTATTCTGTTCTGAGGCAGTGAATTCCACCATTCTGTCTTCCAGGTCACTTATCTATTCTTCTGCCTCAGTTGTTCTGCTATTGATTCCTTTTAGTGTATTTTTCATTTCTGTTATTGTATTGTTCATCTCTGTTTGTTTGTTCTTTAACTCTTCTAGCTGTTTGTTCTTTAATTCTTCTAGGTCTTTGTTAAACATTTTCTGCATCTTCTCGATATTTGCCTCTATTCTTTTTCTGAGGTCCTGGATCATCTTCATTATCATTATTCTGAATTCTTTTTCTGGAAGCTTGCCTATCTCCAGTTCATTTGGTTGTTTTTCTGGGGTTTTATCTTGTTCCTTTAGCTGGTACATAGTCCTCTGCCTTTTCATTTTGTCTATCTTTCTGTGAATTTGGTTTTCGTTTCACAGTCTGCAGGATTGTAGTTCTTCTTTCTTCTGCTGTCTGACCTCTGGAGGATGAGGCTATCTAAGAGGCTTATTATTTTATTGTTTTAATTTACTTTTTAAAATACACTAAGTTGTTGTTAGCCTCTGTGGGATATACTTCAGAGAGAAGTATGGATTTTTACTGATAATAGTGCCAACAGTAAAATTCTCTCCTGCTCTTTTTTTTTTTGTGTGTGTGTGTGTATGGTTCACAGGCCTCTCACTGCTGTGGCCTCTCCCGTCATGAAGCACAGGCCCTGGAGGTGCAGGCTCAGCGGCCATGGCCCACGGACCCAGCCACTCCACAGCACGTGGGATCTTCCTGGACCGGGGCACAAACCCGCGTCCCCTGCATTGGCAAGCAGACTCAACCACTGCACCACCAGGGAAGCCCTCCTGCTCTTTTTAAACAGCATTAATCTTAATCTCCATGATGGTTTGTTGGTAGAAATGATAATGTACATAAAATTGTATTGAGAATCCTTTGAAATTTTAAAAGAATGTCTGCTTTAAAAAATCATTGAGATTTAGCAGATTAGACTATTTTTGTTGCTGAACTGAATACCAAAACCATGACCAAATTGTGTCTTACATGTACAATCAGCAAGGTAGTTGTGCCTTTTTGTGCCTCCATTTTTACAGTAGGAGAACTTAAATATTTAATGGACAAGAAAGAGTAGTTTGTAAGTTACATTTCCTAACTGGTGAAGGATCCACTACTGAGCACAACTACTGTTTATTGCAACCAGATATTTAAGAACATCCACAAGAAGTGGCATGCAAGCAGATATTATAAATGGACCATAATTTACCACAAGTAGGTAGTTTTTCTAAGACAAATAAATTTGACAAATAGATGTATTGTTCCTGATGGTAGTGTTTTTGGAATAGTACTTCACAAGGAAATATAATTCATCCTAGTGCTCTTCACAACTATGAACAACACTGTGGAAAACTTCTCTCTGTGAGTGGAAGCCAAAATTACATTTTCTGGAGTTAAATAGAAACATTCTTCTCTCTGATCAAATTTTAATGAAAGAATTCAGAGGAAAACCATCATCTTACTTCAAAAAATGTTTTTACTGAAAATAAAATAAATTCCAGCCTTGAGACAAAATTAGAGCTTCTCCCTTTGGATCTTCACTGCTGCTGAATCAAATTGATGAAGACCTGCATTTCAACACTAGCCGTGAATCCAAGGTCAATTTAATGTTCACTAGACATTGATTAAAGTGCAATTCATATGTCCTCTCAATCAATAGAATAATATAAATGTTGGAATGTGGCCAGAGGAATGTTATTTAAGCTTCACTTTTGTCTTCCATAATTTCCAAAGTACATTTTCTATTTATTATTTCAACCACGATTTAATTCTCTGAGTCCCTGGGGATCTAGTTAGAAACACAGAGCACACAGCCTTAAGGTAGTTCAGAAATCACCTCGTTCAAGCCATATGCTGTACAGATAGAGAATGTGAGGTCCCAAGGGGGCCTGAATGAACCACAGTTAACTGGAAGGTCACCCAGGACAAGGGACCTGGTGAGCATACAGTCTTGAAGTGTTGTGAAGAATCTTGCTGCTTTACATCTTACAAAAGCAGTGAATTCATTTTACAAGTATAATTTAATTTTTAAATTATACATATTTATTAAAACTGAGAAAAAGAAAAGCAGAAGGTCATGAAATACAGAAAAGTAAAGGAAGGAAAAAGAATGACCCAACTTACTACTTCAGAAATAACCATGTCATACATTTTATGAACTTTATTCCAGATCTCTTATATCTATAAATAGAGGGCAGAAAGGAGGAAAAGTGTGTAAAAGGAGAGAAAAGAGGCAGAGAGATAACTTTAAATTTTAAGGAGAGAGAATATGTAGTTAAAAGCCAGGATTATAGTATGTGTGTCATCTAAATAATGCATACATTTAATCTTATTTATATTAATTAAATAAAAAATAAAATACTGAACTGCAGACAGATATTTCTTTATTTCAAGGCATAGTCATGTAAAAATAGTCTTCAAAAAATAATATAAATATTTTAAAGTTCATGCTAATTTTAAAGAACATGTTTTAACGGTATTGAGTATCCACTGATTCTTTGTTATAAGGCAAAGAAATTAGCACACAGATAATACCTCTGTCTTCCCTCACTTTATATCCAGATTTTTGTTATTTAAACTATTATTTTTACATTGTTAAAATTTATCCATTTGTACATTCTGATCTGCATTTTATAATCCACCAGGTAATAGTACTCATTATTCATTTAATGGAAGTAAAAACTCACTACCAAACTTTTTAATAGTGCTCTCTATTTTCAAGTTATTAATTTGGACTCATTTCATAGCTGGATTGAGTTTTCACTTTATTTTTTCTCAAGTAGGGGTCACTTTGGTATACTTTCTTGAAATTTTAAATGATTATACATGTTTGTCTGTGAACTGCATATTAAAATGACAACTTACTTGGACATACTATTAGAGAATCACTTGCTTACTTTTCCTCAGAAATTTGTAGAAATTGTTCCACTGTATTATTTTTTAAACAAATTTATTGAGGTATGATTGATATACCAAAAGCTATACATATTTAATGTATACAACCTGATGAGTTTGAAGACCAGTCTACACTGTGAAATCATCACCACAGTTTATGCCATAAACATAGACTACTTCTGCATGGATATCCAAGAACAGACTTACTTATTTTCCTTCTGAATTGCTTTTACTCCTGGAATCCATATGTGTTTGGAAATCAGTGACTTCAACATTTCATTGCTCATTCTTCTGAAACCATGTTTTTCTTTGACACACAGAATGTCACTTGAAGCCATAAACAGAATCGCTCATTTAGAAATTATTTAATTAGACATATTTTTTCCTCAATTATCTTTGTTCTTTTAATCAAAAACATGATTGTAAGTATTTTAAATCTCTTTGCTGACTTTTGTACCTTTTATTTCTCTAATATTGATTTTATACATTTCATATTTTTCATTCCTCTATGTCTCTCCATATTCTATCCACTGTATTTATTCTGGTGTTACTTTTTCTACTGTGATATTAAATTCCATAGGCTATGTATTTCATTCTGACCATCAGTATTCCTTTCTACATCAGGGATCTCCTCTGCCATTCTCTCTCAAGTAAGAAGCTAAGTCACAGTCAAATATGACATCATTGTCAGTGTATGACTTTTCCTCCAGTTCCATGTCTCCTGAGATATTCCACTATTTACATAGACAGTGTCCCCATTTCCTTTGGCCTAGGAACCTACTTAAATCTTACCTATGAATTAAATAGTCAGTGAGTTGGAAAAAGTAGTACTTATCTGTAACATGCAGTTTGGGATTTTAGCTCTGTAATTGTTTGGTTTAGCATTTTTTCATTTAATTAATTTCTTTGTTTTTCAGAATACTTCAAGTGATAATGGAAATAAAGGTATCTCATTAGAACCATTGTTGAGTAGTAATCACAAAGACATTTTCTTAAGATTTATTTTCACTTGGGACGGGTCAAATGAATTAGAATTGGTGTTGGATTTGTCTTGGTCAGCTTTCACTTGATTATGCTTTGGTACCAAAAGCCCCCAAATTTCACTGGCTTGCAAAAACAAAAGTTTATTTACTTCTCATGTCCCATCTCCATCATCATTGTCTTTGTTTTGAAACCCTGGGTAATGAAAAAACCTGTCTCTGGAAATTACTATTATAATGGCACAAGATACCACAGAATGGCTTTTTAAATTTCTCCTGGCAAGAGGAATGTGTCTCTACAGATCATAGTCATGAGCCCAAAGAAAGGCACATGACTAAGCAACGAAGACCCAACACAGCCAGAAATAAATGAATAAAATAAATAAATATATTAAAAAGATAAAAAAGAAAAGTAATGAAAGAGGACCACATGGAAATCACTGGTCCATAGTATTGATATTTATGAAATCTTGAGAAAGAGAAGCTAAGGGTTACCAGAATGGGTCATGTGTCTTGATTAAGTTTCTGATCTTCTCTCCAGACCATTGTACTTCATGGCTCTTGGCTGTAATCTCTCTGAGGACCTTCTTTTTCTGTTTCTTTCTTGGCCCACTGTAAGAGGGTTTGCTCAGTCTGCTTTTTCCCATAAGAAAGTTGATAAAAATCAATTGGTGTCTTAAACTGCTACTGTATCTTTTGATTCAGACTTGTGGTTCATTGAGCGGTACAATTCTCTCCAAACTTTATTTGATCTTCTGTCTACTGCATTCACTTCCAGCTAGTTCTGTGACTACTATTTTACTGATAGTTATTTTCCAGATAGGCCTCTCACTTTAGGTTTAGTTACAGGTACATTGAACACATCAAGATTCCAGGGCAGAGCCACATCTTAGATTTCTTCTCTGAGTGATATTTTTCTTTTCACATTTTAATCAATTCAGACATTTTAACAATAGTTGTGCCTGCAATACCCTGATTTGATCCTTTAGATAAAGCTGGGTTTTAATAATACTTTGTTGCTTAAAGACATTCCTAGTTTTATCTTTTACCAGTTGTAAATAAAAATCAGTTGCATCATGCAAATCTAAAAGTCCAGAGTCCTTGTTTCCTTTAGTTTTTGACTAATTAAGTGTAAGGTTTTTCCTGAGTCTTCTATTTCTTGGAAAATAATATCAAATTCAGCCAATTGCATCCAAGTCATGTCAATTATTCCTCTGGCTCTTCACCAAAAGCTCACAGTCATTTAGTACATTAAATGGTTTCCACAGTACTGCTAGTGATACCCAACTATTTTGCCACCACTAATGTGAGTTGCCTTTTTTCCAGTCTCTAACAGTAGTTTTATTTCAGCATACATTTCCTGGCCTCGAAGCAAGACTTGCATATACATTACTTTGTTATTGTTACAATGGAATTGGACTTCTGGAACTAATTTCCATCTTGGCTTCACTAGTTTATGCCATAGTTATATTAAAAAATTTCAGTGACATATAACAATAGATTTCTTTCTTTCTCACATCACATATCCATCATGGTTTAGCTGTATATTTTCTTCATTCTGGTATGTAAACTAATAGAACTTCCCTAACCTGGTATAGATTAATACGGTGAGAGTAGAAATATGCAATATGGAATGTTGTATCTATGCAGTGAAATTTAAAACATTTTCTTAGAAGGAGTGTATGTCACATATTCATTTTTTTTTTTTCCTGCGGTACGCGGGCCTCTCACTGTTGTGGCCTCTCCCGTCGTGGAGCACAGGCTCCGGACGCGCAGGCTCAGCGGCCATGGCTCATGGGCCTAGCCGCTCTACGGCATGTGGGATCTTCCCGGACTGGGGCACGAACGCGTGTCCCCTGCATCGGCAGGCGGACTCTCAACCACTGCGCCACCAGGGAAGCCCCACATATTCATTTTTATTGGCCAAAGCAAATTGCATGTCCAAGTATGATTTAATCAGGATGAGGTAATCTAATTCTCTCATGGGAAATAGCAATATTATGCATCAAGTATATCAAGACAATCAAACCAAACAGACATTATCTGTGATCTGAGTACAATTGAGCTCATTATATTTAAAATAGAAACACACACACAAGTCATATGGACAGAGTGGGATTCCTCTTAAAAGATGTACTAATTATGGCCATTTCTTGAAATATTCTTCCAAATTTAAACCAGAATACTTCATCCATTTGTGGATGAAATTTAAAGATTCCCCTTGTTTTGAAGGTTAGTGTAACAAAGTAAACACTATAACCATTTTCTGAGACAATTTATTTAGGGAGGTGATAAATTTGACTTTTCACACTGTTCTAAAGTGTCAAGAATTATCTTGTTTAGTCATACCTGGTGTGGTGGACAAGTTGTTGCAAAGTAGAATTCCTACAGTAGAGTTTTTTTTTTTTTTTTTTTTTTTTATAGCCCAGGTACACATGGGCACAGGTATTAAACATTTCCATGACTCATATTTTGTAGGAAGGAAACACACCTAAGGAACATTTGAAACAAAATAATATATGTGCTTTTGTTACTGCTGTACCTAAAATAAAAAAAAAATGTTAAAACAAAGGATGGGGAAATAAATCAAATGAAACTGAAAAACAAAATCCTCAAAACAGGGATGAACAGGCCCCGCCCCCTCCGGCCGGGGGTGCTCTAGATGCTGCGCGGAGACCCTCTGCACCCCTGCGAACATGGCGCTGCGAGTGGCGCGGAGCGTGCGGGCCGTGGTCTGCAGCCTGCGTGCCATCTCTGCGCCCAACGCGCCCTGCCCGCCGTGGCCCTGGGGACTGCGGGTGGGCGCCGTCCGGCCGCTGTGCACCGGCCCCATTCTGTTGTCGGGTCGTAAATTCACAGACAAACATGAATGGGTAACAACAGAAAACGGTGTTGGAACAGTGGGAATCAGCAGTTTTGCACAGGA
The DNA here is from genome assembly GCF_025265405.1 of Mesoplodon densirostris. Lineage (NCBI taxonomy): Eukaryota > Metazoa > Chordata > Mammalia > Artiodactyla > Ziphiidae > Mesoplodon > Mesoplodon densirostris. The sequence continues at coordinate 106,045,813 of NC_082668.1, read as the reverse complement.
AGCTTTGGGAGATGTTGTTTACTGTAGTCTGCCTGAAGTTGGGACAAAATTGAACAAACAAGAGGAATTTGGTGCTTTGGAAAGTGTGAAAGCTGCTAGTGAACTCTATTCTCCTCTATCAGGAGAAGTAACTGAAATTAATGAAGCTCTAGCAGAAAATCCAGGACTTGTCAACAAATCTTGTTATGAAGATGGTTGGCTGATCAAGATGACACTCAGTAACCCTTCAGAACTAGATGAACTAATGAGTGAAGAAGCATATGAGAAATACATAAAATCTATTGAGGAGTGAAAATGGAACCCCTAAATAAACTAGTTGGAAACAACTTAATCTAGTATAGTTGTCTTAAATTAGTGGTGGATAGATTTTTAAAAATCAACTTTTAGCAACAATGTTGCCTGAAGAAAATACACCTTAACTTCCTAATGATTTCACATAAACACCATGCATCTTTTTCACAACACCCTGTGATTTTTAGGCTAGTCTCCAGTTATAATACTCAGAATTCCTGAAATTATCTGTGGTAAAACTAGTTATAAAAATTAGTTCAAGGATAACATTGTTATCTTAACCTTATATAGTATTGTAACTTGCTTACAGCCATCCCTGGATTTGGGTCAAAATACTCAATGAACTTGCCACTGGAAATAAATGACAGTGGAGAAAAGTTTGTTAGTTGTATAGTGTCCAGTGAAGAACATTACTATTTTAATTTTGCAATATACTGTGTTTGCTGGTGCTATTTTTATACAGTGAAGCAACAGCCTTGCAGGAAAATAAGAAACAGTTTAATAATAAAATATTCAACTTCTTAAAAAAAAAAAAAACAGGGATGAACATGTTCTTAGCAGATAGCCAAATTCGTTAATGCATTGAAAGATGCTCATTTTCTATTGATAAGGGCTAGAAACCACAAAAGAAAATATAACTCATAAATCTTTTTACATCAAATAACAGAGTATCAAAATTTGTAAAGCAAACATTGTTTGAAATGCAGGGAGAAAGCAGTCAGATGGCCACACAGTGGAGTGTTTAATATATAACCTTTAGTTTAAGATAAACCAAGTAGACAAAATTTAAATATGGTCACAGAGCATTTATATTATATAAATAATATTAAAATATATGAAAATTTAAAGTTGTATATCTTATCAATACACATTCACATTTTCAAGTGACAGTAGAACTTTTATTGCAAGATATCCATCAAACAACTGCTTATTTATTTTAAAAAGTCAGATTAATACAGGCCATATTTTATGGTCATATTTACCTTTGAACTAGACTTAGAGTCCAAACACTTCTTTCTTACTCCCATTCCTTGTGTCTTGGTCTGAGCCATCATCAACTTCCACCAGGATTACTTCATATATGTCTGTCAACACACCTAATTTCCATTCTTGCCTTCTAAGAGTGTGTTTCCAATACAGCAGAAAGGCAGTTATTTAAAACACAACTTAGGTCATTTTACCTTTATGAACAGACCCCTGATATTTCTCCCATCTCACAGAGTACAAGCTAGTGGTATAACAATGCCTTCAGGTTCTGACAGACACTAGCCCCATTTTCTCTCTAACTAGGATTCTTCTGATGTTCCAGCCCTAGCCTACAGGCTACTCCTTCAACATCCCAACCTCTGCTTTTCTGTTTTCTCTACCTGAAACTCTCTTCTCCCACGGAACCGTTTAGATAAATTTCTTGCTTCTTTTAACTGTTTTACTTAAATTTCAATTTCTCAGTGAGGTTTACCATTACCACTATAATTGTAAACAGCTCTTTGCAGGAAACTGTCTTCAGCAGGAAACGCTTTTTCTCTTCACTTTAGCAAAGCTATATTGTAACTAACTTTTTTTTTTTGCATCTTTATTGGAGTATAATTGCTCCACAATGGTGTGTTAGTTTCTGCTTTATAACAAAGTGCATCAGCCACACACATACACATGTTCCTATATCTCTTCCCTCTTGCATCTCCCTCCCTCTCACCCTCCCTATCCCACCCTTCTAGGTGGTCACAAAGCACCAAGCTGATCTCCCTGTGCTATGCGGCTGCTTCCCACTCTTGCACTGCTGGTGGGAATGTAAATTGATACAGCCACTATGGAGAACAGTATGGAGGTTCCTTAAAAAACTACAAATAGAACTATCATACGACCCAGCAATCCCACTACTGGGCATATACCCTGAGAAAACCATAATTCAAAAAGAGTCATGTACCAAAATGTTCATTGCAGCTCTATTTACAATAACCTGGAGGTGGAAACAACCTAAGTGTCCATCATTGGATGAATGGATAAAGAAGATGTGGCACATATATACAATGGAATATTACTCAGCCATAAAAATAAATGAAATTGAGTTATTTGTAACTAACTTTTAAACCAGACTCCCCCATGCTCTACTTATCTCTGGCCCAAGCACACATTTCAAATCTTTTAATCATGCAATACCTTGCCTAACTTGTGGGTTCTTTCTGTATATCAAAGAAGTAGAAATGAAGAATAAGTATTGATAATTAACAGACGACCATATCTCTTCCCTAGCTTCCCCTTCAGTAATCTTGTGAACACATGGTATGTCCAAACTGTGTGAACATGATAACATCTAGAGGAAGATCATGAGGAGTCAACAAGTCTGCATACAGTGGGGGGTGGTGATGACTCTGACCCCCGTCTCAATGATGAACTGAGGTTACTTCCCTCTTTCCCTTTAAAAGCTTTCATGACTGAGCAGAATCTTTAGAGGTGGTTTTTGGGGGACACTGAGTCCACCATCTCCCCGGATGGCTGGCATTCTGATTAATGGCACCTTTCCTTTCTACCATTTGTGAGTATTGATTTTGTAAGCAGCTAGCAGAGGGACCCCCAATTCATTTGATAACATAATTGTTATGGGAAACAGTGCTCCCACACATCCCTAATCTCTTTATTTTATTTGTTTTCCTTTTCGTACAGTACTTATCACTGTCTAACATGCTCCAATACTCATTTATTATTTTATTGTCTGCCTCTTTCTGCTAGAATGCATGATCTTTGCAGGTACAGATATTTATCTACTTTGTGAGGAGTTACAGAAAATTGAATACTCAGTAATATCCTCTGAGCAAAGAACGAAAGAGTGATACATAATATTTACTATATAACATATGATTACCATTTACCTGGCCACTAGGGATCACTCAATAAAAAGTGACCATTATTATATCTCAGATGCTTTTCATATGTGATCTCATCTATTATGAAAAACGGTATTGAGGAAGTCATTGGTGTACCCACGTGTTAGATGAGAAAACTGAGACTCAGATTAAATTACTACTAAGTAGTAGAGGCATGATTCAAACTAGGTTTCTCTCTCCACTCAAACTCGTTGACATAAAACAACAACACTATCTGCTTAAAATAGCAACTTCTTGGTAACCCTAATATTTTGGAATAGAAATTTATTTACATCATGTTTATTATAATCTTCTCTTTCTTGGGGAAAAACGGAAGAAAAAATTTACATTAAATCTTTTGAAGTAATGTGTAAATTTTCTGTTTATAAATTGAACACAGATAGGAAATGAAAGTCTCGTTTGCATAATACAGTCATATCACCTTATCCAGTCCTTTCCCCTGCAAATCTTTCACAAATTGTAGAGCTGCCTGATGAGCTAAAATTGAAAATGAATTTCTACCTTAGTTATAATCACCAGGGAAGCAAAATGGAATTGCCAAAAATCCAAATTTTGTGAATTTCAAATTGTATGTCTACAAGAATATTCTTAACAATAAATTTCATTAAAAAATAACCCTCCATGTTAAGTGTGTACCAAGACTTTAATGATACACATTTGGTTCTTCCTTTTTCCCATTTCAGAATTCCCACCTTATCTTTTAACTTCCTTATCACCCATGGCTCTTTTTCCATTCCCCTGTCAGATAAACCATCTGCACTCACCTTCTAATCTAGCCCTCTGTGGTAAGTGGAATAATGGATCTCTAAAGATGTCAACATTCTAATCCACAGAAAGAGACTTAGAAAAAGACTTTGCAGATATGTTTAGGTTAAAGATCATGGTATGGGTAGATTATCCTGGATTAAGGAAATTCACCCAATGTAAGCACATGGGTCTTTATAAAAGGGGAGCAGGTGGATCAGAGTAAAGGCAATATGATGGTGGAAGCATAGGTTGAAGTGATGTGATCTGAAGATGGAGGAAAGGGCTATGAGCCAAGGAATGTGAGTTGCCTCTATAAGTTAGAAAAAACAAGGCGACAGGTTCTCCCCTGGGACATCTAGGGGAAATGGAGCCCTGCCAATGCCTAGATTTTATCCCTGTAGCAGGACTCACTTTGGACTTTCAACCTTCAAAATATTAATTTGTGTTGTTTTGAACCATTTAGTTTGTGGTGATTTATTACTGCAGCAAGACAAATCTAATACACCCTCCCCACTCTTCTCTTCTTTACCACTGATATCACATCAGTTTTCAAAAAAAGGCATAACAAAGTTCATGTGGAAAGCAATCTGTTACAGAAGTCCCTCATCAAGGTTTAGATAATACCTTACTTTTAGAATTCAAAGGAAGGTGCATTTTTAAAACATCATCATATTAAACAATGCCTTAACACACAAAAAAATACTATCTACTTATATAAATTTAAACAGTGCCCTAAATGGGTTGTGATAGGTTCATTTTTTTTCTAGTCAAGAAATCTTTCAAAGTATCTATCAAATCACATGACTATTCTGTAAGATTACTATTAAAATCAGGAAAAGTCCACACATTCTGACAACCTCCAAAATAAAACACAATGTATCACTTAGTAATTCAACCAAGAAATCAACTCATGAAAGCCAACAAGATGAGCAGTAAAGTACAAGGTCTTAGTCCAAAAGACAATGAGGTTCTCAAAAGTAGATGAAAAGTTTGCAAAACCTCTCTAGTGGAGAAAAAATCTGGAGTGGGCCAGGTATAATTTTGAAGCTAGAGAATGGTCACATGACTCTGATTAGATTTTGGAAATTATAACTACAGTGTTCTCATCAATTACATGTATAATTAGGTGTTGACTTCCCTCTGTAAATATATATATGTTTTTAATTAATAAGCTTTATTTTTAGAGAAGCTTTAGGTTCACAGAAAGTTAAACAAGTAGTAGAGACAGTTCCCATATACACTCTCTCACTCTTTCACCCACTTATTTTCCTTTATTATTAACATCTTGCTTGGTGTGGTATATTTGTCACAGATGATTAATCAGTTTAGATACATTATTATTAAATGAAATCCATACCTTATGTTGTTTTACTCTTTGTTTTTGTGCAGTTCTATGTGTTTTGACAAATACATAACATCTTGTCTGCCATTACCATATCATATAGTTCCACTGCCCTAAAACCTAGTTTATTTTTAAAATGTATCCATATATTAATATTGTGTTTCTCTTCTGCTATTTTATAACTTAATTTTTGTTTATTTTCAACAATTTTGTTTGACATACAAGTCATTCTAAGATGTTACACCAACCTGTCCTTTTCCTCTGATTTCTCAAACCTACTTCTCCTAAAGGCAAATTGTTTATTCATTACCATGGAGACAATGGTTCTTTCTGCTACTAGATCTTTGCCCATACGATTTTCCCAACTGGGAAGACGCCTCACTTTTCTCCTTTGTGCAAATAGTCCAAAAGTTCCTGTTCAACTTTTATCTGTTTTGACTAGTCTGTGCCATGTCAGGCCTTTTTCTTTTATGGATTCCCAAATCAGGCACTGTCTCCATGCCATTTATCTAACAGTTAATCCTAGATCATTCTGGCCCCCTCCTGTTACATCATCTGGTATTGTTAGTTAACTTTCTGTTGTGTGAATATGTTGAATCATCATGAAGGTGAGGACTCTTATCTCAGTTTTTCATTGAACTCAGCAGAGAATCATCAGCAACTCAGCATCTTTGTATTGATTGGCAATAATAACTAAAAGAAAATTACTTCTTTCTTCCTGAGTACTGCTTTTTGGTGCTGAATGGTAGGATTCTCCTTGAGGAAATAGCTCATGTGCAGATTATTTTATAATAACAATAATACAGAGGAAGGAAGTTTTCAGAGAAGACACATAAAGATGGAAATAACACAAAGAAAGTTAGGACAGCTTGGTGGTAGACTGTTGATTTCACTATGCAGCCTCAGTGTTGAAGTTAATGGGACTTACACGAGCATCTGTGGTCAGTATGACTAGAAGAAGTTAAAGAGGGCTTTGAGGGCCCTGTGAGGCCGTAGGGAGGATGTAAAGCCTCAAGTCTGCAGATCCTGCTTTTTCTATTGCCTCCTTCTTTTTTTCATTTGTTTATTCAGACATTTCTGCCATCCACATTGTCTTTTTTGTGTGTGCTAGCTTAGTTGTTCTCTTTCCAAAGTCTGTGTGAGTGTTTGTGTGGCTGTGGTTGTGAACACAAAGCTCTCTTCAAAGAAACATGCATCTTCTTGTTTCTGTAGTTGTTTTTAAAGTTAGATGTTCATTCACAAAAAGATCTCTGTGCAGATGGCTATCTCACCTCTAGACACAGACAGAGCAATTACCCACCAGTGATCTTCTCCCAGGGCAGGAGAGCAGGAGAGCAGAAGAACCCATGAGTGTGGGGTGGACATTTACACGTATTGTTTTTCCCCCTTTGATTGAACATTCACTCTGGGGATGCTATAGGTAGGGGGGAGGAGGGGAGGGAAGTGAGAGGCCGAGGACAGCAGTGAATGTGTTGGCATGTATGGCGTAAGCTCTGTGGACCATTCCTTGTGCTCCTACATTTTACTCTCTGCTCAAAACAGTCCTACTGGATTCCTTGTCTCCTTTTACAACAGTAGCTCCACAGAATGCATCCTTTTCCCAAGTCACGAGTCAAACAGTCTTCACATTCTAGTCTATGTTAATCCAAAGTTTATGTGCTTCCCCTCTGTTCTACATTAAACACTGTAGTAGAGTGAGAAAAGGGATGCTATTCAATAAGCCCAATGTCTGGCAGCTATAAATTGGTGGAATCTCTATTGGAAACCAATTTTATGTGACCAAAGCCCATGCTGCTCCTACAAGGGGTTAATTATATAGGTTTTTCTTTCCATTTGATAAAGTGTTTTAAAAGTTAATGAAAATTACTTCCAAAACACACCCTCTTATTTCCCTACTGAGTTACAGTTTTATGAAGGAAGAAATTTAAAAATAAAAAAAACAGAAACAAATCAAATAATAATTGGACACCCAGTGCCAAAGATCATTAGTGGGTATTTTCATGAGTGTGTTTAAGAACCTGAGAATGAGGCTTGTATTGTTTGTTTTAATAACCTAAGAAACTCATGGTGTCTCACATGTTACTTACTTCATTCAGGCTTTGAATCTAAACAAGGAGAGATTTGATAATTGCATATCCTATTTTTATTTTTATTTTTCCCATGATCAATTGTCTCTATCCTAGCAAACTACTGTCATCTGCTTATTCAGTAAAGAGGCTATTTTGGGTTTTCAACTTACTAGAGAGCTCAGAATTTAACAGATATTTCATATGTATTTGACTACAACTGTTCATGGAAACAGATATGGTTACTGGAATCATTTATGTTATACCATAAGCTAGAATTAATATGTCAGTTACTAATACATCATGTCACAATAATCACTGTGGGGAGTTTCTTTTTTTCCCCCCTCAGATGTTAGTAGGATCAGTCACTATTTTTTTTCAATAAATATATGTATGTATGGAATTTTTCACTGCGTAGCTGTCACTGTGTTAATCACCACAGATTTTGTGCAGAAGCATATATCAAATTCCAGATGAGGATACAAAATGTGTAAATAGATAATTGAATACACAGTGAAAAGTGTTATCATGGAGCTAGACAGAATTCATGATCAAGTATTAGGCAAGCTTACTATTTGTCACTCTGTTCTTCACAGAGTTGGGTTACTAAAAGGAGAAAAGCACAGAATATTTCTAGAATTGAGAGAGAGAGAGAGAGAGAGAGAGAGAGAGAGAGAGAGAGAGAATGAAGATCCTGAAAATCCCTTCTCAGAATCACTTAGACTTCACTAAGGTTAATCCAGACTGAGGCTAATTAAGGAAACTGACTATGATGCTTCAGTGGGTCTCTATAGACTTTCCTCACCAATTCTCATAACTCAAATGGATATATTGATCTGTATTACTATTTTTGTCTGCATATTTTATCCCAGGAGAAGTAGAACAACTTTTCTGACGTCACAGAATTGGTAATGGAAAATTCAGTGTTCCTATTCAGGCTTGTCTTCAAAGTTTCTCTCCACTCTGCCATGTTTTAAGATATTGTAGAAAATATAGCAACTAGTTGGTTCAACTCTACTGATTCCTCTCCTTTTGATGAATACATTATTCTATGCAGATGCTGGAACTATTCAGGCAGAACAGTAACAGATCATTTAAGTTTGAATGTGATAATAAGCTATCCTATTACTAATAAAAATAACAGCAAAATGAAAGCACACAACGATAACAATATCCAAAATGTAGTTGATACATACAATTTGCAAAGCAAAACACAACTATAAAATAGATATTCTTGCTTTATATCTGAGGCAACAGGCACAGAAATATCAACCAACTTGGAGCTGTGATTTGAAAATAGGAGTTGTGGGGAAAAAAACTCCCATGGTTAACCATCATACAATGTTCTACAAATGTTTTCATAGGTGCATACCACATAGGCGTTTTTACCATCCATAAGGCAGCTGCATTTTAAAAATATTCCCTTAAAAAAAAAAGATGTTCATCTGCATATAAAATGTCCCATTGCTTCCTCAAAATGTTTATTTCTGGTGATAAGGTCAGTTTAGATCTAGTTTTTTGCCTTTTCTCATTTTCTTTGCAAATCTTCACATTATTTGATTAATAAATCAATCTCCTAAAAGACCAAAAATTTCTGAGAACACAAAAAATTAAGATGACTTAGTCTGTGGTCTCTTGATTCATCTTAAAACCCTCTAGTCACATGTTTATAAAAAATAGATAAGAATTGGCCATATTAAATATTTCCAAAGTTAAAAAAATATATACACACTTTAGATGCTCACATCAAGACAACTCAAGTTTTGAAATATAATCCAGACTCTTAAAGAAAGTCCTTCTCCACCAGAAGTTCATTAAGAATAAGGAAAAGAAAGTTCAGCAAGAGAAAACTGTGGTGTGAACTGGACTGAGGAAAGATCTGCATTACAATGTTGGTTCAGGGCTGTTAGAGTTTATTATTTGGAGTATTCCTTTGTCTTCCTGATGTATTATTAATACTTTTCAAATAAGGGCTCAAAATGTATGAGCTTACATGAATTTTCACCAGCCTGTCCTGCCCCAGGGAGCTATACTTGTTATAAAAGGAATAAAATCACTATACTTCTTGTGTCATTTTGGTGTAAGTCAAGCCTCACTCTCCTGGCAGAGGGAGAATTTTGAATTACAGCTGTGAGTAGATATGTTTGTTTTATTCTGTTGTAAACTACTTAAATCTCAGCTAAGCTAAACATTTTGCTTCAATTTGGGTTACATGGTAGAACTGGTCAAATACTGCCTCCTGATCTTATGATGGACTTCAATATGCCCTCATTACATATTTTATTTCTGCTTCTCAAACTTGCCCATTTGACAAGATAATTCCCTTTCTGTTGGTTGCCTTTAGCTCCCTGTTGATTTCCAGTTTACTCTCTATCTGGTTTTATATGTTAATTTACTATTTCTGCCATGATCTTGGGTTACATTTATGTCAATTGAACCATAATAAATGCAAGTTTAATAGTTTTATCACATAAAGGAGGGCTTGATTTTTTTCATGGTTTAGTCCAAAAGATATCTAGTATTGTATACTCTCCAGAAGGTTCTTGATTTATATTGAATGATGGGACTATTGAAGTTAAACATTCATTTTTAGGAAAATATTAACAATATTGGGAAGGTGTGTATGTGTGTAAGCACACATGTGTCTGTTTTAGAGTTGAAGACATACATACAAAATCTAAATATTTGGAGGGGGAAACTATGGCTGAAAGGGATTGAATAAGGTTTTCATCAAACACCATGCTTAGAAGCCATAGGTATATCTTTCCAAGTCAATACATTGTATCCTTATTCAATGGATCCTTCTTCATTTTGGCACCTTCAGTCAGAGCAGAGTTGCTGAAGCCAGACTATGTCGTAGCTGGAAATCCTCTTCCCAAAACATAGAAAGCATCTGAAGATATTAAAACAGAGGTAGATAGTCTCCCTCCCCCAAGCATATTTGATTTAGATGAGGCAAGTACCTAAGGTGTGAAATCATGTGGCATCAGTCTCTAGAGCCCAGAGCCTAAGTTACCTGAAAGCTTTGGCTATCGAGAATGTGTCCTTAAAGAACTAGTGTACAATGTGGTATCAATAGCAATGAATTGATCAAGACATATTTCTTTGAGGCGGGCAGGGGAGTATTATTTATTCATTATGGACACCTAAATCATTGACCATAACAATAGCTGGGTTTGTTGTGCTTCGTCTGTGTCAGCCACTGTTTCAATGGTTTTATATGTATCAACTCATAGGATGCTCACAACCATCTTAAAAAGGTAGATACTGTTGTTCTTACTTAACAGTTGAGGAAATGGAGATGTGGAGAGATTAATTTGCCAAAAATCAAACAGCTGATTTATTTATTTATTTATTTAACATCTTTATTGGAGTTTCATTGCTTTACAATTGTGTGTTAGTTTCTGCTTTATAACAAAGTGAATCAGCTATACATATACATATATCCTCATATCTCCTCCCTCTTGAGTCTCCCTCCCACCCTCCCTATCCCACCCCTCTAGGTGGTCACAAGCACCGAGCTGATCTCCCTGTGCTATGTGGCTGGTTCCCACTAGCTATCTATTTTACATTTGGTAGTAACAACTGATTTATTCCCAGAGCTTTCACTCAATCACTGTGCTCTATTATTTCTTGAATCATGTTCGCCCAGATCATGGATTGATGTAGAGCACCTCCTAAAGGCTTCTACCCCTCACTAAATGTAGAGTATCATAAATAACATAATAAGATTTGTAGCTCCCACACTCTAGAGTGAAGATATAATATGTTTTCCACATAATTGTATGCAACCCATATTAAGAGTATTGAGTGTTTTCAATCAGTGTCCTGTCCAAGTACCCAAGACACACTGTGTATTTACTGGAATGTCCACTTCTTTGCCTAGTCTAGACAGTCCTCCATCCTGCTTTCCTCTCACACCTGAATGCCAAGGATATAAGGTTTTTTACTGGGTCTTAAAAAGCCATCAGCTTGTTTTGTAACCGAAAGTGGGGTCCGGCTGCTCACCACTCAAAAGCTAATGAAGAGGCAAGTTGGTGGAAGGGAAAGTTTGCTTTATTTTGGATGCTGGAAACTGGGGGGTGGTGGGAGGTGGGTGGACTTCTGTCCAAAGGCCGACTCCACCCCACTGAGAATCAGTGGGCAAGAGCTTTTATAGACGGAGGGAGGGGACTACATGCAGAAACAGCACAGTCAGTTCTGACAGTCATCTTGAAATTGGACATGCAGTGGTCTGAACAGGGTCATCTTGATTGTTTTAGGTACAGTTAATCTTCAGTTCCAGGGTCAGTTTGTTCCCATTTCTTTGAGGCCAGTTCTCAGAATTGTGGCAGCTTATGTCATGGCTACAGTCTGGGCATCATGTAGTTAACTTCTTTCACCTGGTGGGGATTTTAGTCTCTATAAGACAGCTCAAAGGATAAGGCTCAGAACATTACCTATAGCCCGTGAAGAGGAACTAAAGTTCCTTGACTTTGCTTAATGACTAAACTATTATTTCTTAGTCTTGTTGTACTGTTTTCCTTTGTTTATGCATTTTCTCACTTCTCTGATTAAACTTATTCTTTGACTACAGTTTTTTCACAGGCAAAAGGCAGGTGGAGGACATGGGGCTAGGGGAAGACCACAGGGTGCTGCTCCATTTCAGTTTCACTTGGTAACCCAAAATGTGGCTGCAAAATATTGTGGTTTTCTTGCTTTAAGCCAAATCACCTACTAATTTACCTAAGCTTTCAAAACCTTAGTTTCCTCATGTGTACAACAGCAAGAATAAAAATGATGCCTTCTTCATGGTGCCTTTGTGACTATGAATGGAGTTAATCACATGTTGCATCTGTAATAACAGATGTTAGTTATCAGAGTAGGTACTGATTCACTTCTTTTGTCACCCCATGCAGGAGCAATGAGAAGGGATTTATATTGGAAAGGTCGTGTTCTAATTAGAGTCTGAACTAAAAATGAATCCTCCATTGAAGGGCTTTATGGGTCTCTGGTGCTGCCCCATTCCACTGCTTGACACCAGCAGAAGCTGAGGGTCAGAGTGTCTCCTATGTGGTTTGGACTACAGTAGATGTTCACCGAAAAAAGAAAAGAAAAATACACACAACATGAGAATTGTGAGTTAAGTTTTATTTGGGGCAAAATATTTACTATAGCTTGGAAGACAGCATCTCAGATAGCTCTGAGGAACTGCTCCCAAGAAGTATGGGGTGTGAAATAAAACTCACACTATATGGAAAGACAAGAACAATTTAAACGTAATAATTCTTCTCTGCCCTTTGGCCTTCACTCTCCCAGCACTGTGCATTTTGTATCCCCATTATGCATTGACCAAACCTCCCCCATCAGCAGAAATATCTGCTTAACCCTAAAGAGTAACATTCTCCCAGCATTAACAAAACAACTCCTTAAACGATAACACTCCTCCTCAATCTTATAAAGAGTCACAGGACACACTACAATTGCAGTTAAATCTGGACTGTGAAAACTGTCAATAATACATTTAATGTACAGCCTTCTGTCTCAGAAAACTTATATAAACTGTGTCTTGACTTGTAATGGGTGGATCAGTTCTCAGAGCTCAGGGATGCTCTTCCTGAGTTATAATCCTCAAATTTGGCTCGAATAAAAATTTCCAATTTTTTCTTAAATTGACTGATTAACTTTTTGTCAACAGTGGGAAGGTCAGTGTTATATGAGATTTTAGTGAGGAGGGGACGTGGAGCCAAGCACACATTTTGGCAGAGGCTCACTGCTAGTCACAGGGAGCAGATGTCATCATTAATAATTCTAGTGCTTTTCTAATGATGAGATGCAAGAAACTGGTCTCATAAAATCTTCTGAAAATATCTAACTACCTGAACGCTTGTTCTGCCAGTTTTTCCTAGGGCACAGAGTACCTCATTCCTGATCTCTGTCCTGAACTCATTTCAGGGGGTGTTGAAGATCAGGGGTCGCAACAGCTTGTGACCTAATCCTTATAGAGGAAGATGACAACTGCCAATTTTCAGTTCACATGATGAAGGGACAAAAAAATATTTTCCTTCTCCCGTTCCCCTTCTGTTCTTCAGCCAGTTTAATATTTAAAGTGATAGAAAATGATTAACAGGAGAAAAAAATAAAATAAAATTACGCATGTATAGGAGCCCCATAAATTCAGCCAATTAACTGAAGCTTATCTAATGCCCTGATATAAGGAAAGGGGAGGGGCTTAAGGATACAAAATGGACAAGAATTCACAGGAAGGCAGAGGAGATATTTAGAAAACAAAGGTTGTTTGCTCTGTTTGGTAAGTTTCTCAGGTAATAACACATCTCTAGTAATAGTCCCCTTTCCAATGTAAATTTAGGCAGTTGAGAAGAAGGTAAAGAGCTTTTCCTGAATGGACTGGGTTTTTGATTACCTTTTGCTCAAAACAATCCTCATACCAAAGTGGCATACTTGGGGGTAGAGAAACCTGCTCCTTTTAGCAGTAATGAACCCTACATTATAAATCCCATTGTTGACACTCTTCAGAATTAGCCAAATAAAGAGAACCAAGATCTCATGCCCTTTAATTCCACATAGCCATTCTCTATCCTCCTTTCTGAGTTTGGAAATATTGGATATAACATTTGCCAACTAAAATTGACACTTGCCACCTGTCTCTACAAGGATTAAGTCACAGGCTGTTGTACACCCCTGACCTTCAACACACCCTGAAAGGAGTTCAGGGTAGAGATCAGGAATGAGGCCCTCTGCGCTCTGGGAAGACTGGCAGAACAGTCTTTCAGATAGTTAGATATTTTCAGGAGAAGATTTTATCAGCCCAATTCCTTCATCTTCTCATATCTAGAAAAGCACTAAAATCATTAATGGTGACATCTGCTCCTCGTGACTAACAGAAACCTTCTGCAAAAAAGTGTGCTTGACTGCATGTACTCCCTCTTCACCAAAATTACTTATACTGACCTCTCCCCCTACCTTTTCTGAGCAGTTTCTCAGAGCTATTTGAAATGCTGTCTCTTGTGCTATAGTCCACGTTTTTCCCCAATAAAACTTAACTCACAACTCTCATGTTGTGCATTTTTTTTCTCAGTCAACACATCAGCCAAGGAGAAAGGGAGAAAGAGAAACTTTTTTCCAACCTCCAGGCGTCTCAAAAGGGAGATAGAGAAAAATAAGATATTTATCTATTATTTTAAAACCACCCATTTAGGATTTTTTTTTCTGAAAATGTACACAAGTCTCAAGTTTTATTCATTTAAAGTCCTCTACTGTAAAATACTTTCACCACAATTTCCAATTAATTTATAACACCTCCCTCCCTCAAAAATTTGTGAACCCACTTTTTTCCTTTGGTGCTAGGGATGTATGTTTAAGGGTTATTCTTGAAGGGTTTCATTTTTATAAGCAGTTTGTGTCTCAGGCTTCAGTTCCCATCTGTTCTCCTAGATAACTGATGTGGGACTAGGCACATGGAAAAGTCTGGATCCAGATTAGGTGCCAGCTGTTAATATAAACAGTGCTTCCTGGGACCCACCCTTATTCCATGTAAGCTTTGCTAATCAGGAAGCACTCTCAGATTTAATGCCTCCTACAAATGTGAGTTAGGAGGATCATGCTGTTTCAAGGTATGACTTTAGATCCCTCCTAACTTCCATCAGTCCCCAGAAGCTATCCCAAGTTATTATTTAAAATGTTGCACTTTCTATACAATGCAGTTTCAAGAGGAACTGGAAATGACTGCTTCAATGAATCAAGCTTGATAAGTCACAGCTTGATGGGTTTAAATATGGTGTCCCTTACCTTGATCCTTTCTAAGCAAGGGGCAGTTATTTAAATCTACTCATGAAACTGACACTTCCTGGAATGTATAATCAGAGGAGGGCATGGTCTTTAATAGAACTTAGACTAGGAGAACCCCCAGAAGCAAAAATTAACTTTGACTGGGGCACCAGTTATTAAAATGGAGGGTTGGAAAATCAGAATCCAAAATCTATTATATAGAGAATGGATAAACAAGTTCCTACTGTATAGCACAGGGAACTATATTCAATATCCTATGATAAACCATAATGGAAAAGAAATGAAAAAAGAATGTATATATAGATATATATATATATATATATATGTATATGTATGTATAACTGAATCACTTTACTATACAGCAGAAATTAACACAACATTGTAAATCAACTATATTTCAATTAAAAACAACAACGAAAAAGATATGCAAAGAATCTGGAAGGTATATGCTTTTTGAAGAGCTTGAGACACAGTCCTTAGAAAAGATTCACTTGATCTCTCCATAGCAAGAGTGAATATTCCTCCCAACTATTCACTCTCTTTTGCCAAATTTCCCTAGAATGTCAAGCAGCTTTCCTATTACTAAATGGGCTTTACAGGTACCATACGTTTAGCAGGGCAAGGAATGCTTGGAGGAGGTACAATAGTGAAGCAGTCATGGGAAATAATACATCTGTCCAACATTTGTAAAGGAGTATCATGGTTAAGATAATAAGACCCTCATGTAAACCCAGTTTTCAAGAACTTGTTGGCAAATCTGACCTCTCCTAGCTGTGTCATGTTTTGTAGACCTTAAAGTATTTCCATCTAAGAACTTCTGCCTGGAAAGACCAAAAGGAAGTCAGCTTCAACTCTTCAGCAGTCCCTATAGCATGTACAGGGCATGATTTCAGAGCCACCAGGAAATTCCTACTGCTCAAAAAATATTTCACCACCGCCTGTCACAATTACTGAAATGTTACCATGATAAGTTGCAATTTGGAACAATCAGTGCTTGTCAAGATTATTGAAAGGTAAATTGTGATATGCCTTATTCAGCTCATGCTGAAAACTGTCTGGTAAGAAGTATTCAGTGTGTATTTTGCCTCAATTTGATAAAGTTCAATGGTGATTACCATTTTGGTGAAGCACAGCTGGTTTCTTGTACAAAATGATTTCTGGCTCTAAACAGACCAGAATGATTGTCTCAATAGACCATTGCAGGTCTTAAAAGGAAGCTTGAAATGGACTGAAATTATCATCTTAGCTCAAGCCCTTGATGATCATAGTTTAAGGATTAAGACATGGCAATTATTAAAACACTATATTTATTGGACACTTTAGTCATCATGCAGCATTCTTTGTGGCAGGACTAACATTTGTTAAAAAAGACTTACTCCATTCCAATGACTGTGCTAAGATCTCTGTTTATGCATCTCATTTAAACTCATGGGGGGGTGGAGTCAAGATGGTGGTGCGGGAAGAGGCGGAGTTTGCATCTCCCCACAACTAAAGCGCCTGCTGGCCACTGGTGACAGACCTCAATGCCCAAGGAGACAGAAGAAACCCCCAGGCAAACTGGTAGGAAGTGGGGAGACAGAAGGAAAAGAAGTGGAGGCCAGACAGGACCAGATCCCCTGAGGGGTGGCTGAAAGGGAGGAGGGGTTCCCACACCTGAAGGGACCCTTGGGCACTCAGATCAGGGGGAAACGTGCCCAGTGTGTCTCCTGCCTAATCACTCAGGGAAGTCTGCCCAGTTCTCAGGCCAGGTCCTACATCATCAGAGGCTCCCTCTGGGCTGTATTGGTCCTGGGGCCATAGGAGGGAGGCCAGGGGAGAACAGGAGAGGCAGGTGGGAGGGGTCCTTCAGAACAGGGGGAGCAGGAGAGGAGGGGAGTGTGTTTGTCCCACCCACTAGAGCCCATAAAGCCTGCTGGGCTCTCAGGTGGGTTCCCCTGCCCTCTGAGACCAGAGGTGGGGGACACACCTGGGCCCCTCTGTTCCATCGAGCCTAAGCACAACCTCCCACACCTCCAGGGCCTTTTCCAACACTGTGGGTCCTAAGCAGAAGACCTACCCACTGCCTAAACCCTGCCCATGCTTAGGCCATGTCTTTCACAGCCAAGGTCTTTTCCACTTTTCTTTTTTTCTCCTCCTCTATTTTACTATTATGGTTCTATTTTACCTTCCAGGTGTTGTTTCATCTATATTATTAATATGCTTTCTAACATGTCTGTTAGTTTCCTAGTCTAATTATATTTTTTACTTTGTTATTGTTCTCTCTCTCTCTTTTTTTTTTTTTTTTGCCACACCATGCAGCTTGTGGGATTTTGGTTCATGAGCTGGGGGTTGGGCCAAAGCTCCTGAGGTGGGAGTTATGAGTCTGAATCACTGGACTAATAGAGAACTTCAGACCCCAGGGTGTATTCATTACTGTGAGGTCTCCTAGAGGTCCTCATCTCGGCACCAAGACACAGCTCTATTCAACAGCCTAGAAACTCCAGTGCTGGAAGCCTCAGGCCAAACAACCAGTAAGACAGGAACACAATCTCATTCATCAAAAAAAAAAAAAAGAGACAGCAAGAAAATATGTCACAGAGGAAGGAGCAAGGTAAAGACCTACAAGACCAAACAAATGAAGAGGAAATAGGCAAGAAAAACAATTCAGAGTAATGATTCAGAATCTTGGAAATAGAATGGAGGCATGAATCAAGATAATACAAGAAATGTTTAACAAAGACCTAGAAGAACTAAAGAACAAACAAACAGAGATGAACAACACAATAACTGAAATGAAATATACACTAGATAGAATCAATAACAGATTAACTGAGGCAAAAGAATAAATAAGTGAGCTGGAAGACAGAATAGTGGAAAAACTGCTGAGGAGCAGAATAAATAAAAAGAATGAAAGGATAGAAGATAATCTCGGAG
Source organism: Mesoplodon densirostris (assembly GCF_025265405.1). Lineage (NCBI taxonomy): Eukaryota > Metazoa > Chordata > Mammalia > Artiodactyla > Ziphiidae > Mesoplodon > Mesoplodon densirostris. The sequence goes on along the minus strand of NC_082668.1, from coordinate 106,027,784 downwards.
ACCACTGGGACAACATTAAACACACCAATGTTCAAATTATAGGGGTCTCAGAAGAAGAGAAAAAGAAAGGGTGTAAGAAAATATTTGAAGAGATTATAGTCATAAACTTCCCTAACATGGGAAAGGGAATTGTCACCCAAGTTCAGGAAGGACAGAGAGTCCTATACAGGATAAACCCTAGGAGAAACACACTAAGACACATATTAATCAAACTAACAAAAATTAAATTCAAAGAAAAAATATTAAAAGGAGCAAGGGAGAAGCAAAAAATAACATATAAAGCAATCTCCATAAGGTTATCAGCTGATTTTTCAGCAAAAATCTGCAGGCCAGAAGGGACTAGCAGGGAATAGTTAAAGAGATGAAAGAGAAAAACCGACAACCAAGATTACTCTACCCAGGAAGGATCTCATTCAGATTCGATGGAGAAATCAAAACCTTTACAGACAAGCAAAAGCTAAGAGAATGCAGCACCACCAAATCAGCTTTACAACAAATGCTAAAGAAAGTTCTCTATGCAGGAAACACAAGAGAAGAAAAGACCCACAAAAAAAAAGCAAAACAATTAAGAAAATGGTAATAGGAACATACATATCAATAACTACTTTGAATGTAAATGGATTAAATGCCCCACCCAAAAGACACAGACTGCCCGAATGGTTACAAAAACAAGATCCACATAAATGTTGTCTACAAGAGACACACTTCAGATCTAGGGACACATACAGATTGAAAGTGAAGGGATAGAAAAAGATATTCCATGCAAATGGAAATCAAAAGAAAGCTGGAGTAACAATACTATTATCAGATAAAACAGACTTTAAAATAAAGACTGGTACAAGAGTTAAGGAAGGACACTACATAATGATCAAGGGATCAATCCAAGAGGAAGATATAACAAGTATAAATGTTTATGTACACAACATAGGAGCACCTCACTACACAAGGCAAATGTTAACAACCATGAAAGGAGAAATCAACAGTAACACAATAATAGTAGGGGACTTTAACACCCCACTTACACCAATAGACAGATCATCCAAACAAAAAATAACAAAGGAAACACAAGCTTTAAATGACACAGTAGACCAGATAGGTTTAATTGATACTTATAGGACATTCCATCTGAAAACATCAGATTTCACTTTCTTCTCAAGTGCAAACAGAACAGTGTCCAGGATAGATCACATCCTGGGTCACAAATCAAGCCTCAGAAAACTTAAGAGAATTGAAATCATATTAAGCATCTTTTCTGACCACACGGTATGAGATTGGAAATCAATTACAGGAAAAAAAACTGTAAAAAGTACAAATACATGGAGAATAAACAGTGAACTACTCAATAACCAAGAGATCACTGAAGAAATCAAAGAAGAAATTAAAAAATACATAGAAACAAATGACAAATGAGAACATGACAACCCAAGACCTATGGGGTACAGCAAAAACAGTTGTAAGAAGGAAGTTTATAGCATTTCAGTCTCCCTTAAAGAAAGAAGAAGAAAATAAATAAAATAAACAATCTAACCTACACCTAAAGCAACAAGAGAAAAAAGAACAAAGAGGGCTTCCCTGGTGGCGCAGTGGCTGAGAGTCCGCCTGCCGATGCAGGGGACACGGGTTCGTGCCCCGATCCGGGAAGATCCCACATGCCGCAGAGTGGCTGGGCCTGTGAGCCATGGCCGCTGAGCCTGCGTGTCCGGAGCCTGTGCTCTGCAACGGGAGAAGCCACAACAGTGAGAGGCCCGTGTACTGCAAAAAAAAAAAAAAAAAGAACAAAGAAAACCCAAAGTCAGTAAAAGGAAAGAAATCATAAAGATCAGAGCAGAAATAAATGAAATAGAAACAAAGAAAACAATAGCAAATATCAATAAAACTAAAAGCTGGTTCTTTGAGAAGATAAACAAAATTGATAAACCCTTAGCCAGACTCATCAAGAGAAAAAGAGAGAGAAATCAATAAAATTAGAAAGGAAAATGGAGAAATCACATCTGACACCACAGAAATACAAAGGATTATAAGAGACTACTTCAAACAACTATATACCAATAAAATGGACAACCACAAAGAAATGCACAAATTCTTGGAAATGTACAATTTTCCAGGACTGAACCAGGAAGAATTAGAAAATATAAACAGACTTATCACAAGTAATGAAATTGAAAATGTAATTAAAAATCTTCCAACAAACAAAAGTCCAGGACCAGATGGTGTCACAGGCGAATTCTATCAAACATTTAGAGAAGAGGTGACAGTGATCCTTCTCAAACTCTTCCAAAAAATTTCAGGAGAAGGAACACTCCCAAATTCAGTCTACAAAGCCACCATCACCCTGATACCAAAACCAGGAAAAGATATCACAAAAATGAAAATTATAGACCAATATCACTCATGAATATCGATGCAAAAATCCTAAACAAGATACTAGTAAACAGAATCCAACAACTAATTAAAGGGTTCATACACCATGATCAAGTGGGATTTACTCCAGGGATGCAAGTGTTCTTCAAAAATGCAAATAAAACAATGTGATATACCATATTAACAAATTAAGGAATAAAACCCATATGATCATCTCAATCGATACAGAAAAAGCTTTTGACAAAATTCAACACCGTTTTATTATAAACACTCTCCAGAAAGTGGGCATAGAGGAAACCTACCTCAACATAATAAAGGCCATATATGACAAACACACAGCAAACATCATACTCAATGGTGAAAAACTGACAACATTTCCACTAAGATTAGGAAAAAGACAAGGATGTCCACTTTCACCACTCTTATTCAGCATAGTTTTGGAAGTCCTAGCCACGGCAATCAGAGAAGGAAAAGAAAGAAAATGAATACAGGTTGGAAAAGAAGAAGTAAAACTATCACTGTTTGCAGATGACATGATACTATATATAGAAAACCCTAAAGATGCCACCAGAAAACTACTAGAGCTAATCAATGAATTTAGTAAAGTTGCAGGATACAAAATTAACACACAGAAATCTCTGGTATTCCTATACGCTAACAATGAAGTATCAAAAAGAGAAATGAAGGAAACAATCCCATTTACCATTGCAACAAAAAGAACAAAATACCTAGGGATAAACCTACCTAAGGAGGCAAAAGACTTGTACTCAGAAAACTATAAAACACTGATGAAAGAAATCAAAGATGACACAAACAGATGGAAAGATATACCATGTTTTGTATTGGAAGAATCAGAATTGTGAAAATGACTATACTACCCAAAGTAATCTACAGATTCAATGCAATCCCTATCAAACTACCAATGGCATTTTTCACGGAATTAGAACAAAAATTTTACAATTTGTATGGAAACACAAAGGACACCAAATAGCCAAAACAATCTTTAGAAAGAAAAATGGAGCTGAAGGAATCAGGCTCCACAACTTCAAACTATACTACAAAGCTACAGTAATCAAGACAGTGTGGTACTGGCACAAAAACAGAAATATAGATCAGTGGTTCAGGATAGAATGCCCAGAGATAAACCCACACACATATGGTCACCTAATTTATGACAAAGGTGGCCAAAACATACAATGGAGTAAAGATAGCTTTTTCAATAAGTGTTTCTGGGAAAACAGGACAGCTACATGTAAAAGAATGAATTTAGAACACTCCCTAACACCAAACACAAAAAATAAACTCAGAATGGATTAAAGAACTAAATCTTTTTTTTTTTTTTTTTTTTTTTCGGTATGCGGGCCTCTCACTGTTGTGGCCTCCCCCGTTGCGGAGCACAGGCTCCGGACGCGCAGGCTCCGGACGCGCAGGCTCAGCGGCCATGGCTCACGGGCCCAGCCGCTCCGCGGCATATGGGATCCTCCCAGACCGGGGCACGAACCCGTATCCCCTGCATCGGCAGGCGGACTCTCAACCACTTGCGCCACCAGGGAGGCCCAAGAACTAAATCTTAAAACCAGAAACTATAAAACTTTTATGGTAAACATAGGAAAAACACTCTTTGACATAAACCACATCACAATCTTTTTTGACCCACCTCCTAGAGTAATGAAAATAAAAACAAAAATAAACAAATGGGACCTAATTAAACTTAAAAGCTTTTGCATAGCACAGCAAACCATAAACAAGACGATAAGACAATACTCAGAATGGGGGGAAATATTGTAAATGAAACGATGGACAAATCTCCAAAATACACATACAGCTCATAGAAGTCAATATCAAAGTAAAAACCAAACCATCACAAAATGGACAGAACACCTAAACAGACATTTTTCCAAAGAAGACTTATAGATGGCCAGGAAGCACATGAAAAGATGTTCAACATCACTAATTATTAGAGAAATGCAAATCAAATCTACAGTGAGGCATCACCTCACACCAGTCAGAATGTCCATTATCAAAAAATCTAGAAACTATAAGTGCTGGGGAGGGTGTGAAAGAAAGGGAACCCTCTTGCACTGTTGGTGGGAGTGTAAATTGATACAGCCACTATGGAGAACAGTATGGTGGTCCCTTAAACAACTAAAAATAGAACTACCATATGACCCAGCAATCCCACTACTTGGCATATACCCTGAGAAAACCATAGTTCATAAACAGTCATGTACCACAATGTTCATTGCAGCACTATTTACAATAACCAGGACATGGGATCAACCTAAATGTCCATCGATAGATGAATGGGTAAAGAAGATGTGGCACATATACACAATGGAATATTACTCAGCCATACATGTGGGAAACGGTCGGCCTTGAGAGCAAGCTGCGGACATGCCAGGCATGCTGCTGCTGCTCAAAGGGACTATGCCTACTTGTTCCCCTCCTGGTTTCATTCCATAGAAGATAAATCACCTGGGCCCAGAGATCAGAAAGAATGTAAAATGAGAAAAGAAAAGCTGTCTCCGCCCTGCACATGCAGGTTATTTTGGATAATTCTGGGCTTATGGGTTTCCTCCTAGGGAAGTTAACCTTGAAGCCGAGACAGTCTGTAGATGATGTAACCCACCATCTGGCAACCAACATCCCTTTTTCTAGTCTATATAATATGCAACTGTAGCATAATAAAATTTGCCTTGCAACCATCAGTTGTCTTGGTCCTTCTGACCCCATTCGTCAGTGCTATTTCTGTTCCTACACCTTCCCTTCTGACCCTGGGTGGTAAAATCCTCTTTCTCCGGCTGGCCTGTGGCACATAAAAAGAAACGGAATTGAGTTATTTGTAGTAAGGTAGTTGGATGTAGATACTGTCGTACAGAGTGAAGTAAGTCAGAAAGAGAAACACAAATACTGTATGCTAACACGTATATATGGAATCTAAAATATACATATACATATATACATATATATATATATATATATATATACATATATATATATATATATATATATATATATATACACTGATGAACCTAGTGGCAGGACAGGAATAAAGATGCAGACATAGAGAATGGACTTGAGGACATGGGGTGGGGAGGGGGAAGCTGGGGTGAAGTGAGAGAAGCATCAACATATATACACTACCAAAAGCAAAATAGATAGCTAGTGGGAAACAGCAGCATAACACAGGGAGATCAGCTCGTGCTTTGGGACAACCTAGAGGTGTGAGATAAGGAGGTTGGGAGGGAGGATCAAGGGGGGGTGGGATATGGGGATATATGTATGCATATGAATGATTCTCTTTGTGTACCACAGAAACTAACACAGTATTGTGAAGCAATTATACTCCAATAAAGATCTATTTAAAAAATAAAAATAAACATTATCACAACCTTGCAGGGTAAATTCTATATTCATTTTAGAAATGGAGAGACTGGGGCTAGAGGATTTCAGGATTGGTTATGACTTCACACTTAGGACTACATGACATCTAAGCCACCGTGTCCAATTATCTCATTTAGGACAAAATACACATTTTGGCCATAGTACGTACTATTTGGGAGAGAATCAAAGTTCTATTAACTTTGGTGCTATGAAAATTTTAATTTTTGGATCCTTGTAGTTTCTGGAAGGAGTAAAGAAAATTAGCTGATTTTGTTCCCCACAGAGAAAGAGCTTGATGTTTATATATAGGTAGTAATTATAATATTTTGACTTTATCACCCTTTACAAAATAACAGTATGTCACCTAGGAAGATTACAATATGAAGGAGAAAGTGATCTGATTAAGACTCAAAATTCAGAGTTGTCCTATTTCTCTTACTAATCCTTTTGATTATTTTTTTTATTCAGTTAATCATCATAGTCTGATAAGAACGAACCAGTTCAAAATGCATTTTTCCAAAGCAAAGGCTAGTTTGCATTGCACCCTCCATACTTTAATAAGTGTCCCTTGTGCTATCAAGGATGTGTGAGAGCAGAGGTGTAGGGACTGGAAAGTTTGGGATGGGAGCAGATGGCCGAGATGTCAATTTCCTCTTTTTATTTATCATATATACCTTTCAAATAAAAATAAATTTTATTGACATCCTATTTTATAATTTATGTAGTTGCCTCCATGCACTTTTGATGGTCAGATTGCAGTACTTGAATTTTACCCTCTTGGAAAATTGATGGAGGGTGTTAAGATGTGAACCCCAATTCCTGTTACATATTCCTAGTTTATTCTCAAATCTTCCAAACACACTTTCATGTAAGGGAGAAGCTATGGATGTTAGCAGGACTATGAGCTACAATCATGAAAATATTACACAGGTAAATATTTAAGAAACAGGTCTAAACCTCACATATTGAGCACAGACCAGGAAGACACCCAGAAGCTAATTTTAATTTTGATTGGAGCACCAATTATTTGCTGCCATCAGCAACAAGCATAAGATAATTATGGTTTTATCTATTTAAATATTTACATCTATATCCATTTCTATCATCTATCTATCTATCTAGAAATCATATCAATCATCTATCTTCTATCATCTATCTAGAAATTGCAAAATAGCATTTGGTCCATGTTTCTCATAGTTCACATTATTTGGTTCTCTATATGACAATTCTCCATTGGTGACATTTATAATGAAACACTAAGCATTCAAGGAAACCTCAGAATGGATACTCTCTCTGGAGACAACTTTATGGTCTCTGTGTATTCACGGTCTTCCTTATCCAGAGCTGGTCCACCTACTCAGCTCCATCTTCCAGTTGGAAATATCTATTGGTGGAGGCTGCTCTCCTCTCCATCTTTCTCCTACTTTACACTCTCTCCTCCCTCTGTGGTTTGCTTATCTCTTCCTGGAGCAAAAATAATCTCTCTCCACCTATCCAGGGCTTATCCATCCTTTACCACCCATCACATATTCTCTTCCTTCCAGAACATGACTAGGGTACATAGTGCACTTTTACTTTTCTGAATTCCTAAAGCTTTCCAGTTCAGACATGGGCGTGTAAATACAACCACAATAAAAGCCATACTAATATCACTGTTCAGCTGTAAGTAGATAGTGAGGCTTGTCATCACAGTGATGTACGAACATGGTCTATGAAGTGTGGCTTTCATTCTGAGAGGAAGCCTTTCCTATACAACTGAATATAGGGTCATGGCTTCTTTTGTTCTAACACCACATACCTTAATAATTGTTTTTGCATTTTCATGTTTCATGCATGTAAATGTAATGTCTCAGACCACAAGCTACTTTTGGAAAGGGGCAGGTAATTTTCATTAAACAATGCTCTCAGTGCCTGAATCATAGTGTAAGTAAATCACTACTTGCAGAATAATGAAATTAATGGGCTGATGCCTCTTTCAAAGGTAGAAAGCATAATATAATCAAACATATTTTTAGTATGTAGAAGGCATAAACATTTAATAAATATCAAGTCAAATTTGATTAATAATACATATTTATATATTAATATTAATTTTTATGTAGATTATTAGTGGTGCAAAGATAGGTCAATACATGTTCAAGTTCAGGCAGATATATCTTCTGTCTCTAACCACCAGCATTGCCTTTAACATGTGTATTTCCCTTGTTTGGGGGTTTATTAGAAACACAATTGTAACTACAGAGAGAAACCAGGAAATTTTATAAGATAAATAACATAGCAATTTTTACTAAATAACCATTCTCCTATTAGCAGGTCAGTTATCTTTGTGTCTCAATCTCTGATTTTGTATAACTATCATAAACAACCATTTATTGTTTTGTGTACAAACATTGGTCACTAAAACTGGGTAACCAGCTGGGCAAATAAAGATACCATGAAATTTCCAGAAGAGAAATGCAGTGTAAACTTAACACCCTTTATCCTGACTATTCCAAGATGTTATACTCATTGTATTAGCATCTCCAACTAACAAGGGCTGGACCAGCTGTTGGATACACATCATTTTTCTTCTTGGAGGCGGGAGGGATGGGTCCAAAGTGTACCATTAAATTAGGCTTTGTAACAGGTTCAGTAGCAATAACAATAAGAACTCATCAATCAGAGTCTACAATTGGCACTTCCAGAAACATTTGACAATTTTCTCTTGGCATGCAGAAATACATGTGGCAAAGCATGCCAGAACTCTCTCCAGTGCCCCAGAGATACTTATATAAAACCTGAACTCAAATTAAATGCCTACTCTTTTGCTACCACCAGAGTTCTATTTAGCAATGTGTTATTCACTGTCATGTTAACTTGCTGGTGGTGTTTTACCTTACGTCAGTATAACTGATATCCTTCTCAATCATTTGCTGTTTTCTCCCACAGATATATGCCGTATTTTCTTCCTGACCACCCTGACTTGATGTTCACAGTGCCTTCCCTTCAAGCTGCCAGTGAAGTGGATGCAATAGCTTGTATCAGGAATGTTTTGAATAGGCACCACACAAACCCTGGTACAATGGATTTATTGCAGTAGGGTGTGTTTATATGTTGTAGAGAAACAAGAAGACCAAATGGAGTTGAGAGACTGAAAGATGAATCCTATTTCTTCATCCTAACCCAAAACAAAACAAAACAAAACAAAACAAAAACAAAACAGAAAACAAACAAATAAAAAACCCTCTATAAATCTCCTGCCTTTTTATGATGCTCTTGTGCAGACAACCTTTTAACTCTCAATGACAGAAAGCACTGAAGTTCAGTTGTGATGCTGCATTAGGCAGAAATCTCTATACCTTGCCACTTTGTAGATGAATATATATATACTGCATATCATCTCAAGAATCTGAATTTCCACAGTCTTTAGAATTCAAAACCTTCCTTGCCTTATTTAACTCTGCTTTCTTTTATTTTTCTTTTTTACTGCAATAATTCTTTCTTTTACTCATCAGCTTGCCTGAGTCTCAATTAAGTATCTTTATTTTCTTACACTCAACCCTTTAGTGTTGCATTGTTGATAGAATTCTGTGTTTCTTTTTCTTATAATTGTGCCAGATTGTATCCTCCTATAGGGCAGTGTATCCCAAGAGTTGAACAGATAGTCATAAGCCTTATATTTGGTAAATATTTGTTGAACAACAATAAAAACTTCATAAATCTTTCACACCATTATAAATAACAAGCTATTTCAATTTTTCATCATCAAATCCTTCTTTTAACTCACTCTAATTAAGCTCATGCCAGAAATAGTCCGTTTTAAACCACCTTCTATATGAAAACTAAGCTCTTTTATTTGCCTCTATTTCTTTCTGTAATTTAAATCCAAACCCTATTTTTTACCATAGAAGGGAAGTAATGGATTAATGATTGGACTAATCTAATATTCAAGATTAAATTCAGGAATCACTTCTTGATGAGCAGGTGGCAAACTAATGTTTGAGTGGGAAATTAAAAATGGATTCATATGCAAATCTAGTATTGTGCATCTGTAGCTCACTTAATGAAAGCTGGTATTGTTTTAATTAGGTTAATAATTTTGGATAAGTAAATTATCAGTTAAAATAGTACTGATCAAGGGAAAAAGTCATATCTTGAATAGACAAATTTTCAAGGTTGAAAGGCTCCAGCTGACTCTATTCACCCTGGTGTTAATTACCTTCATCAACTAGCATGTCAGTCATGGCAATAACTTAACTTTTCACTAAGCATGTGGTCCAGACAAAATAGTTCTCTTCCTTCCGCATTGCCTACTCAGAAAGCATTTATCAAAAAATCTCTACATAAAATGCATAGAATGTTGGAAATAAAAGGGAACTTGAAGTTTATTTTGTCCATAACTATTTATTCAACATTCATCCAATCTGTTCCTCAGCATTATCCAGATCTGATTGTATTGCTTTGGCTCAAACTCAACCAGACTTGGGGAGCTAAATTTATCAGGACATAGTATCCATGGCTGGACAGTGTCAAATAATTCTAAATTGCTTATACTGATCTCAGGCCTGCCTTTTTCATTGATGCTATTCTACCTGCTAGAATCTACACCAACAGCTTGAGATATATTTTTTTAGCATATGATACTTCTTCTAATATATGCATATGATTATCATGTGCTCCTTTAAAAGTTTAAGTTCAGAAGTGATCACAATATTCCAGATAAGTCTAGCTAATGTATATTCAATGGCAATATTTCATAAAGATATTCATACAAATACACTTTATTTCCTCTTTCTGTCTGAATAATAAAAACTTCATCTGACTTAAAAAATGATTCCCCTTTTAATTTTCTATACTCTTATTTTTTCTGTGTCTAAGACCTCTTTGTGTGTTTCTTGTAGAAAATATAAATGATAGGTATTTTACAGGATTAAATTTTTAAATTTTTTCACTCAGTAACTTCCAAATGTCATCCTTAAGTCTCCACAGATTTAAATTGTTGCCATGATTATTAGGGGTGGGGGAAGTGAGAGAAAGAATCTGATTTTCTCAACTCGGGAGGATTTCTCCAAAGTTCCTTAAAAAATAGGACTATTTGATACCATCAAGATGGTAAATATTCTGTTCAATAAAGACAATACATTTTTAAATAGATTTCTTTTTGGTATGTTGACCAGTGTTTCTAAATAATTTACCAGTTCATTTGTCATTTTATCCTAAGAAAATATAGAAAGATTCAGAAAAAGAATAAGTGACAATTCCAACACAACAAATTCATAGCTCTGTGACGTGGAAAAGAAACTAGTTTTTCCAAGGTTCAGTTTTTTCTCATATGTAAAGTAGGCTAATTTGTTACTATTTTGCAAGAACATTTGTGTGGATGAAAAGAGGGAAATAACACATGTAAGCCATATAATACAGGGTCTGCATCAAGATAGACTAAAGAACACATTCCCTTACTTTTACAATGTGGAAAGTTATATTAGCAGGATATTTTATGTTAAATAGTTTGGTTTCTGACTAATTTAAAGAACAAACATTCAAAATAATATCTGTCTTACTTTGCTTGAAACTCAGCTGAATAATGAATAACTGAATTGTCAGCTATATGAAGAGAGAAAGCAACTATGCAGGTTACAGGATAGAACTTAGAGGACAAGACATTTTGAGGTAGTCATTTTGGCACATATGTCTACTATATGAACATTTTGGAAACTATATAAAAGTTTCAGAACTTTTAGTACCAAATGGTATGAGCAACCGATACCTCCCATCATAATATATTTCTTATTCTATCTCTGATTCACACCACATTTTTTGTTCTATTTTCACGTTGCATAGGGTAGGATCACAGTTAGGGCAATACTCAAGGGTAGCACTGGATTGGGTGCCCTGAAAAGTGATGTTAATTTGCCTCTGTAGAGGCACACGCAGAGAGTAGAAGTTCATCATCCATCCTGCCAAAGCAACTGAAAACATAAATCAAGGTTTACCAGATGTCTCAGCCAGTCCCTTCTGGCTCACATATCATGTTTAGGATGATGCTATAGTTTTCAAAATACTGCAGAGGCAGATTAAAACATTCAATGTTTTCAAAGGACATTTGAGATAACGAAAATAGCAAGTGTGGGCCATCTTTAATGAGCTACTCTCTCAGGGGTGATCTGAACCAATAAAGGTAAATTTCTGAGTCCAGAGATCACATCTCTTGCCAAAACAATGAACTTTACAGCAATGTATTGAAGGGTAGAAAAATGTGCCACCCCAAAATATGCTGCTTGAGCATAAGGGTTATTTTTGTCTAAAGGCACTTGAGAAAGAGCAGATGCAAGAAGGATGTTCTAAACTCTGTTTTTTTGTTTTTTTTGTTTTCCCTGAAATCAGGAGATAAAAAGCTTCTGTGAAATATGCTCTCTCGGTATCAGGAGAAAACAAACATTCTTTGATAGAGAGTTAAAGCTGAGAAAATTCTGTAAAAATAAAACTTGTTAAAATAATTTTTATTTTCTTTTAGCCTCTCCATATAATTTTGTTACTTTTTCTTAGTTGCTTCTCTTTGTTCAACCTAGAATAAAAGCATTTAGGCTTTGCCACTTCTTTGGGTCTTCCTTATGAAAGCTCTCATATCATATAAATATTTCATTAAATAAATCTGTATGTTTTTCTTCTGCTAACCTGCCATATCAATTTAAGTTTTAGGCCCAGTCAAAAGCTCAAAGAGGAGAGAAGTAAATTTTTTATCTCCTTTGCAAGTCTCTCAAAGTTGAAATTATGTTTCTGCTTCTGCCACTATACTGCTCATGTATTCTGGCTATGGTGTACTGAATTTACTTATTCTTCATTTCACAATGCCAGGCAAAATTCCTTGTATGTGTTAGGTATACCTTTTTAATGTTGGGAGACAAGAGGGGGATCAAAGTGTAGAGTAAATGGTCCTTAATGAGCATCTACTACATGACAATGACCACACTGTCTCCTGCATTTACTATCTCACTAAATATTTACTACATTATTAAAAGTAATGACTATTTATCCTTTTAACAGACAAAGAAACCAAAGCATTGAACAGGTTGAAAAAGTTATCAAATACATAGGTTGGTAAATAGAAAAATTGGAATCAATATTCATGTGTAATTAATTCTAAGTCCTTATGCTTTCTGTAATCATTTGCTGCATTTCTAGAAAAAATGCAATGCTTATTAAAGCTGAGAAACATTTTTTTAATAAACCATAATTGAAAAGAATATGAAAGTAACATAAATATAATTATATATTATATATATAACTAAATCACTTTGCTGTATGCCAGAAACTAACACAACATTGTAAATCAACTGTATTTCAGTGAAAAAACAAGAATAAATTAAAAAATAAAGCAGAAAGATATGGAATGCATTTATAAATATTTTCATAAAAATTAATGAAAATATCAAAAGCTCTGTTTTCTAAAATAAGAAACCTCAGTTATCTGAAAAATTAACTTTTATGAAACAGATCATTCTCTCACACTGCTGGATAAATAAGGTATTGCTATGACTGAGAAAGAGAATAAAATGATTGATGAATCACCAAATGTCACATGTGAACTTGTTTTTTAAACTTAAGACTATTCTTTGTTTGATGAAGATTCATATCAACTGGATTTTACATCTGGAAACAGATAGCTCTTGTGTAAAAAAATAAATTCAACTCTGACAGCATTAAGAAAGTATTTGCATCCATATATTTTTACAATGGATTCTATGCTTATTTAGATTCAATTAAAGATAAATGGAACACAGACTGTCACGTTATTGGCTGAAATGTTACTTGTCAAAGTTAACACAGCACTATACCAGAAAGACGAATGCAGTGTTTCTGGAGATGCAATTTTAAAATATATATATCTATCTATGTATCTATGTATCTATCTATATATCTATATCTATATCTATATATATAGATAGATATACACACATCTCAAGCACAAATTGTCACATAATGAGGTTACTTGGAAATAGATTTCCAACATACAAATGAAGAAGGGCAAAATGAGGAAAATTTTAAAAGAAAGTGAAAAAAACTAGAAATCATATATTAATACTAGAGTATTTGCAATCTCTCTATCTATTCCTCCTCCAATCCTTCTCCAATTTTTAAGAGCATAGAAATGGGCACTCAAGATGACAGTTTTTCTTTTTCTTTTTTTTTTTTTTTTGCATGGATGGAATTCACAGAAAAAATTTTAATGAGTTTATTGTGAAAGTAACATTCTCATAGGTTGCTGGTGGTAGTGTAAATTGATGTATATATCTTGGATAATATTTAGACAGAAGATGATAGGTAGATATGGATATACATATTTGAAATATTTTTCCTCAAAATTCCACTTCTTAGAATCTATGCAAGATATACAGAATTATTTTATTCAACATTCTTTATGATTATAAAAACTTAAAACATTCTAAATGTTCCACCTATACCATCCTAAAAGAAACTATATAAGCAAGAAAGTATGTAAAATAAGTTGTAACTAAGTGTTATATATGTACACACACACACAAAGTAAAGTAGGCTAAACTATGTATAGAAAAAGAAAATAAAACAATGTTAACATTGTAATTTTGAGTAATATTTTCTTTCTTCATTTACATTTTCAGTACCTAATTTTTCATAAATAAAAATATGTTGCTCTTTTTTTTTTTTTTTTTTCGGTATGCGGGCCTCTCACTGCTGTGGTCTCTCCCATTGTGGAGCACAGGCTCCAGATGCACAGGCTCAGTGGCCATGGCTCACGGGCCCAGCCTCTCCGTGGCATGTGGGATCTTCCTGGACTGGGGCACGAGCCCGCGTCCCCCGCATCGGCAGGCGGACTCTCAACCACTGAGCCACCAGGAAAACCCTATGTTGCTCTTATAGTTAGAAAAATAAAGCCTTGCTTGTCCCTAATTTCTCTAGTAATCTGAGAAATGATCATTCATTCATTCATCCACACTTATATGTAAGGAGAACTTACAATGTGTTTGATATTGTATGATGGGCCAGGATAGATAGAGAATACAGAAAGTTAATAATTCTTTTTCTGCAGTATTACATCATCTATTCATTACTGTGTCTACGGAAGGCAAGAATATGATAAAAATAAATTAAGTACAAAGTTAAACTTGTTTGTTGATAGAATGCTGACTTTTGCTCCCAGAAATTCAGATTTCATGAGAAAATGAAATAAAAAATATTGCACTGGTTAAAATAGACTTATCAAATTTTATTTTGGAAAGTAAAGAGATTAAAATAAACATTTAATGCAAAACCATTTATTATTAAATGTTCTTAATTGATATAGAATTTATTAAAAGTGCTTTCTTTTGGTAAAATTTGTTAATTTGGAGGTTCATATTTAAGATGAAACACAGAGAATAATTCAAATGACTTACCTTATCCAACACTTTATTTTGAGCACAATTATTGACAAAAATTTTGTTTCACATGGAAATAATGACTAAAATGAAAACAATGTTATTAATACTTCCTTCGATTTTGTGTATTCTGAGCAAATTTGTTTGAGGCCACTTATGTCTAAGTCTGAACATTATGGAACCCTGATTACTCAAGTCAAAAATTTATTCCTACAGAGATCATATTAAAAAAAAAAAAAACTTTGTTATATTCAGGCACAAGCCACCAGCAGTAGAGAACCACATGTATAACAATTATTACTATGTCATTTTTGTTCCTATCACCCTCACCATCATCATCATTACCATGTACATCATCACCATCACCATTATCACCATCATCATCATCACCATGTACATCATCACTATCGTCATCATTACCATGTACATCCTCACCATGACCATCATTACCATGTACCACCATCATCATCATCACCATGTACCACCATTGTCATCATTACCATGTACTACCATTGTCATCATCACCATCACCATCATAACCACCACCTTCAGTAGCAACAGCAGCAAGAGCATCATCATTATTATGAGCATTATTATCATCATCATCTTTAATGGTTCCATTTTAATGGTCATGAATTATCCTAAAGGGATTTACATGGAGTTCTCTCAATTAATGTTCTCTCTGACCTTACAGGATTTCTATACACTAATTATTACCACTCACAGATGAGTAGCAGAGGCTGAGAGGAGTTATCTAACATCACACAGCAAATAAATTTGAGAGGTTCCAGAAGCCTGACCCTGGATCCTGTTTTATTACTTGTGCTTTAGAGCAATTGGAATAACAATTGAATATATATTCTACCTCATCTAACTCATGTATCTGTTGTGAGAATAAAGCAAAATGGTTTCCATGAAATAGTCAAATATAGATTAATGTGAAACATGAAGATATCTAAACATACTATCATTAATTAGAGTACCTTACAAGTAATTGCTGAAGTTTAGGTTGTGAGGAATACATGTAAATGTATGTAGACAAAGGAGGTAACATTGTCCAGATGCTATCATAAGACTTTTCTTTTTGAACATGGACAAGTTGCAGAAGCTATAATTTAATTACACTACTCTTTTTATTTCATGTGACATATAAAGCCTTCTCATTCCCAAGATCTTCTCAGTGTTTGAAATTCATGTGGGACTCTGAAAGAAGAGAAGGAAGACTTTCTGATACATTCTTTTCTTCAGCAAGTCAGGAACCAATGCACAGATTTTTCATAGATCACATCAAATTTTATAACATAGATATTATGTGAAAATACTCATATGAAACTAAAATTTTCACAATGGCTATAATAGAATGAAGCATTAGTACAAGTGTAATTAATTAATGAGAGTCACTAATTTTATTTTAGGTTTCATTAGAAAATATAATCTTCTATTTAAAGTCTGTTTAATAGAGTAAAATCACATATCACGGTGTGGTTTTTATCCCTGAAACATGTAAAAACACTCTTTTTTGTAACATTTGGTTTATCAAATGAGTGTAAGGATGCCAATTACACTTTCCTTGGTAGGCATGATCATACTTTTGAATGTTGCCTGCAACTTTCTCCCTTTTTTATAATTTTTTTTTTCTGATTGCTTCCTTTGTCATTCTGTACAAATTTGTCCCCCTATAAGAAATAGCCACCTACCCTTGGGGCTAGTATAACACAACTTTGACCTTTTTCTGATATGTGACAATAGTGTTTTCTTTACAAATGAGATTTTTGAGAACAGAGCTGACTCCTGTATATGTATATGAAGGCTAGAAAGCTCTCCATGTTTCTTTGAAGGTTTTGGACAAATTATCACTGTATTAAAATGGTTCCATGTTTTCAATAAATGTTTTGCTATGATCAAGATACAGTTTTATGAACAACAGATTGAAAGAAGCTGTAAATGTACCTGTTAAATATATGGATTTTAATAATGTGTCTTTGTCATGGTTCGAATCCATCTTATATTCTTTACAAACTTCTCTCAAGATGAGATAAAATCCTTTAAAAAATCTTAGCAGAAAAACGGGTGGGCAAAGTGCTAGACCTTTTAAGAATTCCTTGGCAAAACATGTCCACTACCACTACCTGATGTCCAGTATCTTTGTAATAACTTTCTGGAAGAATACATTTTGTCTAAGGATCTTCATGTAAACTCTTATTTGATCCTCATAATGAAGCCAGTCAATGGTAGAGTAGGTTCTGTTCCCTTTTAGACTGTTGAGAAAAATATATGCAAGGGATGTATTTGCCTCAAGTTACAGATCTAATGAATTTTAATGCACAGTTCCAGTTTTCTTTTCCTTGCATTTCTGTGCTTATTGACTAACCTCACATAGCCCCTGGGTCCTTTTAATCCATATATTATCTGCCAGTAAAAGTTGATTATTGAACACAATTACAACATTTTTTAGGCAACTGCTTAATTATAGACTGCATATGCTTTGTCTCATTTAAATCTCACAACTAGATAGAGTTGATACTGTGATCTGTGAATTACATGAGGAAATTATAGGGCACATTGGTAGGTTCACCTCTATTACCTTCATCATTACTAATCACTTATAGAAAGAGGAGTGTTGATTCTGTTATGACTTTGTGCATAACAATTGGTACAGTGTTTTATGTCTTTTGAATGAAGATTAATATTTTATTTTGTGGAAACCACATTGGTTAAACCAATGCACAGTTTGTTAACTACTTAATATAATTCTTAATTATATGGAGAACCCCCTTAAAGAATGGCATTGTATTCTATAGAATACAGTCATGTGAAGTGGTCAGTGATCATTAGACTGATATTTCCCATTGGCTAAACTACTTTATTTAAAACAAAGCAAAACACAAACTGGTTTGTTGTTTCTCCTTGGATTGGGGAAATTCACTTGGGAAGTGGGTGCTGGTTATTATTGTTTGTTGTACCATTCAGTTACATTCCCTTAAGGATTCCACTGAGGTTTCTGTGCTCAGTGTTTGTTAGGTCGGAGATGCAACCCAACCAATTGTACAGTGAAGAAGATGAACTTTTTGAATACTGCTATTATTTATTCAAGCAGGAAAACCATTCCCTCAGATATGGACCTGCAGTTAACCTTACACTGTGCATTTTCTTGTAAAGAGATGAAACAATTCAAGAAAATGGCTAGGAGGGAGCTTCCAGCAATTCTGACACCTAAATCTTTCAGTTGAAAAGTCGTTGAAGTCTATTATACACATCTGTTAAGTCAAACACATTTTGTGAAATTTAGAAAAAGAACAAAGAGTTTGCATTACTTATGATGTGGGAAACTTTTCTTTCAATTTGCTTTTTCTCTTAACTTTCTTATATTTTAGTTAATTCTCCTCTTGTAGCAAGATTGTAAGTCTGAGCTCCTGAATGCTGTCTCTAACCTCCGATCTCCCAAGAAATGCTTTCTGTTTCTGTTCTGAATAACAATCATTTTCCTACATATGTTCTCTTTAGAGCATGGAATTGTGCAGTGGTTAAGGAATTTCTACGTACATAAAAATCACTTTGAACCTATAATTACAATGCAACTTCCCAGACTTCACTCTTCTTTTCTGAGTCAGGTCCTCAGGATGGTGCCCAAGGACGTTTTAACTCAGATGACTTTCATATACTGTTTATGGGAAACACACCAAATCAACAGTCTAAAACTGGCGTTGACAAAATATGGCTAGTGAGTGAAATCTAGCCTGATGCTTGTTTTTTTAAGCAAAGTTTTATGGAAACACAGCCAAGTTTACTTGTTTACATGTTGTCTATGGCTTCATTCATACTCCAGGCAGAGAGAAGAGTACTTTCAACAAAATCCTTATGATTGCAAAGCTTAACATTTTTGCTCTCTGGCACTTTCTAGAAAAATTTGCTGACTCCTGTTTTAAAATCCTGAAATATATTTGCATTATGCCTTTAGGCTCTTGTACAGAATGCCATCAAATACTACCCCTATCAAAAAATGAAATACTTACCCTCTCAGAGATATTTGTTTCCATGTGGGTCTTCACATTCTTCCAGGGAAGCTTCCCTTGCCATGAAAACTGATCTAAAGGAACTAACATGAGCACAAATATAGCTTCTCCTCATTTAATGGCAAAATAATTGACCAGGTAAGTCTGTGTACATATTCTCTTCCACTCTTCCACTCTAACTGCAATTTGGAAGTTGGTCTGACTCTGAAGGGATTTAGTTGTTCCTGGTCCTATCCAGAGATAAAAGTAAGTAGTTTTAGGGTTGGTAGTAGACTGTCTTTGTGCTTGTCTCCTGGAGTAATCTTGACACTGAAAGGTAATAAACTTTAGAGTGAAGATGTTTTAGCCTATAACTAACCATGGGCTGGGATATATGATGTTATATAATCAGCTGTCTGTGATAACTACATGTTGTTGATTATTCTAATGATCACCTCAATTTCTCAAAGTTTTTAATCATTTAATTTAAAAGTTCTTCTTGACATTCAACCATACCATTTTTAAAAATCATTTATTTATTTATTTATTTATTTATTTATTTATTTATTTACATTTGGTTGTGCTGGGTCTTAGTTGCAGCTTGCAGGCTCCTTAGTTGTGGCATGCAAATTTTTAGTTGAAGCATGCATGTGGGATCTAGTACCCTGACCAGAGATCGAACCCTGCATTGGGATCATGGAGTCTTAACCACTGTGCCACCAGGGAAGTCCCAAACATACCAATCTTTAAGTTATAATTTCAAATCTCATCCACTGCACACTGCTTACCTTACAACCATCCTAAAAATCTATATCAATCAGGACCTTATGTTTGAAATTTAAGTATCTATCTATCCCTATAATTTTATAATTACCCTGACAGGACAACTTAATACTTAGCACAATTAAAAATGCATATATTTTTTAGTCAGAAAAATGGTGAACCAAGCTCCATGTTCTTGTTCCTCCACAGAAACATTGAAAAAACCCGAAGATGTCTGAACTAACTTTGAGCTCTGAAAAATAGTCAGAATTTTACAACAACAAATCAAATATCGAATCAAGATTCTTCTTCAAAATGGCAGGAAACTATTGTGGTATTAGTATTTGTCCTTGCATCAGCTCCTGCATAGCACAGCAGTGGTCTTCATCTTGGGCAGGTGCCAGCCCAGTCCTAAGTCCTAACTTGACCCAAACCTCCTAAAACTACAAAGAGCAGAGCAGAGCATTACTTACAAATTATTGTGTACAGTTGTCATAACTTGCCTGAGGGACACTTGAAAGACTGATACAATATATGTATCTGTTTTGCACAACATGGAAGGCAAGGGAGGAAAGTGACAGGCACTGCTTTTAAAAACTACAAGAGGACTACAAACCAAGAAAAGCTTGGGGCAAGAGAATATGGGTGGAAAAATACAATAGACCATATAAGGCCTGAAGGAAAAGAAAGGATGAGACTTCTGTGGGAAATTAAAACATTCAAAATCAATTGTATATACAGCCACACACATGCCCAAGGAAGTTGCATGCTCATCAAAGCCCTGAGAGGGTCTTTGGCTTTCATCTTGGCCAATCCAGAGGCCCAGAGGAAGCTTAGCTAAGTGAAGAACCAATACAGTGTCCATCTGTAAACACTGGGAGTAGTTGTTCTCCCTTTTAAAAATATATATTGGGTACTTCATCTATGTGTTTGTTTGTTTCATCTCTTGGCAGTCCAGGAAATCACTGTTAAGCCTTAACTGAACACACACAAAAGTAACAGAATTAAGAAATCATATATGACGAGGAAAGTCTCTGTAAAAATAATTTGGAAAAGTCTGAAAAAGAAAGGATTACTACAGCCTTCAAAAACCAAAACCAAATCAAAACTAAAACCAACCAGCAAACCCCAAGGAAGAAGGAAAATCTTATATCCAGAGTAGTCATGTTATAATAGTCAAATACCCAAATCTCAACAAGAATAAAAAATTACAATGCATGCAACAGGAAGAATTACTTAATTCAGAGGAACAACTAAATTGACACACACACACACGTGTGTGTGTGTGTGAGTGTGTGTGTGTGTATTAATATTTATTAAGCAAGCCTAGATATTGGGCCTACTAGTCAAATACTTGAAAACACTTGTCTTAAATATACTCAAAGAGCTAAGGGAAAAAATGGACAAAGAGCACACACACACAAAGAAACAAACAATAAAAAATATATGGAAAAAAGGGGAATATCAACAGAAAGAAAGATATTACAAAAAGTATCCAAACAGCAGTTCTGGAGTGGATATCTACAATAATAAATAAAAACAAACAAACAAAATTACTATATAAACCTGACAACAGGTTTCAACTGGCAGAAGAAAGAATTCGCAAACTTGAAGATAAGACAACTGAAGACACCAAGTCTGAAGAAAAAAAAAAAAATGAAGGTAAAGTACCTAGTGGAGTTATGGGACACCATCAAAGAGACCAATATAAATATTATGGGAGTTATAGAAGAAGAGAGAGAATGAGGCAAAAGATTGTTTGAGGAATAATAGACACAACCTACTGAATTGGATAAAAGAGTTGAATTTACAAATCTAAGCCATGCAACAAATTCTAAGTGGGAAAAACCCAAACAGAACAGATGGAGACACAAATGGCCAAAGACCAAAATAAAGGACACATTCTTAAAAGCAGCAAGAGAGGAGCAATTTATCATATACAAGAGTTTCTCAGTAAGATTATAAGCTGATTTCTCTTGAGAAACCATAGAGGTAAGAAGGTAGTGAGACGATCTATTTAAAGTACAGAGAAAAAAGAATATTGAAGAAAAACAAAGAATTATTCATCCAGTAAAATTGTCCTTCAAAGTTGAGGGAGAATTTAAGATATTCTAAGATTTTAAAAAAGCTGAGGGAGTTTACTACCATTAGGACTGCCCTAAAAAAATAAAAAAAGAATCCATTATAAAAGGATGTTAAAAAGTAACTCCAAAACATATGAAGATATAAAATTTCCAGTGAAGGTAAATACATGGACAAATATAAAAACCAGTATTATTCTAATTATGATTTGTCACTCCACATTCTTTCTATAGGATTTAAAAGACAAATGCAAATATATATATATATATATATATATATATATATATATATATATATATATATATATATATCTGTGGCATCAATAACAGAAAAAGGGAAATGGAGCTATATCAGTTTTGGTTTGAGGTTGAACTTAAGTTAATATCAATTCAAATTAGATAGTTTTAACTTTAGGATTTTATATGTAATCCTTATGTTAGCCACAATTAAAATATCTGTAAAATACTCATGAAAGGAGATGAGACTGGAATTAAAATGTGTCACTACAGGACATCAGCAAAATTAAACTAGGAAGCTCCAGGACCCCATTCCTTATTTCCCCATAAAAATGCCAAACAACAACATAAAGACAAAAGTAGCTTTGTGGAACACTGAAAACAAATCAGGGATCTGCAGCCACCAAGTGAATGCGTAACTGAGACAAAGCCACATTCAAAATGATAGAAAATTTTGTAACATTTTTGCTTACCTTTAGCCCAGCCCCATACCCAAGACAATGTGACATGGTCAGGAAAAAGCCACCTAGTTCCTATCTTCTCCCTCAGGATGGAAGAGAAAAAAGAAACTTGCTTTCAAGTTCCATCTTAAGAACTGGTCAAGAGACTGCTTGAGGGTGTCTGTCTCTCCTATCCCAGAGTGCTAACAGGAAAGGTGGCATAGTATGACTATCATGATAGAGCCCAATGAAAGGGACTGAGACATAAGATTGCTGCAGAGGGAATGCATTACCATAAGTGCCTGAGGTCAAGAGGTTAACCACCCAGGAATACAATAGAACAAATAGCTAAGGCTCTCAGAAGAAGCAAGGATAAGATTGTTAGAAAATTAAGACATTTAAAAATAGCAATGTATACAGTGGAACTGGAACCTAAATACAGGCTCAGATTCAGGGAAGACACATTCCCAAAAAACACTTGAGAAGACCCTGAGCTTTTATAACAGGCTGATTAGCAAAGTCCAGATCACAAAGAATGGGAGAAGTAGCTGTTTTTTCAAATGACCAATTTTCAACAAAATATCACAGGACATCAGAAAGACACACACAAAAATAACACAGAAGGAAAAAAAAGGGAAGATGGTGGAAGAGTAAGATGTGGAGATCACCATCCTCCCCACAAAGACATCAGAAATACATCTACACGTGGAACAACCCCTACAGAACACCTACTGAACGCTGGCAGAAGACCTCAGGCCTCCCAAAAGGCAAGAAACTCCCCACGTACCAGGGTAGGGCAAAAGAAAAAAGAATAAACGGAGACAAAAGGATAAGAACGGGACCTGCGCCAGTGGGAGGGAGCCGTGAAGGAGGAAAGGTTTCCACACACTAGGACCCCCTTCGTGGGCGGAGACTGTGGGTGGCAGAGGGGGGAAGCTTCGGAGCCGCAGAGGAGAGCACAGCAACAGGGGTGTGGAGGGCAAAGCAGAGAGATTCCCGCACAGAGGATCGGTGCTGACCGGCACTCACCAGCCCGAGAGGCTTGTCTGCTCAGCCGCCGGGGCAGGCGGGGCTGGGAGCTGAGGCTCGGGCTCCCGAGTTCAGATCACAGGGAGAGGACTGGGGTTGGCTGCATGAACACAGCCTGAAGGGGGTTAGTGCGCCACGGCTAGCCGGGAGGGAGTCCGGGAAAAAAGTCTGGAGCTGCCAAAGAGACAAGAGACTTTTTCTTGCCTCTTTGTTTTCTGGTGCGCAAGGAGAGGGGATTAAGAGCACTGCTTAAAGGAGCTCCAGAGACAGGCGAGACAGGCTCTCTGCGCGGACCCCAGAGACGGGAATGAGATGCCAAGGATGCTGCTGCTATAGCCACCAAGAAGCCTGTGTGCAAGCACAGGTCACTATCCACACCTCCCCTCCCAAGAGCCTGTGCAGCACACCGCTGCCAGGGTGTCATGATCCAGAGACAACTTCCCTGGGAGAATGCACAGCATGCCTCAGGTTGTTGCAACATCATGGGGGCCTCTGCTGCCGCAGGCTTGACCCACATCCATACCCCTCCATTCCCTGGCCTGAGTGAGCCAGATCCACCGAATTAGCGGGTCCTGTAACCTTGTCCTGTCTGAGCGAAGAACAGACGCCCTCTGGCGACCTACATGCAGAGGCGGGACCAAATCCAAAGCTGGACCCCGGGAGCTGTGTGAACAAAGAAGAGAAAGGGAAATCTCTCCCAGTAGCCTCAGGAGCAGCTGATTAAATCTCCACAATCAACTTGATGTACCCTGCATCGGTGGAATATCTGAATAGACAATGAATCATCCCAAATTGAGGAGGTGGACTTTGGGGGCAAATATATATATTTCCCCCTTTCCCTTTTAGTGTGTATGTGTATGCTTCTGTGTGTGATTTTGTCTGCATAGCTTTGGTTTTACCATTTGTCCTAGGGCTCTGTCTGCCCTTTTATTTATTACTTAAAACATTTTTTTCTGAATAATTATGTTTTTATTTTAGTAACTTTATTATATTTTACTTTTTATTTTATTTTATAATCTTCTTTCTTTCTTTCTTTCTTTCTTTCTTTCTTTCTTTTCTCCCTTTTATTCAGAGCCATGTGGAGGACAGGCTCTTGGTGCTCCAGTCAGACGTCAGGGCATGCCACTGAGGTAGGAGAGCCAAGTTCAGGACACTGGTCCACAAGAGACCTCCCAGCTCCATGTAATATCAAACAGTGAAAATCTCCCAGAAATCTCCATCTCAAGACCAAGACCCAGCACCACTCAATGACCAACAACCTACACTGCAGGACACCCTATGTGAAACAACTATCAAGACAAGAACACAACCCCATCCATTAGCACAGAGGCTGTCTAAAATCATAATAAGGCCCCAGACACCCCAAAACACACCACCAGATTCAGACTTGCCTACCAGAAAGACAAGATCCAGCCTTATCCACCAGAACACAGGTACTAGTCCCCTTCACCAGGAAGCCTACACAATGCACTGAAACAATTTTAGCCACTGGAGACACACACCAAAAACAATGGAAACTACGAACCTGCAGCCTATGAAAAGGAGACCCAAAACACAGTAAGTTAAGCAAAATAAGAAGACAGAGAAACACACAGCAGATGAAGTAGCAAGTCAGAAACCCACCAGACCTAACAAATGAAGAGGAAATAGGCAGTCTACCTGAAAAAGAATTCAGAATAATGACAGTAAAGATGATCCAAAATCTTGGAAATAGAAAGGAGAAAACAAAAGAAACGTTTAACAAAGACATAGAAGAACTAAAGAGCAAACAACCAATGATGAACAACACAGTAAATGAAATAAAAAATTCTCTAGAAGGGATCAATAGCAGAATAACTGAGGCAGAAGAATGGATAAGTGACCTGGAAGATAAAATAATGGAAATAACTACTGCAGAGCAGAAGAAAAAAGAAAATAACAAGAATTGAGGACAGTCTCAGAGACCTCTGGGACAACATTAAACACACCAACATTAGAATTACAGGGGTCCCAGAAGAAGAAGAGAAAAGAAAAGGGGGACTGAGAAAATATTTGAAGAGATTATAGATGGAAACTTTCTTATTATGGGAAAGGAAATAGTTAATCAAGTTCAGGAAGCACAGAGAGTCCCATACAGCATAAATCCAAGGAGAAACACGCCAAGACACATATTAATCAAACTGTCAAAAATTAAACACAAATAAATCATATTAAAAGCAGCAAGGGAAAAACAACAAATAACACATAAGGGTATCCCCATAAGGTTAAGAGCTGATCTTTCAGCAGAAACTCTGCAAGCCAGAAGGGAGTGGCAGGACATATTTAAAGTGATGAAGGAGAAAAACCTACAACCAAGTTTACTCTATCCAGCAAGGATCTCATTCAGATTTGATGGAGAAATTAAAAGCTTTACAGACAAGCAAAAGCTAAGAGAATTCAGCGCCACCAAGCCAGCTTTACAACAAATGCTAAAAGAACTTCTCTAGGAAGGAAACACAAGAGAAGGAAACGACCTACAATAACGAACCCAAAACAATTAAGAAAATGGGAATAGGAACATACATATCGATAATTACCTTACATGTAAATGGATTAAATGCTCAAACCAAAAGACATAGACTGGCTGAATGGATACAAAAACAAGACCCATATATATTCTATCTATAAGAGACACACTTCAGACCTAGGGACTCATACAGACTGAAAGTGAGGGGATGGAAAAAGATATTCTATGCAAATGGAAATCAAAAGAAAGCTGAAGTAGCAATTCTCATAACAGACAAAATAGACTTTAAAGTAAAGACTATTACAAGAGACAAAGAAGGACACTACATAATGATCAAGGGATCAATCCAAGAAGAAGATATAACAATTGTAAATATTTATACACCCAACATAGGAGCACCTCAATACATAAGGCAAATACTAACAGCCATAAGAGGGGAAATTGACAGTAACACAATCATAGTAGGGGACTTTAACACCCCACTTTCATCAATGGACATATCATCCAAAATGAGAATAAATAAGGAAACACAAGCTTTAAATGATACATTAAACAAAATAGACTTAATTAATATTTATAGGACATTCCATCCATAAGCAACAGAATACACATTCTTCTCAAGTGCTCATGGAACACTCTCCAAAATATATCATATCTTGGGTAACAAGTCAAGCCTCAGTAAATTAAAGAAAACTGAAATCGTATCAAGTACCTTTTGTGACCACAATGATATGAGACTAGATATCAATTACAGGAGAAACTCTGTAAGAAATACAAACACATGGGGGCTAAACAACACGCTACTTAATAACCAAGAGATAACTGAAGAAATCAATGATGAAATCAAACAATACCTAGAAACAAATGACAATGAAAAGACAATGACCCAAATCCTGTGGGATGCAGCAAAAGCAGTTCTAAGAGGGAAGTTTACAGCAATACAATCCTACCTTAAGAAAGAAGAAACATCTCAAATGAACAACCTAACTATACACCTAAAGCAATTAGAGAAAGAACAACAACAACAACAAAAAAAAAAACAGAGTTAGCAGAAGTAAAGAAATCATAAAGATCAGATAAGAAATAAATGAAAAAGAAATGAAGGAAATGATAGCAAAGATCAATAAAACTAAAAGCTGGTTCTTTGAGAAGACAAACAAAATTGATAAACCATTAGCCAGACTTACCAAGAAAAAAAGGGAGGAGACTCAAATCAATAGAATTAGAAATGAAAAAGAAGTAAAAACTGACACTGCAGATACATGAGAGATTACTACAAGCAACTCTATGCCAATAAAATGGACAACATGGAAGATATGGAACAAATTCATAGAAATACACAAGCTTCCGAGACTGAACCAGGAAGAAATAGAAAATATGAACAGACCAATCACAAACACTGAAATTGAAACTGTGATTAAAAATCTTCTAACAACAAAAAAAGCCCAGGACCAGATGGCTTCATAGGCAAATTCTATCAAACATTTAGAGAATATCTAACACTTATCCTTCTCAAACTCTTCCAAAATGTAGCAGAGGGAGGAACACTCCCAAACCCATTCTATAAGGCTGCCATCACTCTGATACCAAAACAGAAAAAAGTGTCACAAAGAAAGAAAACTAGAGGCCAATATAGATATTTGAACATAGATTTGAAATATAGATACAAAAATCCTCAACAAAATACTAACAAACAGAAACCAACAGCACATTAAAAGGATCATACACTATGATCAAGTGAGGTTTATCCCAGGAATGCAAGGATTCTTCAATATATGCAAATCAATCAATGTGATATACCATATTAAAAATTTGAAGAAGGAAAACCCTATGATCATCTCATAGATGCAAGGAAAGTTTTCAACAAAATTCAAAACGATTTATGAAAAAATTCTCCAGAGTGTAGGCATAGAGGGAACTTTCCCCAATATAATAAAGGCCATATATATGACAAACCCACAGACAACATCATCCTCAATGGTGAAAAACTGAAACCATTTCCACTAAGATCAGGAACAAGACAAGGTTGCCCACTCTCAGCACTATTATTCAACATAGTTTTGGAAGTTTTAGCCACAGCAATCAGAGAAGAAAAAGAAATAAAAGGAATCCAAATTGGAAAAGAAGAAGTAAAGCTGTCACTGTTTGCAGATGACATGATACTATACATAAAGAATCCTAAAGATGGTACCAGAAAACTACTAGAGCTAATCAATGAATTTGGTAAAGTAGCAGTATAGAAAATTAATGCACAGAAATCTCTAGCATTCCTATATACTAATGATGAAAAATCTGAAATTGAAACTAAGAAAACACTCCCATTTACCATTGCAACAAAAAGAATAAAATATCTAGGAAGAAACTACCTAAGGAGACAAAAGACCTGTGAGCAGAAAATTATAAGACACTAATGAAAGAAATTAAAGATGATACAAATAGATGGAGAGATATACCATGTTCTAGGATTGGAAGAATCAACACTGTGAATATGACTCTACTACACAAAGCAGTCTACAGATTCAATGCAATGCCTATCAAACAACCACTGGCATTTGTCACAGAACTGGACCAAAAAAAATTCACAATTTGTATGGTAACACAAAAGACCCCGAATAGCCAAAGCAATCTTGAGAAAGAAAAACGGAGGTGGAGGAATCAGGCTCCCTGACTTCAGACTATATTACAAAGCTACAATAATCAAGACAGTACGTTACTGGCACAAAAACAGAAATATAGATCAATGGAACAGGATAGAAAGCCCAGTGCATGCACATATGGTCACCTTATATTTGATAAAGTAGGCAAGAATATACAATGGAGAAAAGACAGCCTCTTCAATAAGTGGTGCTGGGAAACCTGGACAGCTACATGCAAAAGAATGAAATTAGAACACTCCATAACACCATTCACAAAAATAAACTCAAAATGGATTAAAGACCTAAATGTAAGGCCAGACACCATCAAACTCTTAGATGAAAACATAGGCAGAACACTCTGTGACATAAATTACAGCAAGATCTTTTTTGACCTACCTCCTAGAGAAATGGAAATAAAAACAAAAATAAACAAATTGGACCTAATGAAACTTAAAAGCTTTTGCACAGCAAAGGAAACCATAAACAAGATGAAAACCCAACCCTCAGAATGGGAGAAAATATTTGCAAATGAAGCAACTGACAAAGGATTAATCTCCAAAACATACAAGCAACACATGCAGCTCAATAACAGAGAAACAAACAACCCAATCCAAAAATGAGCAGAAGATCTAAACAGACATTTCTCCAAAGAATATATATAGATTGCCAACAAACACATGAAAGAGTGTTCAACACCATTAATCTTTAGAGAAATGCAAATCAAAACTACAATGAGATATCATCTCACACCGGTCAGAATGGCCATCATCAAAAAATCTAAAAACAATAAATGTTGGAGAGGGTATGGAGGGAAGGGAACGCTCTTGCACTGTTGGTGGGAATGTAAATTGATACAACCACTATGGAGAACAGTATGGAGGTTCCTTAAAAACTACAAATAGAACTACCATATTACCCAGAAATCCCACTACTGGGCATATACCTTGAGAAAACCATAATTCAAAAAGAGTCATGTACCAAAATGTTCATTGCAGCTTTATTTACAATAACCAGGACATGGAAGCAACCTAAGTGTCCAACAACAGATGAATGGATAAAGAAGATGTGGCACATATATACAATGGAATATTACTCAGGCATAAAGAAGTACGAATCTCAGTTATTTGTTGTGAGGTGGATGGACCTAGAGACTGTCATACAGAGTGAAGTAAGTCAGAAAGAGAAAAACAAATACCATATGCTAACAGATATGTATGGAATATACAAAAAAGAAAAGAAAAGAAAAAAAATGTTCAGAAGAATGTAGGGGCAAGATGGGAATAAAGATGCAGACCTACTAGAGAATGGACATGAGGATATGGGGAGTGGGAAGGGTAAGTTGGGACAAAGTGAGAGAGTGGCATGGACATACTTACACTACTGAATGTAAAATAGATAGCTAGTGGGAAGCAGCTGCATAACACAGGGAGATCAGCTCTGTGCTTTGTGACCACCTAAATGGGTGAGATAGGGAGGGTGGGAGGGAGGGAGATGCAGGAGGGAAGAGATATGGGGACATATGTCTATGTATAACTGATTCACTTTGTTATAAAGCAGAAACTAACACATCATTGAAAAACAATTACACTCCAATAAAGATGTTAAAAAAAGTAAAAAATAAAAATTATCTGCAACTAATATTATATTTTTAATGTATAGCAACTATTTAGACTTTCCAGCTGACCCATGTGAAGAAAGCACTGTAAAAATTAATAAATCTAGATAGTATTAAAAAAATAAATAAGGAATAAAGACCCATTCAAATAAATAAAATAAATCTCCAATACATAAACAAAATGAGAATATAAACAAGAGGTAGAAATTAATTTAAAAAGAACTAAGCCCAAAATCCTAAAGTTGAAAAACACAATAACTGAATTGAAAATTTTAATTCAGGGGGTTAAACAGCAGACTAGAAGTCTCAGAAGTAACACTCAGGGAATTGAACTCAAGTCATTTGAAATTATTGAATCTGAAGAGAAAAAAATAACAATAGTTTAACAGAGACTAAGGGACTTATGAGACACCACTATGCAGAACAACATATGTATATAGGCATTCCAGAAGGAGGATAGAGTGTGAAAACTGAAGAGCTTATTTAAAGAACTAATGGCTTAGAATTTCTCAAATTTGGGAAAGACAAGTAAAAAATACAAATGCAAGAAGCTAGCACAATGCAAGAAGGAAAAAAATATTCCAAAAGGACTCACAATGAAATATATTATGATCAAACTGTTTAAAGTCAATGACAGAGAGTAAATCTTGAAAGCGCAAAAGTGACTTGTCATATACATGGGAGCCTCTGTATACTTATCAACTGATTTCTCAACAGAAACTTTGCTGAGCAGAATGCAATGGAATGAAATATTTAAAGTGCTGAAGGAGAAAGGTAACATAAAACAACTAATTCTACATGTAGCAAAACTGCCCTTCAAAAATGATGGATAATTTAAGAATTTCCCAGATAAGTAAAAGCTGAGGGAATACATTACATGGTTTCTGTTCATGGGAGTCCTTTCAGTTAAAACAAAAGACAGTAGACAGCACTTAGAATGCATAAGAAAATATAAAGTTCTCTGATAAAGGTAAATATAAAGACGAATATAAAAACCTGCATTAGTGTAAATTTATTGTTAACTATACTTTTTATTCTTTTATAGAATTTAAATGACAATAGTATACATAATAATTTTAGATCTATGTTAACTGATACACAATATATAAAGATGTAACTTGTGATATAAATGACAAAATAGGGAAGGGACAAGACTGTGAAAGGGTAGAGAATTTTTATGTCATTGAAGTTAAGTTGCAGAGTGGTTGTTTAACGAGTACCATTTCCGCCTGAGATGATGAAACATTTCTGGGAATGGTTAGTGGTGACAGTTATACAACATTGTAAATGAACTTAACGCCAGGGAATTTGACACTTAAAATGATACAATGGTAAAATTTATATTATGTATATCTTACTAGTAAATTAAAGTAAAACACTTCATTAACAGGATGAAGAAAAACACATACATGATTGATATAGTGAAAGCATTTGAAAAAAATTCAATAAGCTTTCTTGACAAAAGCAATCAATAAACTAGTAATAGAAGTAAACAACCTCAACCTAGTAATGGCCATACATGTAAAGCCCACAGCCAGTATCATATTCAATGATGAAAGACTGAAAACTTTTCCTCTAGAATTGGGAACAAGATAAGGGTGCCCATTTTCACCATTTCAACACAACATATTACTGAAAGTCCTAGCCAGTACAAATGCACAAGAAAAATAAATAAAAGCTATCCAAGTTGGAAAAAAAAAAGTAAAATTATCTGTTCATAGACCACATGATCTTATATGTAGAAAAATGTTCCACAAAATAAAATTAGAACTAATTAAAAAATGCAAGTAACTTATAAGATACAAAATAAGAAAAAAAATAATGCCTATATACATGAACAATATAACAATTAAAAAATACAATGTAATACCACCTCACACACATTAGAATGGCTACTCTCAGGAAAGAAAAAAAAAAGTGTGGTGGTTCCTCAAATAATTAAAAATAAATTCACCACATGATTCAGCAATTCTACTTCTCTGTATATACATAACAGATATAAAAACAGAGTATTGAAAAGATATATGTACCACCACATCTATAGCATTATTACTCATAATAGCCAAAAGGTGGAAACAACTGGAGTGTTTACCAACAGATGAATAGATTTTTAATATACAGTACATACATACAATGAAATATTATTCGGCTTTAAAGGAATGGAAATTCTGACACATGCCACAATATAAATTTGAGGACATTATGTTAATTGAAATGAGCCAGAACAAAAAGACAAATACTGATGACTCCATTTATATGAGGTACCTAGTGTAGTCAAAATCAGATATGGTAGGTAAAAGGGTAGGGGGAGGTAAAAGGAATGGAGTGTGGTTGTTTAATGAGTACAGTTTCTGCTTGAGATGATGAAAAATTTCTGGGAATGGTTAGTGATAACAGCTGTACAACATTGTGAATGAACTTAATGCCAGTGAATTTGATATTAACTTCACTGGCATTAATAAATTACATATTATGTATATGAAATTTCATATTATGTATATCTTACCATAATAAGAAATTAAATGAAGGAGAGAAAAAAGGAAAGTAAAGGAAAGAATGAAGGAAGCAAGGGGTAGAATAAGGGGGGGCAGAGGGAAAGAGCAGAGAAAGATAGAAAGGAGAGAGAATTCCTTGGCTTGAATCCTAGTTAGGCTACATATTATATGTAAGTTTTTAGAAAGTTACTTGACCTTTCCCAGTCTCATTTTCTGCTTTTTAAAAATATCTAGTTTTTAAGTTTATTTAAATTTTGTATTAAATATGTATGTAATTTATCAGTCATCATACTAACGAACAAAATCAGTTGTTTCAAGATTTTGTGGTAACTTACAAACATAAAATGCACAGTTAAATTAAACCTATATTTTAATGTGTTTGTAAGATTGTACACAGCTTGATATAGAGAACACATTTCATAATTTCTTTCATAACACTTAAACACTTAGTTCACTAGGTGTTTTGAATTTTATTTGATCCAGAGTGGCTTACTCAATTTTACTAACTGAAACAAAAAGAGGTTTAGGAATAACTTAGAGAATTCAAACTATTGCAACATTATCTGTTTCTAGGTTTTAGTTTAATAAATGGAATCCGTTTACTTAAAAAAAAAGTCTTCAAGAAGATTATGATCTCCACAAAGTTATGTAAGAACTAAAATGGGAGACTCCCAAGGATGAACAGAGAAAGAATTTGAATATTCCTAGGACAAATATAGTACTGTGGTACTGTGCCTGTCATTGAAAATACACAGAAAAAAAATATGACTGTATCTTCCAAAACTCGAAAACACTGAACCAACTGGGAACCCGAAGAAGTGAAATAATGTTGTTAGCAGCCTCCAAAATATCAGATTCACCAAGATTAACAGGAATCTCTACAGGATGACTGTGGGGAATAACTTGCCAGTGACACTCAGAGCCAAAAATGTATTGAACATGTCAGTGTTGTCTTAAAGTTATTATTTATTTTAATTCAGGCACAAGTGCCAAATTCTTATTGAAGAAGACCCATTTGTAATATTTGCATCTTATTCCTGGAACAATTTAGCTTTTTATTGCCACTGTTTACATGAAATGTACTATGATAAAAATGGCTTTCATAAAAGTTTCAAACTTCCAACCACCTGCTGTGTGCTGACAGCAGTAGCAGCAATTCTGCTCCTATAAAATAAAATTCAATTGCAATATCTACTGTCAGATCCACAAATTGTTTTCTTAGGTTATGTGGTTTTGTTGGAATAAGACCATACTTACTAATTCTCCTTTGCCATCTCTCAGTCTTCCCAGCATTATTCTCCTTGATTGATTCCACCGAGGTATGGGGTAAGCAGAAATGAGATCCTGTTTGGAAACCTCATTTTTCTGCAGTTCACATGGGGAGCAGCAACTGGAAATTGTAAGGTTGGAGAATCTGCAGATGGAAATAGGCCCAATGATAGAACGTTCACTTTAATATGGAAATGTCCTCCTGCCAGTTCAACTGTTTCTGTGCCATTCTGCAGGCAATGTTTCATTACAAAACTTGGAGTTGATGGACTGAGATGTCAGAAAGAAAGGGCTTAAGAAGCCCCCAAATTAATTTGGTGGGAGGAAGTACTTGTGTGGATAACAAATATTTTCTCCATATACCAATGCATCTTATTATTTAGAGGAAATAAAGAGGAAAAAGAAAGGGAGGGGTAGATTATCTTCAGTGAAATTTCTAAAGCACAAATCCTCCATTGGTGATCACGGAGCAGCAGTTAAAGTGGCATATGTCCAAAGGGGTCCTGAAGCCAATAAAAATGGTTTAAGCAATCCAAGAATATGTGCCTAGATGCATATGGGGAGACCACTGGGAATGGTATTTGCCCCATTGAAAGGATGCAATTGCTTCTCAGCTCCTGCCCATCATTGCCAAATTAGTATGTGTCCACATTCCAGGTGCTCAGATATTTTTTCTTCTTTTATAAAAGTCAGGAATTTTTAATTTTATGTAAAGTATTCCAAAATTCCAAGCCAAAGGTCAAGGCAGCCTGGGTGCTACAGCCGGAGAATAGAGTCTTCATGGGCACAGAATAGAGAAGAGTAAAGAATATATTTGCTGCTTCCATGTCCTGGCTACTGTAAATAGTACTGCAATGAACATTGTGGTACATGACTCTTTTTGAATTATGTTTTTTTCAGGGTATATGCCCAGTAGTGGGATTGCTGGGTCATATGGTAGTTCTATTTTTAGTTTTTTGAGGAATGTCCATACTGTTCTCCATAGTGGCGGTATCAATTTACATTCCCACCAACAGTGTAAGAGGGTTCCCTTTTCTCTACACACTCTCTAGCATTTATTGTTTGTAGATATTTTGATGATGGCCAATCTGACTGGTGTGAGGTGACACCTCATTGTAATTTTGATCTGCATTTCTTTAATTATTAGTGAAGTTGAGCATCCTGTCATGTTTTTGCTGGCAATCTATACATCTTCTTCAGAGAAATGTCTGCTTAGGTCTTCAGCCCGTTTTTAGATTGGGTTGTTTGTTTTTTTGATATTGAGCTGCTTGTAAATTTTGGAGATTACTCCTTTGTCAGTTGCTTTGTTTGCAAATATTTTCTCCCATTCTGAGGGTTCTCCATCAACAGATGAGTAGATAAAGAAGATGTGGCACATATATATAATGGAATATTACTCAGCCATAAAAAGAAATGTGATTGAGTTTTCTGTAGAGAGGTGGATGGACCTAGCCTGTCATACAAAGTGAAGTTGGAAAGAGAAAAACAAATACTGTATGCTAATAATGTATATATATGGAATCTAAAACAAACAAAAAAATGGTTCTGAAGAACATAGGGGCAGGAGAGGAATAAAGATGCAGGCATAGAGAATGGACTTGAGGACACGAGGAGGGGGAAGGGTAAGCTGGGACAAAGTGAGAGACTGGCATGGACATATATACACTACCAAATGTAAAATAGATAGCTAGTGATAAGCAACCACATAGCACAGGGAGATCATCTAGGTGTTTTGTGACCACCTAGAGGGGTGGGATAGGGAGAGTGGGAGGGAGATGCAAGAGGGAGGGGATATGGAGATCTATGTATAAATATAGCCAATTCACTTTGTTATACAGAAGCAACTAACACAATAATGTAAAGCAATTATACTCCAATAAAGATGTTAAAAAAATAAAGAATATACTTGCTGGATTGGAGGGTTGTGTATGGGGGGGGTGTGACAGGAAACAAATAATGAGGAAAACACATACTAATTTCTCATTCCTTTAAATGTTAAGGTGTACTTTCTATCTCCACCTTCCTGGAGGAAAAAAGGAAGCCATTTATAAAGAAATTCAGTCAATATTTGAGGAAGTAGATATTACAAACCCAGTGAACAACATATCTTAAGGCATGGGTATTTAACGACCATAATAAGTTCCATAAAGTATAAATATTTCAATATGGCTAGAGAATAGAAGGAACTTATAAAATAATTCACAAAGAAGGAAAGACCAGGTCATGATTAGGAATCTGGGTTCCATCTTGTAGGGGATTCATAGCAATAAAGTTATGTTTTAGAAAAGAGCTAAATCTGTGCATTATATGTGCAAAATATCCCAAGGTGAGCATGCTAATGCAGATGGACTCGTTTAGATCTGAATGAAAAAACACCTTCAATACCCTTCAAGGATACACAAATTAGTCTAGGGTCCCAGCCTCTTGTCTGTGATTTCTATAGGAAATATGACAAATAGCATACTGATGTCAACAGAATCTGTTCACTCAAAGTGTCCTGATCTTTGTCATCTCAATATGTCCTAGTTCTGAGTGAGTCCTGTGATATGCAACCAAATCTTAGTCCTTTTCAAGATGATTTTCTTTACATACACACACATACACACACACACACACACACATACATAGAGCACAGAGTGCATTATTCAAAGTATGACAGTGTGTTTGTGTGGTAAAATAATAAAATGTATAAGTGAGCGACATGTGCTCTTGGTATAGTAGGACAAAAAAAGAGATGTAGGTTGGCATGGCTCGAGAAATCTTTTCAGAGGAAGTCAGAAGTGAAACAGAGCTTAAAGAATAAGAAAAAATTAATTAAATGAGAGAGAAATAATTTTCAGGCAAAGAAAATTTCATGAAGAAAGATTTGGAATGAGGGTTGAGTAGGCAGAGGGAGGAGTTGTGTAAGGTTCTTAGGAGAGTGACCAGAGCATTGAAAGGGTTCAAAAAGTATTAGTTGTAGAATCAAAATCAATTATGTTGAGGTTTTTGGGTAGTAAAGTGTGCTGGGACATCCTGAATAGTGCAACATGAGGAGATTGATAAAATGCAGATCTGGGCCCTCCAACCTAAACTTGCATCTCTTGGGGTGAAGTCTAGGGATTTGAATTTTTAAAAAGATATACATAATTATAGTATATCTGCTGAAGTTTAATAATTAATCTATTATGAAAAGCCTTGAACTAATTAGTGATTAAAGACTAATGCCTGAAAATAAATCACCTTGTTTCTATAAAAAAGAAGTTGATGTTAGCAGAGTAATCAAGTGAAATAATGTGGTTTTGGTGTTAGGCAAACCAAGGCAATTGGATTAATTTTTATATTTTGGTTCCCTCATAAGATGAAATAAAACAGATAAAATTATTGTTTAAATTGTATTAAAGAATATAATAATATTTTCCTGTAACTTCTGAATGAAGGTGAAATGAGATATGTCTCTTGCATATAAGTGGGTATTAAATAGGGGTTCATTATTATTTGGGGATATTTTGTGTGAAATAAATGATAAACAATATTTAGGAAAAATTAATTTAGTATTAATATTTTAATATTTAGGGAAAATGTTCAATGATTAGACTATTTAATGAGCTACTTTTTTTTCTTTTTGCCACACCATGTGGCTTGTGGGATTTTAGTTCCTTGACCAGGGTTGGAACCCAGGCCCCAGCAGTGAGAGCACTGAGTCCTAACCACTGAACTGCCAGGGAAGCCCTAATGGGCTACTCTTTTAAAGTTACACCCCCTCCATACCATCTTGCTATTTAGAAATTAGACAGTAGTTGAGTTAGAGCCTAAAATCAAAAAAATTTCTCAACTTTTAAGGTGGAAAGGATTAGTTTCCATTCTTTTTCAGCAAAATTTAATGTTGGGAGTATTTGAAGTACTATTATTTCCATAAAGTATGGGGCCATTTTACGATATAAATCATATTTTACCCAGAAAAGTTCAGATCCACTTTAAACCTAGAGTGCCAGTTTTCTTTGTTAGATTTAATTCTAAAGATAAAAATGAATATGTGAAGGCTCTGAATATTAAGCAATATAAAAAATAGTCCTATTAAATTTTCATCCCTATCCCATTGTCTGTTAGAAAATTCTCCATCCTGGACTAAACCATCTCTGTTAAGTGTTTATATATTTTCTATTTCCTTTTGCACTTCCCCAGGCTTCATCTTTATAAGGCCAAAACAAATGTTCAATTCTGTTTAAAAATAATGAGAACCAAGGTTGACAAAGTAAAATCTGACTGGTTTTAAAGATTGAAGTCAGTAAAAATTCTAGTTACTTTGAGTACATTTTAGTGACAGATTAGCCAAAAATCATTAGCCAGTTAACTTGTCTATTGATTGAATAGAATGCTATTAATTCTTATTAATAGAGAAATAAACCAGCTTTTTTAAAAAGAAAGTTTGGACAAAGGGAGTAAATGTGGCAATATTGTAGGTTTTCCTAATTTCCACTTAAAATGTACTGGACCAATAAAGGGGGTTGATTGTATTTCAAGTACCATGAATATTATCTAGTTCCCATAATTTCCTGAGTACTGTTAAGCCATAGACTCCAGAGGAAATTCAAGACACTTCAAATTTTCACAGAAATCCAGGAAGATTAATTCAAGTCAGGTAGGCTGGTCAGCACCTTGTACATGACCAGGAAATAAGAATGCATTCAATTGATATGACTCTATGAACTCCACTGGGAGAAGAGAGATATCACCTGAAGGGGGGAGGGGGGCATATATTGCTTGCAATTAACTGTTGAGCTTTTCTATATCATGGCTTTTTATAGTCTTTTGGGTCCACAAAAAGACTAAAAGTCATGATTATTAATAACAAAATAATTATAATAACCTGGTTCAGTATTTCATGTAAACATTTCATTGGATTATTTAAAACTTACAACAAACTATATCACTGATTACTATGTTTTAGGGGAAAAGTAAAATATTAATAGTCAGCATGCAATGGGTTAATGGCACGGATGGAAGAAAACTGTAGAGAAGATTCAGAATGTGTCTTTGACTTTTGTGACTCCTCTGGATCCCCAAACCATATTTGACTTGTTTTGTTATACAGCAAACATCAGTTTGCTTATTTTAAAAAATACTGCAATGGTTACTTCAGGATGTTACATCAAGATTAATAAAACAAAGTACCTAGAAGAACACCTGATTCATAGTATATGATGAATAATTTAATTACCAGTTCTAGTCCTTTCTCTTCTGAGGAGAGTTATGTCATGCTCTCTTGCTGCATTTTAGTTTGCCTTGTACTTCTCATGGCATTAACATTGTCAAAATTTTATTCAGCATAGATTGGAGCCCAGTCCTTGTGTTAACTCTTAGCTCAGCCACATAGCAAGTTAATACCAGACATGTTATATAACATGAGACTCTTATTTTAATTGTCAGCAAAACAGCAGTAAATGAAAGAACATGAATAAAAGCAGAATTAGCAGCATCTTAATAACTCTTTATAGCCAGCCTCACCTTGCAACCTTCCACTGTTACCATCTGTCACATCTGTGAGTAGTCCCATACACAAAGGAATTGAGTATTAACTAATAAATAAGATAATTAGTTTTCTTTTTATATGTTAGCTACTAACTCATTTTTTCAGAT
This sequence comes from Mesoplodon densirostris, assembly GCF_025265405.1. Classification (NCBI taxonomy): domain Eukaryota; kingdom Metazoa; phylum Chordata; class Mammalia; order Artiodactyla; family Ziphiidae; genus Mesoplodon; species Mesoplodon densirostris. The sequence goes on along the minus strand of NC_082668.1, from coordinate 105,988,005 downwards.
GCTATGTTATTATTTCTTTACTAAAATGTAAAGGTTACAGGCTAATTATTCAAATGGTAAGAATTTCGGACTCCAATCTGGGGTGCTGCAAAGGGTAAAAGAGGGTTTATTAGGAAACACACTATGTGATTGGTGATTAGTTGGTGTTGCCTCCTGGTGAATTTGAGCTTTGGAGTGGAAATATCACTGGATAGAAAGAGGGATGACTGTGTAAGAATTGATCTTCAGGGAAAGATAGTGAAAAGCAAAGACTCCTTTTCAGTGCTTTCTGGTTCCTAGAGTGATTAGGAATGGTAAGTGCCTGGGTTTCCATTAAGGAACTGAAGAAAGAGGCAGGGAAGACAGCCACAATTTGACCATATTCTCAAGAAAACAAAAACAAAAACATTGTTATTCATCCTTTGCAAATCATTTGATATGATATGATTGAAAGAGCAAGTTCTTGAGCATCACAGAGAATGTGCTTGAAACCATGCTTCACTATTGTATGGCCTTGGTGAACATACTCTTCCTGCGTAAGACTCCTCATTTAGGAAGACTCAATCCTGGATGTGTGTGGAAGGGGGAGCGGGGAGGGGATGATGTCAGCAATATGGCAGAATAGAAAGCCAATATTCAAATTTTTGAAAATTTGATTAAAATGTGTCCTAGTGTATACTTTTTAAAATTCATTTTATTTGGAATCAACTGGGTTTTTAAAGTCTGGATATCCATTTTCTTCACCAGATTTGGAAAAAAAATTTGGTCATTATTTATATAAAAACCTTCTATCCCTTTCTCTGTCTCTTCTTCTGAGACTCTCAGAATGCATATATTGGTTCTTTTAATGGTATCCCATAAATACCTTATTGTTTCTTCACTCTTCTTCATTGGACACATACTCTACTCTTCTCTTTCCACTGAGGGAGAGTATGACAAGTTATATTGGCCTTTGTAATACGTACCCAAGGTCCCGTGGAGCAATAGCATTCTGCAAAACCTACTTTATTCTCAGCAACTTCCCAGGCCTCTAGTTGTTCCTACCAGGGCTCTTAACAAAATGGAAGTAGCAAAATTTTTCATTTTAATTATTAGGAAGGTTCAGCCCGAATATAAGGATACACCCTACACAATGCCTGAGACATAAATACTCATAGATTTTGGACTATCTCACCTAACTTTTCTTTATTTACATGTTCCAAGAAAGGGGACTGAACTTAATTTTCTTTTAACTTTGTATTTATTTATTATTAGTTTATTTATTTATTTTACTGAGGTAGATTTGATTTACAATATAGTGTTAGTTTCAGTTTACAGCATAGTAAATTCATTTTTTAATGAATTCATAGTGGTTCATTTAAAATTTTTTTAAATGAATTCATAGTGGTTCATTTTTATTTGAATTATTTTGGCAGATTATATTCCATTATAGGTTATTAAAAGGTATTTAGTTAATGGGTATAATTCCCTATGATATATAGTAAATCCTTGTTACTTATCTATTTTATGTATAATAGTTTGTATCTATCAGTCTCATATTCCTAATTTGTCTCTCCCCTGCCATCCCTTTGGTAACCATAAGTTCATTTTCTATGTTTGTGATTCTGTTTCTGTTTTGGTATATATAGTCTTTTTTAAAATTATTTTTGGATTCCACATATAAGTGATATCATATAAGGTTTGTCTTTCTCTGACTGACTTATTTCACCAAACACACTATTCTTTAGTTTTATCCATGTTGCTGCAAATGGCAATATTCTATTCTTTTTTATGGCTGAGTAATATTCCACTGTATATACATATATCACATCTTCTTAAGTCAATCATCTGGTGATAGGCACTTGGGTTACTTTTATATCTTAGCTCTCATAAATAGTGCTGCCATGAACACTGGGGTGCATGTATATTTTCAAGTCAGAGTTTTGGGGTTTTTTTCTGGATTTTAACCAGGAGTGGAATTGCTGGATCATATAGTAATCCAGTTTTTAATTTGAGGAACCTCCATACTGTTTCCCATAGAGGCTGCACTGATTAACATTCCCACAAACAATGTAGGAGTGTTCCCTTCTCTCCAAGTCCTCTCCAGCATTTATTATTTGTAGACTTTTTGATGATAGCTATTCTGATCGGTGTGAGGTGATACCTCATTTTGGTTTTGATTCGTATTTCTCTTATAATTAGAGATGTTGAGCATCTTTTCATGTGCCTGTTAACCATCTATATGTCTTCTTTGGAAAAATGTCTATTTAGATCTTCTGGTCATTTTTTGAGTGGGCTGTTGGTTTCTTTGAGATTGAGTTGTATGAACTGTTTGTATATTTTGGATAATAACCCCTTGTTGGTTGCATCACATTGCAAATATTTTCTCCCATTCCATAGGTTTTCCTTTTGTTTTGTTGATGGTTTTCTTTATATCTGAAGCATCTGGAACAATCTCTAGTACTTATAAAAGATCTCTTAACTAAAATTTGTAAAAATTCTCATTTATTAAAATCAACACTCTCAGATATGGGTTAATTTTGGCCATGATTGTGAAAGGAAATGGAATCAACTTTGCAAATTCATTTCCTTTGTTGACTTGTCTGTTTGAATGCTCTACAAACAATACGTCATTTAGTCCTTACAATAAACAGATGTGGTTGATATTAAAGTTTTTGTTTTTCTTATGAATGCTCAGAAAAGTTTTGATAATTCCTTAATTTCACTTAAAATTTGCATACTCTATACTTTAATATCTTAGAAGTTTTGATCAATATACCACTAAAAACTTAGTTCCAATATTTGGGAAATAATTTGAAATAAAATTTTTATTCATAGTGAATGCTCCTCTCGATGTTTTTCCTCTTCATATTCTCAAGTTCATTCGGTCAACCCCTCTTGAGCATTTTCCTCTAAATATTTTACAAACTCATTCCCTTTTCTCCCATTTTATTATCAGTAAGCTGATTCAGACTCTGTCATCTTTCTCCCACACTTCTTATGTAGCCCTCAAATCTTGACCTCTTTACAGACAGCCTCACTCTCTCTAATTCATCTTCAATACTTTGCCCAGTGTGTCTTACATAATAAAAATCATGAATAAAACCACTAAATGATCCTCTTCCTTTGGAAATAAGTACTCTTATTTTTAGAAATCACCTCTTCTGGATTAGACTGTTTGAGAAGGGATTTTTTTAAATTGAGGATATGGTATTGAAGGTTATATTTGGGATCTGGAAGCAGATAAAATATATTTGTACTTGAATTCAAATACTCAACCCTACACTAGCTGTGTGCTCTTGAACAAATTGCAAAATTTTATTGTCCTCACTCCCCCACCCATTATAAATAGAGACAATAATAGAATCTACCTGTCCAGAGTTTAACTATGCTACTCCATTATATTGTTGACTTGGCATTCATATTGCTTGGCTAAGCAGTCTACTGGGGCCTTAAAATTACATAGCCCCTCATATAAGTTCATGATCTAGATAGAAGCTCACAGAGATACAAGTAAATGTAAGTTCCCAATGTGACTTCCCTACAGCCTTTGGGATAAAAACTCTTCCCTACCTTCCAGGGCCCACCCCTCTGTGCTTGTTAGATAGGACCCCCATGGAGCTTATCATAACCTGCACTTTTTCGTTTGAATTGACCAATCCAAACTTAGACTGAGAATTCCATGGCACTCCACCCACAGAGCTTAATAAAGACATGTGCCCTGGGCCCTGCCATTGTCTCTGACTGTACCTTTGTTTTGACCTCCCTGTGTGGCCCCTCAAGGCATGGCATGTACTTTCTCCAGAACCAGTGAGTAGTAAATTCTCTATTTCATTTCCTTGTGGTCTTTTTTGAACCAAAACACACCGTCTGGCACCCTGGAGCTCTACTTAACTTAAATGTTAATTTAACAAAGATCACAGCAGTACTTAATAAAAGTTTTGTAATAATTAAGATTATTCACATATCACCATAGAAGACTGTCTGACACCCCAAAAATTTAAATAGGTATTAGCTGTTATACTGTAATTCTGGCTATTAGAATAGTGAGTCACAATATGGTAATGAGTGGCACAGTTTTGGGATACAACAAGTAATAGAAATAATAAATATAGATATAGTAGCCTTCATAATTGAAAAAATAATAATAATCATGTCTACTTCTTTAAAGTACTTGAGTATCCAAGCATATAATTGTTCTATGATCTTAGAAAAGTTGTCCCCATTTACCCTCTCTATTCCAATTCTTTTATGTGAACCTTTATTCTATGGAAATAAGCTCCAGTGGCTGGCTCAGAATTAGGATAAGAAATTGAATCTCGGGACATTGCATTACTACATACTCTTCAAGAGTGGTATTCACTAAGTTCAAGCTTTACAAAGAATTATCTCTTAAGTGATTAGATATATGTTTACTAAACTTAAGGAAGCATATTAAAAAAAAATTCTCCAGGAAAAATAAGAAATAATAAAAACAAAAGCAAGAAGGTTAAGAATTGAAGCATAATGGTGTAGATAGTGGAAATACACCGCAGTAAGAACGAGCCACATAAATCACCAAAATTACATGTTGATTTCTGTTAAGTCTCCAAACTATGATAATTATTAGTCTTCTTAAAAAATCATGCCATTCTCATTGTGTGATTGTTTTTGTTCCTGTTCCATAACTATTATCTCTCTACTCTTTGGCAAGTAATTCAAACCTTTGAGGTTTGACTTTGTAATCATACTCTCTAGAATTTCATTAGATTCAGTTTTGTGCCTGTCCTAAAAATGGTACTTTTTAAAAGTGTTGCTTCCCATCTACTGAAGATCAAATGCAGCAAAACCCTCTGACCTTTGAAAATGTGGGTGTAATAGTCAGATTGAAGGACAGAAATCAAACAGGAGATGGATGAAGTAAAATCTGTTTTATGACAAGCATTGATATTTTCTGTAGCTGCAAATTCCCAGGAAAGTTTTCCTTGATTTCCAAGGTCATTAAGCAACAGAACAGAAACAAAGTCAAACTGACTCTATCTTCCATTCTGAGTGAAGATTTTCCATTAGTCTGGCAGCTCAACTACATATCAGGTGTGTGACTTTGGGAGAACTTCTCTTTCCTCTTTAGGAAGTGTGCGACTGTTCAGTTTGATAATTTTTTTCAAAGGGATTTCTATTTCTAGGATTACATTTTAGGAGCTGGTCTATGACAAGGGTTCTAGGAGTGATTAACAACCTTTTGGATACCATGTCCCTATTGGAGAAGAGGAGAAGAGGGCATGTAGTAGGCAGAAGGAGGCTGATCTATAAACATGAATAGATTGGTCTATGTCTCCAATTCCTCCCTCCAATCTTATAAGTTGGTTTTATGGCTTGTGCATGTTGCTTTTTCAAAGCATTTATAACTACATGAGCAGAAACATGTGAAGGATGTTCTTTTTTTTTTAATTTTTGGATGTGTTGGTTCTTCATTGCTGCACGCAGTTTTTCTCTAGTTGTGGCTCGTGGGCTCTAGAGCACAGGCTCAGTAGTTGTGGTGCATTGGCTTAGTAGCTCCACAGCATGTGGGATCCTCCCAGACCAGGGCTCGAACCCATGTCCCCTGCATTGGCAGGCAGATTCTTAACCACTGTACCACCAGGGAAGCCCTGAAGGATGTTCTTGAGAGTTTCAGAATTATTGTCATAAAGAAGAAAGTGTTAAATGACTCCCTCCTGTGCCAAACTCCTCTCTCCTGGGTACAAGTCTTCATGGGGCAGGCCATGACTCAGAGTATGTGGAAAGGATTGTGGAGATCTGGGTCACTAGTGTGTGTTGAGGGGAGGGTGTGCTAGGTAGTGCTGAGGTTAAATTAACATAGATGATAGTAGGGAAAGGGAAACAGATGTGGGCTTCATTGCCTAGAAGCAGAGCCAGATGGGTGTTGGAAACCTCAAAAAAGATGAAATCCAAAAATTGTATGTAAGATTGGGGTCTCAACTATTAGCTCTTAGCTGTATGATTGCTTTAGTGGGTAAAGCAGTTGGATGGATACTAACTATAGTTTTATTGATATAAAGTTATCTGGTAATTAACTATAAAATATCTCTTCACTTGTGCATTGTCTGAGAGGCAACCTAGTTCCCAGCAGATCCTCATTTAAAATGCAAATGCTTTAGCTTATCCCATCATTTTTATCCATTTCTCTTTATGAGTTCAAAACACAGAATAACTATTATTATGGAAACACTAACAGACTTGGGGCCCAAAAAAGAGATCTACCAGGTACTAGCTATTTGACATTGAGCAAGTTAATTCACCTCTATTACTTTATGTAATAATTGGTGTTATAATGTCTTTTTCACAATAATATATATTAAAAGCTACTATTATGTTTACTACTACAGAATTGGTATATTCAACATATTAGGTGAAACTTTGAAAGAAAGCAGATATGATTGTACAGGACAAGGCATTAGTTGGGTGAGAAAGAGGGTGTGTTACTCTAGCCAAGAGCTAGAGAAGAAAAGATGGCCACAGAAAGACCAGGAATGTGCCAAGAGGGAGCAACAAAGGTGGTCTTGAAACCAAGCAGGAACCTGTGAGGCTCCTGGGCATGAAAGCCTTTCTGTGTCCCCCATTTCTTGTTTGTAGGAAATAGGCTTCAGCTTCTATGATTTTCCCTGAGTTCCAAAGGGCAGGTTTAAACAGTTGCTAATCAGGGAAGGAAGGGGATGCAGAGACAAGGAAGGAGCAGCCAAGAAACAATAGTGCAGCCTTGGGGCAGGGTCCTGGTTCCCCCTCAAGGGATACACATAACAATATCTTTGAGCTCTTCTGCAAAACAAACCCCCCCACCTAATAGAAGTTAACTAGTTGATAAAGCATTCTTCATTCCAGAAAAGGTCACAGCTTGATAACCTCGAGAACCAGAGACATTCATCAGGAGACCATCTGAGGTCAGATTAAAGAAGTGCAGGCCCTGCACACACCCTGATCCTTATCAGCAACCCCACCCTTGAACTAGGTCCCCATGGGTTGGGACACACAGTTTTGAGGGCACGACCCTGCTGTATCCCCCTTTGCCTGGCAAAGCAATAAAGGTATTCTTTTCTACACTCAAAACGCTGACTCCAACATTCAATTCAGCACTGGTGCACAGAGGCCAAATTTTCAGCATCAGTCTTACAATGAATACAATGCAACTTCCAAACTCATGGGCATTCTGTCACATATTTCTTGCAGTTTGACCTTGGACCACAACTGTCTCATAGAGTGACTGAAGAATTGAGTTTGCCATATTTTGGCTAATATGCAGCTCTAGTCTTTGACATTATGGTAAGAAGTTTCCTGTATGATAGACTAATAGTTTTACTTGAAAAAACTGGAATCCAATTTCTATCTCTGCATTGACCTTCAGGATGTCCATTAGGAGTTAAGTTGTATATTGTTTTGGAGAGTTGGCAATAAATTAGGAGATAAGAGTAAGGTACTATAGTTAAAAGAGAAAATAGTGAGTGAGCAATAGAGTAATTTCATTCTGTGGTTCACTCCTCCATATATCCTTCAAACACTAATTAACAAAAGCCATAGATTTACCTTGCTTGATGGAACAGTTCAATTAAAGTTCAGCTATAGTTTAAGACTAATGAGTGGTTTAAGACTGGAGATTTTGTGACAGGACACCATTTTAATATTCGAGGGAGATGAAATAAAGTGCAACCAATTCTCTGTCATAATGGGCTTATTTATAATAAATCCTTAGGAAACCTCATTTCAGTTTACCTGCACTCTTAATGAATAGTGAGCAAGTATAGTTTCCTAAAAGATAGTATTGGAGTCACTCAATTTCTTCCAATGATATTTGGCACTTCACACTATCTGAACTTAGAATGTTCACTAGAAATATCTAGTGATAATAATCATTCAATACTCATGTAAAAATATCTAGTATTTAGCAGTTCTCTTTCTTTCATTGTGGATCCAGGTAATAAGGACTCTCCCTCAAGAGTTAGTGATAGTGAGGAAAGCAGGAAGTCATAAAGAATTAATAGTGAGGAAAAGTTGTTGTTGTTGTTTAATATTGTATATGCATAGAATAGAAAAGTCATGGAGGAAGAAACACCTGTGTTGGAGTTTGGAAGATGAAGTATAAACAGAACTTTATGAACATTATGGAGAGCAGGGAATAGGAGGGCAGGAGAGAGAAGTAGGAAAGAAAATTTCAACAAATGTAAAGGTGGATTAGATAAGACAACACAGAACATAGCAGCAGACTCCATTAACTCTTATTCATAAAGAATTATTCACTTTTTGATAATTTTACTGATACTTTGCAAGATCTATGTAAGGCATTTATAAATCGTATTTATTTGTTAGGTTTTGTGATGTGTAACAGTGCATCATAACATGATATCATGAAAATAAATTTGATTTATCAAATCCTTGAAAATTGAATAACTATTGAATAGCTCCAATAATTGGCATCATATACAAAATCATTAAAATTGTATGTTATTGGAAAAGCTTCATGAAATAAAGGTTCAGAAAACTAAGGTCTAGTCATACCTTAAAAAGCTGGTAAATGCGATGACAGTAATTCACTCTTCTAGTAGGATCACTGTGTGGAGAGAGAGAAAAGAGAAAGAAGGAAATAATGCTTGTTTGGGTAGGTATAAAGCAAAGTGGTTTCAGAAAAGCACCCATATTGCTCTGGCCTTCATTCTTATAAGCAGGGAGTAACTGCTACACTTTAGGAAACTTCTAGGTAGAAATTAACAAAGCTGATTTATCTTTGGGTCCATAAATCTCAGTAGACATGGCATTGAGCCTGGTTAGTCAGAAGGTATGCTCACCCATCCCATCTGTGCTTTGGATATATTTCCAGTCCTTAATGCACTTTGATCATCTTATATCAATATAAAGTTCTTATTTATTATGAAATATAGCTTCTATGAATACTATTTTAATTTCTGTTTTAAATTTTAAATATTTATCATTTCATGGGCTCTGATCTAGGAACACAGAACTGTAAAATGGCCAACCCAATCAGCTATTTAGTTACTGAAAATTTACATATTAAGGAAAAGAAAGATTTGGGGGAAGCCATTAAATGACTTTTAGGTGTCTATATTTGGAAGACGTCAGAAAAGGAAGTTTTCTTTATTTGCTCCCACTATATCCCACCCTTTTTCCTCCACTATGTCAATACCTTTTATCACAAAGATAATGCCAAATATTCTTAATGTATTACAATTAAAGTATTTAAAATAATGTCAAATAAAATATTTTTTAAAACCTTGATCTAATGAACAGTCCATTTATCCTTCAGAGAGGTTCTATAACTCTTTGTAGGTAGCAGACAGTGATACTCTCTTTTCTTCAGTAACCAATGAAGGCTAATGGTTGCATTTAAACTAGAATTTAGATTCGCTCAGTGAATTGTCCTGAATTGTCCTGACATTGTGCTGAAGGATATTTAACTGACCTTTGAGGGTCATAAAATAATTACTAGTGAGAGATCGTACAACAGAACTGCCTGCATGAGGCTCAGAAGGCAAAAGAAATGCTTTTTTATAGACCCTCAGTTATGTTAATTAAAGACTAATATATTCTTTAAACTTCTTGAGGTAATACTTCTTACTATTTTGGATGCTGGTGATGGTGTTGTTTTAATACCTGAATACTGAAAAATTTTGTGGCATTTAGAAAGTGATGTCTGTATCTTAAATTGTAAGTGTGATTTTTGTTAAATTTAAACTTTTTTAATGAGGACTATTTCCTCTGCATTATCCTCAAAGAGATTATAGAAAATTGGTAATAATTCTTCTTTAAATATTTGGTAGATTCACCACGAACACATCTGGGCCTGGTGTTTTTGTTTTCAATAATTAATTACAGATTTAATTTCTTTAATAGATATCAGTCTATTCAGATTGTCTATTCCTTCCTGTATAAATTAAGGCAGATTATGTCTTTCAAGTAATTGGTCCATTTCATTTTAGGTAATCTAATGTATGAGCATAGAATTGTTCATAGTATTCCTTTATTACTGTTTTAATTTACATGGGGACTGTAGTGATGTCATTTCATTTCTGATATTAGTAATTTGTTTTCTCTCTCTCTCCTTAGTATGGCTAGAAGCTTATTGATTTCATTGATCTCTGCAAAGAAACAGTTTTTGGTTTTGTTGATTTTCTCTACTGATTTCCTGTTTTATTTTCATTTATTTCTTCTTTCATTTTTATTACTTTCTTCAACTTACTTTGGATTTAATTTTTTTTATCAAAGGTATAAGCTTTGATGACTGATTTTAGATCTTTCTTCTTTTCTAATATATGCATTCAAAGCTATAAATTTCCCTTTAAGCACTGTTTTCACTGTATCTCACAAATTTTACTAAATGTGTTTTCATTTTAATTTAGTCCAAAGCATTTTACAATTTTTCTTGAGAGGTCTTAACTGATCCATATGTTATTTAGAATTTTGCTGTTTAGTCTCTATGTATTATAAGATTTTCTTGTTATCTTTTTGTTATTGATTTCTAGTTTAACATTATTTTGGTCTGAAAGCAGATGTTGTATGATTTTCCCTTGCCAAAAGCCTGAAGAAAATTTTCTACAATATTTATTGTGGGAACCTTATTGAGCTCTTGTTGGTAAATCTCACAGAATTGTGGGGCCCCCTTCATGACTGGGTCCCTCTGGGGTTTTTAACTCATTGTCTTCCACACTGCAGCTCCAGCAATTTGTCAGTTGCAGTTCAGGTTTTCCTAACCTGCTGCAAGTTCCTGAGGTGGTTTCTCCTGGTGATTCTCTGCTCCAGTAAGCTGTGATTCCCTGTATTCATCTGTCTCTCCAATCTTGGGAATAGTCTTTCCCCTATTTCCTCTCTTCCTTCATAGTTCCAGAAAGAGCTGTTGATCTTTTTGTCTGTTCAACTTTTTATTTGTTAGACTAGAGCAGTGCCTTCCAAGCTCCTTTCCTGTGGAACCAGAAAGTGGTCGTTTCCTCCTGTCATTTCTTTGTCCTTTCTTTTGTCTTCTATTTTTTGAAGCCGTGTGTGTGTGTGTGTGTGTGTGTGTGTGTGTTGTGAACAATTATTGCTAGATCATTTTTCACTGACTCTCTTTTTTTTTTTACCTACTTTTCATTGGACATACAGAATTCTCTTTTGTTGGTTAATATTATAATTATATTTTCATTCTACTAATTAACCCTACTTATGTCTATTTTTCTCTGTCAAATTCTAAATGTAGCAATAGGTGTGTCTTCCTCTTAAGAGGAAAAATATCTTAGCATTTGTCACCGCCTTTATTTCACACCTTGTGGGTATCATCTAGAGTTTTAGTTTAAGATTGTTATAAACCTATTCTTTTATTTTTTTTTTGCCATTTTGCAGTGTGCATTCTTAAATTCTTTACTTACTATTTATTTTGACATATCCTTCTGAATTATTTTTCTAATGAGTGAAGCTATTCTTCCAGACCATTTTTCAGGATATAAAATTGTGCTTTATGATTCTGAGTCCTTATATTATGGTTTATATTTGCACTCAAAAATGTTTTTAAAGTATTATTTCTTTTAAAAAAAGTGTAGTTGTGTGTATAATAGTGGTTTTATTTAGGAGTGTTTTTTATCATTTATCCATTTTTAAGTTTACAGTATAATAGTGTTAACTGTATGCATGTTACTTTTAGGGAGGCTTATTCCAATTTTATTCTTATTCCAATGTAGAATGTTTGTGGTTTCTTTGAATACTCTCTTTTTTCGTGATTATCCTTAATTTTCACTCATGTGATATTTCCTTTTCCCATATTTATCATTTAGTACTCTGTGTGCCCAGAGATTTTTGGATTTTCATGTCTTAACAGTCATTTCATTTTTTAAAAAGTCCCCTTTGTTTACTTTTTTCTATGTGCTTTGGTGATTTTATTGTAAAAATATCAATGTTTCTACCTCTGTGACATAATGTTCCTTTAAATTTTCACCTCTTTCAGCCTTCCTGATGCCTCCTGGCAGACTGCTTTGGCCTCTTCCTCCAGTTCATCAATTTTAATATTTTGTCACAGATCATCTTTTGCACGATTTGAGATAATCCTTTATTGTACCATTTAAAAATTTTACCTTAATTTCTACCTTTTCTGGTTTTGATATTGATTTTTTTATGTTTTTACTGGGAAGGGTGAAGGAGAGTTCATTTTCCTTATGTCTTAGTTCATCCTATTTATTAAATTTTTTTAGTCTCATTGTTTTGAGGACAAATGCTTGGATTTATTCTTAAGTGAGACTCAAAATGTTTGTTTTTTGATGAAATAATTTCATTGATTTGCATTTTTGAACTTACATGTTTTACGCATTTATGCTTTAAATTTACAGTTTTTCTGCATTTGAGAATTGATTTATCTTTCCCCCCACTCCCCACTTTGTCTAACTTTCACTGGGTTGTCCATGCCTTTCTATATTTCTCATTCTCATCTATGTCCTCATCTGGAAGTTTGGCAGTTCTACTATGATTTTCAGTTCAGCTAGCGTTTGCCATCTTCTCTTTAACTGGTATATACAAATTGCTATTTCCTTGGTCATATATTTACACTACATAATATTTCTGCCTCCAATCAAACAACTTAATTGCCTAAATTTTTCCTTCACCCAACAGTTATGATTTTCTGAAAATCTATATTTCTATTTTTCTCTCTACCAGATTATGGGTTTCTTTTCCCCTGATATATTTAGACCATTATTCAATTTTCCTTTTTAATATATATTCTCTGTTCCAACAGAAATTACTAATGTCTTATAAATTCCCAATTATATTGTTATCTATCATTTTAAAATACTCTATATATTGTAAGATTAAGTCTTTACTTCTGTTTATCTACTCCTTTTATTTATTTAGTTTTTTACCTTGAGATCCGTCTTCTAGTTTGTTTTCATTTGGTTCTAATAGCTGAGCAATTATTTTGCCATTTTGGGTACAAAGTTCATGTATTTTCTGTTTTGTGGAAATATGATTCTAAAATTCTAGAGTGATGCCCTGTTTACTGTTGTTCTATTCAAGCAAGCTGTATTTCTATCTGGGAGTTTGTAAACTTTAATATGTATCTTGGTCTTTCAAAAATTTCATCAGAAACCTTTATATATATAAATAAGAGAGGTGACAAATACTAACTTTTATACATATATATACAATCTCCTCCCTGGAGCCAGTTGCCCTCCTTCAGTATGAAGAGAGAAACCACAAAAGTTCTTTAAAAATATAGTCCACTTCTGCCATTTCTTCTGTTAGAAGGGCTATTACATTATATTATGTCTCAATATCAGCTATTCAAGTCTCCCATTCATTCTCTCAGTTTTTCCATATCTGTGGGGTTTTGCCTGCATTGTAAGATTCTTCCAGTTAATCTTTTCGACTACTAATTCAAGTCTCAACAGTGCCTATTCTTTTTGTTTTAGTTCATCTCATGTTATGAACCTTTGGAAAAGAACTTCTATATCTGGACAGATTTTTTTCTGTATTTGTGTGCAAATATACTCTAAATAATTATTGTTCCCAATAATGTTGCTTACTTTTTTATTGCTGTTTTTGTTGAAATTCTCTTTATTCTTGTCCAAATTTTTGTAAATTTGGCCCTCTTTTCTCAGTTTACTAATTCTCATTAATCTTGATTTATGTTCTTATTATGTCAAGCTACTTGAACATCCCAAGAAATGCCAAATAAACCTTTAGTGGAAAGCACTAAAGGTTTTGGTTCTGGCTGTTCTGAGGTGAACAAGCTGCATAACTAAGACCACACTCCCTGTCAACCCATTTACCCCTCTACGGAAAGTTGAACTGTCTGCTTTCAGGCCTCTCTGAACACACACATTGGGGAGCAGTCCCCAGCACCTCCACAGTCTGTGGGAAATCTTTCCCCAGTACTATTCTACACTACAGGCCACTGATAATACCATCTCTTAATTACAGTAGCAGTTCACTTGGACTTATGATGGCTAGAGCAAGTCTTCCCATGTTTCCTCTTCTTTAATCTTTCTTGGTTATATCCATATACATATCAAAATAATTTTGTTAATACTACCAAAAATATATAAATAAAAGAAAATAAACACACTTTGTTTTTGTTGTTACTCTTAAGCTATTTGAAAATTTAAAAAATCATCCTCAGCTGGAATCACCATATTGCCATGTTTTTGTGGATATAATTGTGGTGCTGGCACACAAGCACTTAATCTGTTTGCCAAATCAGTTTATTTATCACCTTAATTATATTGCTTACCACATGTTGAATGCATGTATATATGTATGCATGTGGTATGTATTTATCTACCTAATAATATCTATTAATATCAGATCAATCTATATAAATCTACAGCTTATTTTTTTTAGATTGAGATATAATTGATATAAAATAGTCTATTGGTTTTAGGTGTAAAACATAATGATTTGATATATGTATATATTGCAAGATGAATACCACAGTAAGTTTAATTAACATCCATCACCACACATAGTTACTTCTTTCCTTGTGATGAGAACTTTCAAAAGTTAGTCTCTTAGTAACTTGTAAATATACAATATTGTTAACTATCTTCATCATGATGTACATTACATCCTCAGGACTTATTCATCTTATAACTGGAATTTTGTACCTTTTGACCACATTCACCCAATTTGCCAACCTCTCTTCCCCCGTTGCCCACTCCCTGCAACCACTAATCTGTTCTCTGTAGCTATGAGTTTGGTTTTTGTTTGTTTGTTTTCTAAATTACACATATAAGTGAGATCATGCACTACTTGTTTTTCCCTGTCTGACTTATTTCACTTAGCATAATGCCCACAAGGTCCATCCATGTACTTACAAATGGCAATATTTCTTTTTTTTAATGACTGAATTATATATATATATATATATATATATATATATATATATATATATATATATATTAGAGGTTTCTTATCCATTCATTCATTCATCAGTAAACACTTGGGTTTCTTCCCAATCTTGGGTGTTTCAATGAATATGAGGGTAAGCATATTTTTTAGAGATAGTGATTTTTGTTTCCTTCAGACAGATATCCAGTTATGGAATTGCTTAATATGATAGTTCTATTTTTAATTTTTTGAGAAAATTCAATACATTTTTCCATAGTGTATGCACCAATTTATATTCCCACCAACCATTTAAGAGTGTTCCCTTTTCTCCACATCCTCCCCAAAACGTGTCATTTTGATAATATCCATTCTAACAAATGTGAGGTGATATCACATTAGGTTTTTGATATGCATTTACCTGATGATTACTGATATTGAGCATCTTTTTATGTACTTGACCATCTGTATGTTTTCTTTGTAAAAATGTCTATTCAGATTCTTTGCCAATTTTTAATCAGATTGTTTATGTGTTTTTACGCTATTGAGTTTCATGAGTTCTTTATATATTTTAGGTATTAACCCCCGATAAAACAAATGGTTTGCAAATATTTGCTCCCAATATGTAAGTTGTCTTTCCATTTCATCGATAGTTTTCTTTGTTGTGCAGAGCTTTTAAAATTTGATATAGTTACACTTAAAACAATTTTTTGCTATTGTTGCCTTTGCTTTTGGTGTCAACTCCCTAAAACCATTACAAGGACCAATATCAAGAAGATTAGTACTTATGTTTTCCTCTAGTTTTATTATTTCAAGTCTTACATTCAAGTCTTTAATTTATTTTGAGTTAATTTCTGTGTATAATGTAAGACTGTGGTCCATTTTCATTCTTTTGCATGTGACTATATAGTTTTCCCTTTATCAACTACTGAAGAGACTGTCATTTTCCCTAACATATTTTTGTCATAAATTGATTACCAAATATGCTTGAGTTTAGTTCTAGGCTCCATATTATGTTCCATTGATCTACATGACTGTTTTTATGCCAATACCATACTCTTTTGATTACTATACCTTTGTAATATAGTTTGAAGTCAGGAAGTGTGATATTTCCAACTTTGTTCTTTCTCAAGATTTCTCTGGCTATTTGGAACCTTTTGTGGTTCCACGCACATTTTAAAATTTTTGATTTTATCTTTGTGAAAAATTCCATTAGAATTTTGATAGAGATTTCATTGAACCTGTAGGTTGCTTAGGTTAGTATGGACACTTTAACTGTTTTAATCCTTCTACTCCATGAGAAAAAAAATGTCTTTCCATTTATTTGTGTCTTCAATTTATTTAACCAAAGTCTTATGGCTTTCAATGTAAAGCTCTTTCACCTCATTGGTTAATGTTATTCTTAGGTAATTTATTCTTTTTGATGCAATTATAAATGGGGCTGTTTACTTACATTTGGGATTTTTGATTAAAAAAATTAAATCTTTAGATCAATCTGTATACAGTTATATATTTACAAGATTGAATCTTCAACTTTATTTAGTCACACTTTTAAAATTTCTCTTAGTTGTGTTTTAAACTTTCCTACTTAAATTCTAGAAGAGGGTTTTTGTTTCTGTTTGTTTTTATCTATTAATCTTTAACATTTTTATACTATAGGACTACTTTATATATATTTTTAAATTTCTAACTAATGCTGGGTATAAAACATTATTTTGCATCAATTTTTAATTCAGCAACCTTATTAAAATATCTTCTTGATGCAAATAATTTTACTGTATCTCTTAGGTTCTCTTTTCTTTGCACTTAATTATATCAGCCAAAAAATAGTAAAAATTTTGCTTCTTCTTTCCAATTTTCTCTCTTTTTTTGCTGCTTTTTCCTGCATTGGTGCATTGCTTAGGGACTTCTGTCCAATAATCAATAGAAGCAGTGAGAGTAGCCTCCTTGTTTTCTTCCCAATAAACCAGTGCAAATTTTAATGTTTTACCAACAATAGTAATGTTTGCTGTAGATAAAAGTTAGATGCCTTTTCAGATGAAGAAAGTCCACTTCTATCCAAAGTTTGCTTTCCTTTTAATGAATGTATATTAATTCTTATTGATAATTTTGGCATATGTTAAGAAATTCTATGATTTTTCCCTCTATTGTGTTAATATTTTAAGTTATATTAATTGAATTTGAATGGTAACACATTTTTCAACTTAATTTTTTCATATTTTATTATATAATTTTTATTTATTTATTGATGAATTAATTTTGTTCATATTTTCTTTATGATTTTACTTTAATCTGAGTACATGTGGCTTGTAATTTGATTTTGTTAAAATATCCTTGCTCATGCTTCGGTATCAAGGTTTTACTGGTTTTATAAATTGAGTTGGAAATATTATTTCTTCCTTAAATATTTGGTGAAAAATTTTCTGGTAATTCATTTTGGAACTGAAAGTGTGAGAACATTTTTAAATCCATGTTTTTTACTAGAACTAAGACTAAACCTTTTTTCTTTTTCATTCTATATCCATTTCATCTAAATACTTAAATTTGTCTGCACAATGTTGTTCATAATATTCTCATGATAATTTTAATGTTAATGAGGAAAGTAATTTATTTCTGATTTCTTATCAATTATATTTTGTCTGCTTGTTTTGTTATTCACTGAGAGTGATGCTTTCAAGTCTCTGACTATGATGGTGAGTACCATTGTTGCTGACTGAGTCCCTCCCCACTGCACAGCCCAGCTTATTGCAACAGTGCTCACAGTAAATACCTCCAAGTCTCTGGTTTTAGTTTTACTTTACCCTGCATGAGTGGCAAGCTCTAAGAACCAAGTATTTAAAGCCAAGAGGAGAAATCTTTCTCTCATAAAAAATAAGTATTAAAGCTTCTTACACCTCAGATGGAATTGTTTTAAGCTAAATTGACTATTGGAGTTCAACAGTAGCACAGAGCCTCAGAAACCCATAGTGGGAACTCACACAAAATTTTCTGGCTTTTTATTTTCCTGGTCTCACTTTCCCACTTCTTAAGATCTCTTCAACTCATCTCTCAAAAGACTACTTGTACCTAAATATATTTGACATTTTCTAAAGAAATCTAAATTAAAACAATTCTTCCAGCACTTTTCAAATTGTATCCATTGTGTGACAATATGCAAGGGTGTGCATATTTCAAACCATTATACCTCTAGATAAACTGAAACATTTGATATTTATGAAGCTGAATATCTATAGTAATACTTTGTGCCTTAGAATCTCTTTGCTCTGGATGGATACAACTTCACCAGTTGTATATGTTTATTTAGACTCTTATTATTTTTATATTTTTGATCTTCTTGTAAATTTATACTCAGATGTCTTTTGATAGCAGCATATACAAGTAATTCCCCTACATACAATAGAGTTCCACACCAAGAGCACGTTCATAAGTCCAATTTATTCATTAAGTCCAGCAAAGTTACCCTGGTACCCAACTAACACAGTTGGGTATATAGTACTCTACTGTAATAGGCTTATAATACTTTTCATACAATACATAAAAAACAAGCACAAAATATAAACAAAACATTTTTAATCTTATAGTACAGTACCTTGAAAAGTACAGTAGTCCAGTACAACAGCTGGCATCCAGGGGCTGGCATCGAGTGAACAGGCAGGAGAGTTACTGACTGGAGGAGGGAGAGGAGGTGGGAGATGGTAGAGCTGAAGGATTGTCAGCAATAGGAGACAGAGGGCAAGCTGCAATTTCACCCACACCTGATGTTGATGGTACAGGCTCTGATTCCTTGCTAGATTCAATTCTACCTACCCTGTTGAAAAAATAATCCAGTGATATCTGGGTAGTAGCTCTTTTTTTCTCGTCATAGATGACAGGATAGCACTGGATTGCATTCTGAACGGCTGCTGCAAACTTCGTGCACCGTTCTATGTTCAGGTCCTTTGCCTCAAAAACTGTGTCTCCTCAAAGAAGGAAAATCTCCTTCCCACTTCCTGCATCGTGAATCTCTTCATTCTGCAGTTACTTCTTCCTCTTGTCCCTCTTCATCCTTTCTCTCGGTATGTTCACATCTTTGGAAGTTTGCAACTTGAAGGTTCATATGTAAGGGATTTAACTGTTTTTCAAAGTCTAAACTCAAAACATTTGTCTTTTAGCTACAGTATTTATTCAAATTATATTAAATATAATACTGATATATAGAGATTTAAATATACGATTGTATCCTAAGCTTTCTACATGGCAGCTTCTATGACATTTTCCCCCTTCATCATTTTTTGAATAGATTATTTTATTAAACTATTTTCTTTCCATAAATTTAGAAAGTATGCCCTCAGTTATGTAATCTTTTATAGATTATTCTAAGAGTTAAAACATAAAACCTTGTTAAAGCCTTATCAACATACAAAATTATCTGGCAATTTTTTCCTCTTTTCAGCAAATGTGAAAACAAAATATTTAGTTTCATTAAAGTACCTTCAGAATTATATCACATACTTATGTTCAGAAACATGACCCAGAGGTCAAGAAATTAAAGTGAGGATTTATCTAAGCAATAGTACACTCTCAAGGGGAAAGTTGGCAGGCTCAGGTGAGTAGCTCTACCCTGAGTTTCTTTGGCAAACTGGTTATGTGGGGTGTAGAAATGAAAGGGTAGAGGCCTCACTGGGGAAGGAGGGGCTTGAGGGTTGTATTCCCTGATTTTCACCCCAGCTCCATCTTCCTGAGGGGAATTTCTGTCCTTAGTTAGCCTTAATGGGAAGTGTCATGGCCTCAGTGTATGACGGGAACTTCTTATCTCCAAGGTCATTTAATTGTAATAAGAGCATAATGAGCAGAAAGTTACATTCAGATGCTGGAGATTCTCCACTTGTCCCACCTTTCTTTGTCTAGCTTTAGAATACTTATCACCTCAAAATGTGTGGTTTTCTGTCACCCTGGAAGTTTCTGCTTTTCTTTGTTTGACCAAGGACCCCTGTTGTTTACAAGATGTGTGGTTTCATGTCATCTGGCTGGTACCCCCCTTCCTCTTCTCCTACATAGCTACCTGCCTGCTGTTAACACTTATAATTTTGTTCTTCTCAGACACATAAATTTCAGAAAGCAATATTATTATTATTACTATTTTAATGTTCATTTAAATTTGCCTATATATTTATTATTTGTTTATTGTGTGCTTCAGTTATGACCTTTGATCTGAAATTATGTTGTTTCTTCCAGAAGACTGTCTTTTAGATTGTTTTTTAATGTAAATCTACTTGTGTTAAATTCTTATTTGGATATTCTTTGATGTTTTAGATTGTATTCTTATGAAATAATTTTGCTAAATAGAATTAATAATATTAGAACTTTAACATGTTAAGACTTTTGGTTGTTATTATTTTGTTTTTGTCTGAGTCAAATATTAGTGTTGAGAAATAATTTTCTGGTCAAACTATTTCTACTTTGAAAATCATGTCTATTGTCTTTAACTGCTTTTAATATTTTATCTTTGTTATGTTTCTCTAATTTCACCCTAATGCTTTAGGTATGGATTTCTTTATAGTTTTCTGCTTAGGATTTACTGGACTAGTGGACTATATTTTTTTTTCATTTGTTATGAAAACATTTCAGCCATTATATCTTCAAATATTACTAACTTACTCTTTCTCTATTTTCCTCTGTGACTTTAATTCAACCCATAATAGGCTTTTAAATGTTTTTTTTATTTTTCCAGTTTTATTGAGATATAATTGACATATAACATTTGTGAATTTAAGGTGTACAACATGACGATTTGATAGATGTGTGTACTGCGAAATCGTCACCACAATAAGTTTAGTTAGCATACATAACCACACAGTTACATGTTTTCCTGTGATGTGAACTTTAATATTTGCTCCTAACAACTTTCAAATGTACCATATTGTTAAGTGTAGTCACCATGCTGTACATCACATCCTCAGAACTTAATTGTCTTACATGTGGATGAAGAATGTCACCTGCCATATGGGTAAACAAATGATGTTGTGGCCATCAAGCCATCAGCTGCTGTATCCACCCTCAGCTGTGCACACTGAGGGGATTCAGGATGGAGGAAAACAGGACACTGGCCCTAGATAGTTAAGGTACACATCAAAGGAATGATTTCAATGAGCCCAGACTGTTACATTTTCCCATACAAAGAAACGTGCTAAATTAATTAACTTGACAGATCTGGTTTTCTGTAATTAATGGTAATCTTTTGATGTTCTGACTACCTGGTTTGTGTTACAAAAACTCCTATAGATCCTGACATCTCCCTGATCTCTTCAGAGCAGCACCTCTGAGCTAACTGGAGGCTGTCTTCCAGGCTTAAATCCTCAGAAAGTCTGCTGAATAAAAACATAATTCTCAACTTTTAGATTGTGCTTTTTTTTTTTTTTAGTCGACTTAAAACTGGACATTTGTACTCCCTACACCTCCCATCTCTGGCAACCACAAACATGTTCTCTGTTTCTATAAATTTAGCTTTATTAGATACCACACATAAGTTAGATCAAATGGTATTTGTCTTTCCCTGTCTGATTTATTTCACTTTATCCTGTGTGTTTCTATCTTATATCCCATATTTTATATATTTATGTCTTTCCTTGATTTATTACACATGCTTTCTGCTCATTTATATTAGGTTGCTAACTCTCTTTTGAATTGTGACTAAGCAGTTAAAAATTTGTTCATTAAGTTTTAAATTTTGGTTATTTTATATATTTAGTTCTAAAATATTGATTTTAAATTTCAAAATATAATAGTGATATGTTTACTGATAATATTACAATGTTGTTAGATTTTGAATAATGACTCCAAGATCCCCACTTCCTGGTATACACATACTTCATACTCCCCAGAACTGTGAATATAATGGATTTTGCTATGTGAGAAACAATTGATGTGACTTTCCTAGTTTTCAAGATGGAGGAGAAGAACTGTGAGACAAGGAATGTGGGTAACCTCTGCATGATGAAAAAGGAAAGAAAATGATTTTCCCCCTAGAGCCTACTGAAAAGAATGCATCACTGTCAATGCCTTGACCCTCTCTCACATTCATGGTAGTCTTAAAAATCAGCAGCCTTGTAACCAGCAGAAGAGTTAATGAGGTTTGGGACTCCTCAAAATGTCAGCATGTTTTGCAGCTCCCTGGAAAAGCTTTATTCTCAGAGCATTGTGATTTTTTGACGTGACTTAGAGCTCATTCCATGGGAAAAGTGCTGTCTCTAGGGTTTTTTCAGAACAATCAGAAAAAATTAGTAACTGTTAAAGGCAGTTACTAATATTGCAAATTTCTGAGACCATGATATTGGGTTAGGAAATATTTTAAAAGCCTGGTCAAAAAATTAAAAGAAATACCTGAGCTATTAGATGTCTATAGAGGGCTTCAAAAAAGTTCTGACGTACCTGGGGTTTCTAGGACGTCATGCATTTTTGCAAGGCAGTGTGCACGTCCAGGAGAGAACTGATATAACTCAATCTCACACTTCTGCCTGACTTTTCTTGCTCACTTTGAGGATCTGCATAAGCAAGAAGTGAATGCTAAAGCAGAACTGTAAACATCCAGAGTGTTGAAGATGCGCCTCATCACAGTGCCCCTCATGAAAAGGTGGAACTTATTGGTTCAAGATGATTAAGGATAGTTGTGAACAATCTTTTGTTTATAAGTAAGCTAACCAAGCAGAGACATCAGTGGTAGCATACTACAGGGAATATAGATAGAATAGAACACAGAAAAATGGATTCCAGAAAAGTAACTAAACAAGCAATTAGCAAACACAACAACAACAGACTCTGGCAATTGTATCTTATTTCCAGAGTCACCATATTTATATTTCTTTAAATATCCAGTTTGCAAGCAAATCATGTATGAGACACAAAACAAACCAACTGTAAAATAAAAAAAAGGAAAAAAAAGTAATAAAATTGTGCAAAGTCACTAAATTGTGAACAAAAGAATATATATTTAAAAAGTAAGGAAAAAAGAACTCTTTAATTAATGAAGAAACTTATGTTGCTTCTAAGCAGAAAAAACTTTACAATAGAAAGATGTTATTGCTCTAAAAACGGATTTAAAACTTTAACACAATCTCAGTTATAACAATATTGGAAGTCCTAAAGTAACCTAACTTATTGCAAAAGTAGTCTGAAGGAGAAACAAATAAATGGGACGGGGGAAAAATAATTAAGAACAATGTGAATTATTGTATCAGAAATGAAAACCTACCATTAAATCAGAGTGATTAAAACAGTATAGTGTTCACCTAGAATTTGAAAGTAGATCAAAACAGTACTGTGGTCAAGAAATCAAACTGAACATACAGTGATGTACCATGTGTTAAATGTTGCATTTTAAAATGGTAAATATAAGATAGACCAGTCAATAAATATTGTGGGAATTGAATAGTATGGATTTGGAAAAAAACATGTCAGGTGCATAAATTAATTATATGTTAAAAATTGAGATGTAGTAAAGAGCAATTTATTTTTAATTATAAGAAACTATTATATACAGAGATTATATTATAAAGAATGGCTTAAAGAAGGACACCATGAGAACAATACATTTTTAAAAACATAAAGAAAAAATACATGTGAGTTCCCAAATTTAAAAAAAAATTGACTGGCAAAAATATTAAATAGAAAATAAATAAATGGGAAGATAGTCCATGTTCATGAATAGGAAGACAACATTGTTAAGATGCCAATACTCTCCAAAGTTATATACAGATTCAGTTAATCCCAATTAAAATTCCAGCACCTTTTTTTCTTGAAAACATGGCAAAGATGATTTTCAAATTGATATGGAATTGTAAGGACCCCAAATAGTCAAACTATTCTTGAGAAAGAGGAACAAACTTGGAGGACTCACACTTCCTGACTTCAAAAGTTACTATAACAATTAAAACAGTATGATACTCACATAAGGACACACACACATATAGACCAATGGAATAGAATAAATATCCTGGAAATAAATCCTCACATATATGGTCAATAGATTATTGACAAGAGTGCTAAGACTGTTCAATGGGTAAAGGGAATTATTTTCATCAAATGGTGCTGAAAAAACTGAATATCCATTTGGAAAAGAATGAAGTTGGACCGTTACTTCATACCATATATAAAAATGTACCCCAAATGGATCAAAACTTAAAAGTTGAAGTTATAAAACTTATGCAATAAAGAAATGGGGGAAAATTCAGGACATTGTACCTGACAACAATTTCACAGATGTGACACCAAAATCTCAAGCAGCAAAATAGAAAGTAAATAAATTAGACTTCAACAAAAATAAAAACTTTTGTGCATCAAAGGAAACTATCAAGAAAATTAAAAGACATTCTACAAACTAGGAAAAATATTTACAAATCATATATATGAAAAGGATTTAAAATCCAGAGTATATAAAAATCCTCAAACTCAACAATGACAACAAAAATAAAACTAAACAAGCAAAAGAAAACAATAAAAATAGGCAGTGTTTGAGCAGACCTTTCTCTATAGAAGATATACAAATAATAACCACTTGAAAAGATGCTCAACATCATTAGTCATCAGGGAAATGTAAATGAAAATCACAATGAGGGGGACTTCCCTGGTGGTCCAATTGTTAGGTCTCTGCACTTCCACTGCAGGGGGTGTGGTTTCAATCCCTGGTTGGGGAACTAGGATCCCACATGCCGTGGAGCATGGCCAAAAACAATCACAATGAAATGCCATGTTATATGCATTAGAATGCTATTAAAAATAAATAATATTTTTTGGCACGGACATGAAGAAATAGGAGCATGTGCATTTAAGATGGGAATGTAAAATGATGCAGGTGCTGTGAAAAACTGTCATTTACTAAAAAGTTGTACATAGAATTACCATTAATTTGGCAATGCCAGTCTTGGGTAGTCATTAATTATAACCAGAATTATATAATCAGAATTAAAAGCAGAGATGCAAACACATATTTTCATAACAGTGTTTATAATAACATTATTCACAACAGCCAAAAGGTAGAAACAATCCAAATGTTCATCAATAGATGAATGGATAAACAAAATATAGTATATAAGACAATAGAATATTATTACTCAGCCATAAAAAGGAATGGATTTTTGGTATATGTTACAGCATGGTTAAATCTTGAAAACATGCTAAGTAAAATAAGTCAGACACATACAATAAGGACACACATTATGTGACTCCACCTATATGGGATAGGTAGGATAAGCAAATTCATAGGGACAGAAAGTAGTGTAGAGTTTGGGAGAAGGGGAAAGAGAGATGGGATGTTATTGTTTAGTGGATAGTATTTATATAGAGAATGATGAAGTTTGGGTATAGATAATGATGATGGTTACACAACGTTGTGAATGTACATAATGGAGCTGAATTATATACTTAGAAATTATTTAAATGATAATATAAATATAATTATGTATACACCAAAATGGAAGAATATATCTTAGGGAACATTTTTTAAAAAGATAAGTGACAAGTTACAAGAAAATATTTTAGACATATATACAAGGTAATAACTATAATAAAATATATAAACAGTTTTCTTATATGAATAAGAATTAAACATCCATATAAAAATATTAAAATTATATGAATAGTAAATTTAAATTAGAAGAAATATCAGTGACCAATAAATATACGAATATTTGCCCATCTCATCAGTAGTTGACTCAATAAGAATCAAAACAATGACCTGATTAAAGAAAAATAAATAAAAGAATCAATCCAGTATTTTTTTAATGTAGGAAAAATAGTTAATTATAAATAGCTCATGGTAGCATACATTGGAATAGCACTTTTGAATGCAGTTCAGCAGCTGTTCTAAAAATAAACAAATACATATTAAAGGTAGAGAAAAAAGAAATCAATCTGATACTCTGACCCAACAGTTCTAGATAATTATCTTACAAACATATGTCCACATGAGAAAATGGTACATAATGAAAAATGTTTCTTGCAGCATTCTTTACAATGACAAATATACTGAATACAATCTAAAATTACATTAGCAGAAAAAACTGTGAAAGACTGAAATTGGCATAAAAGATAACTTGTGGCCTGTCAAGAACACCCTCTAAGTTTTCTCTGTCTGTCATGGTCTTTGAACAATTCTGTAAATTGAAGTAAACTATAGTAGGTTCATTTACATATAAATGTAAATGAATTGAATCTATTGGATCTATAAATATTGGCTAATTTTGTATGTATCTATAAATTTATTTTGGTGCATGAATCTAAAAATTCATTTTGATGGTGTTTGTACAAGTGTGTGTGTGTGTGCATGTGTGAGTGTGTTGGATTCTCCTTTGAACCAGTTCCAATATCTTACTGGTTTAAATAATTGAGGGACTAAAGAAAGTCTTTGAAATGTTTTAACTTTATGGTTGTGTAAGAGTCTTTATATTACCCTTTAAAAGTTATCCTTTAACATCATAATTAGGAAATTATTATTCATCTATATTAATAGAATTTTGTTCATCTATATTCAGAAATACCAAGAAGTTAAAGGAATGATTCTGAGCTATATATTCTATTTTGGAAATTTCTTTAAGGAATATCATTATTAAGTAAGTTGCTACAATATATACAATAACTTCTTTATTAAAATTTACATATGTGGAAGTTATATAAATTTAAATATATAGAAGAAATACATTTACACTACAAACTGTTAACTAAGGTTGATTATATGATTTATCATCGAATTGGTACATTTCTATGAATGGGAAATGTTGCCATTACTTTAACAATCACAGTTACCCCAGATCAGCAGGTATAAATTGGCATGTATGGCCACTCAATTCCTAAGAATTGTTACTTCTGAGAAAGATAGTGTAATTTTTTTCTAGTCATCTTATTATTAACAAAATTAAGAATGTAGTCATTTATTCTTCTACATATTTAAATAAAGTAAAATAGAAAACCATTTCTAAATGGCTGAGCTTAAAAGTACTGTTTGAAATACAAGTTTGATTACATTATGGTTAATAAGTCAAATCTTTAGCAATAGGGACTATTAAATGTATTGTGTCACAACTGTAAAATAAACTATTATATGGCTTTAAACATACCAGTTGTGGGCTTCCCTTGTGGTGCAGTGGTTGAGAGTCGGCCTGCCGATGCAGCGGACACGGGTTCGTGCCCTTGTCTGGGAAGATCCCACATGCCGTGGAACGGCTAGGCCCATGAGCCATGGCCGCTGTGCGTCCAGAGCCTATGCTCTGCAATGGGAAAGGCCACAACAGTGAGAGGCCCGTGTACTGCAAAAAAAAAAAAAAAAAAAAGAAACATCCTTTATAGAAAATATAAAGTCATATGCTGTCCTCTATCCATTGTAGAAATATAAGTATTATTTGGCTGGTTGGAGGAATTTCAATCTGTACCAATGCCTAACTTTTATAACTGAGGAAACTGAGGCCTTAAGTTATAAATAGACTTGGCAAGCCAATGGCAGAACCAATTCCAGTATACATGTTTTTCTGACATCTAAAAATAAGTAATTATTTTTAATTATTAAATTAATAACATTTTTGTAGGCATAGAGTTATTCTAGTTACTTATCAAGAATTTTTAGGAGCTAGCCAAGATGGTAGCATAGAAAGGTCCTGAACTCAAATCCTCCCAAAGACATATCAAACTTACAACTACTGGGCCTCCCTGGTGGCGCAGTGGTTGAGAGTCCGCCTGCCGATGCAGGGGATACGGGTTCGTGCCCCGATCTGGGAGGATCCCATATGCCGCAGAGCGGCTGGGCCCGTGAGCCATGGCCGCTGGGCCTGCGCGTCCGGAGCCTGTGCTCCGCAACGGGAGAGGCCACAACAGTGAGAGGCCCGCATACCGCAAAAAGGAAGAAAAAAAAAAAAAAACTTACAACTACTTACAGAGCAACTACTTTTGAGAATAACCTGAAGACTAGATGAAAATAATTTCCACAACTAACGAAGATACCACAAGGAGATGGGTAAGAGGGGTGGAGGTATGGTATTGTCAGAACCTACACTCCTGAGTCAGCAAACCCCAAACAGGAAGAATATCACAATCATAGAGGTTTCCCCCAAGGAGTGAAGAAACTGAGTCCAACATGAAGCTCTTCAGCTCATAGGTCCTACTCTGGGAAGATGAGTCCCCAGGATGTCTGACATTGAACCATTGGAGTTTTTGTTCAGGAGAGCTGGAGAGCTATAGGAAACAGAGATTTCATGCTTACAGGGTACCTGCAAAAATCTCACATGCTCTGAGTCACAGCACAGAGGCAGTAGTGAAAGGAGCCTAGGTCAGGCCCACCTGTGTATCTTGAAGAGCCTCCTGAAGAGGAAGAAGACAACTGGGACTCCCCCAGGGACATAGATGTTCGTGGCTGCCATGTTTGGGAACTTGTTCTACTGCAGTAACACTGATGCTGGCAAGTGCCATTATGTAATCCTCCCTGTAGCCCATTAGCACTAGGGATAAAGCCCTGCCCATCAAGAGTTTGGCACCAACCCCAAATATGCCGTGGCCATGCAGACAGTGGAGGAAGGGTCAGGTCCCTCCCTTCAGAGGGCCAAGACCAGCCCCAATGTTCCCTGGGTTGTAAAGCATAGCTGTACTGAGAATCAGCCCCACCCTCCAGCAGGACAGCACCAGACCCAAGACTCCCCACCTTGAGGAGCACACAGACAGTCATGCACGAAGCCAACATTGTGATCCAGCTGGCCTAAAGCCACCACATGATGCACAGCCTCAAAGACAACTTGGCCAGGGTCTAGCCCCACCTACCAATGTGCCCACAGTGGTCAGCCCCACCAGAAGAGAAGACACACAGAGTGGGAAACCCTAGAGCACATATCTCTGGTGATTGGAGAGGACCATACTGCTAGGCCACATAGAACATCTCCTACATAAGGCCACTTCTCCAAGATTGGGAAATGTAACTGACCTACCTAACACATATAAATAAACACAGAGAACTGGGCAAAATGAGGAGGAAGAGGAATACATTCCAAACAAAAACCAGACATAACCTTAGAAAAAGAACTAGAATAAGTGGAGATAAGCAATCTACACAATAAAGAGTTCAAGGTATAATTATAAAGACTTTCACCAAACTTGGGAGAAGAATGGATGAATATTGTAAGAATTTCAACAGAATTAGAAAATATAAAGAAGAACCAAATAGAGCTAAAAAAAAAATCACAATAACTGAAATTAAAGAAATACACTAGTAGGAATCAAAAGTAGATTAGACGATACAGAGAAATGGGAATCACCAAGCTGAACATAAAAAAGGAAATTAAAGATGAGGATACATTAAGAGATCTGTAGGGCAACATCTAGTATACTAACATTTTCATTATAGTGGTCCCAGAAGGAGAAGAGAGAGAGAAAGGGGAACAGAAGTTATCTGAAGAAACAATAGCTGAAAACTTCCATAAGCTGGGAAAGGAAACTGACATCCAGGTCCAGGAAGCACAGAGAGTCCCAAACAAGATTAAACCAAAGAGATCTACACCAATCACATCATAATTAAAGTGGCAAAAATTAAAGATCAAAAGAGAATCATAAGTGTAACAAAAGAAAAACAACTGGTTATGTTAAAACACACACACACATACACAAAACATCCATAAGAATATGAACTGACTTTTCTGCAGAAATATTGCATGTCAGAGTGGCAAGATATATTCAAAGTGATGAAAGAAAAAAAAAATTCAACAAAGTATACTTTACCCAGTCAAGGTTATCATTCAGAATTGAAGGAGAGATAAAGAGTTTTATAGACAAGCTAAAGCTAAGAATTCAACTCTAGGCAGAAAAGAAAAGGTTACAGTTAGAAATATGAAAATTCAGAAAGAAAACTCTCATTGGCAAAGTCAAATATGAATAAAGTTAGACCAACCACTTATTAAGCTATTCAGAAGCTTAAAAGACAAAAAGGACAAAATCATCTACATCTGCAATAAGTAGTTAGAGACAAGCACAAAAAATATAAAATATCATACCAAAAACATGAAATGTGGAGTAAAAGGGTTAAAATTGTAGGGCTGTTAGAATGCTTTCAAACATAAGAACACATCAACTAAAAATAATCACATTTGCATATAGGTTACTATATATAACCAGCATGGTAACCACAAGTCAAAAAACTATAGTAAATACTCACATCAAAAAAGAGAATGGAATACAAACATAACACTAAAGATAGTCATCAAATCACATGGGAAGAGAGAGAAAGAAGAAGAAAAAAAGGAAAAAGAACTACAAAAACAATCAGAAGAAAATTGGCAAAATGGCAATAAATACACATCTATCAATAATTTATTTAAATGTAAATGGACTAAATGCTCCATTTAAAAGACATAGAGTGCCTGAATGAATAAAAAAACAAACAAGCAAACAAAAAGACCCTTATATATACTACCCACAAGAGACTCACTTCAGATATAAAGACACTCACAGACTGAAAATGAGGGGATGGAGAAAGGTAATCCATCCAAATGGAAACAAAAAATAGAGTAGCAATAAGTATATCAGAAACTATACATAAAAACAAAGACTATAACAAGACACAAAGAGGGACATTACATGATGATTAAGAGATCAATGTCAGAAGAATTTATAACAATTGTAAATATATATGCACTCAACATAGGAGCAACTAAATATGTAAAGGAAATATTAATAAACATTTAAAAAGAAATTGACAGTAGCACAATAGTAGGGGACTCTAACATGCCATTTACATTCATGGAGAGATCATCCAGACAGAAAAAATCAATAAGGAAATGTTGGCCTTAAATGACATATTAGATGAACTGAATATATATATATATACATATATATATATATATATATATATATATATATATATATATATATATATATATATATATATATATATATATAATGAACAACCTAGAATAAATTGATAAATTCCTAGAAAAGTATAATTTCCAAGACAGAATCAGGAAAAAATAGAGAATATGAACAGACCAATTACCAGTAATGAAATTGAACCAGTATTAAGAAAAATTCCCAAGAAACAAAAGTCCAGGACCAGATGGTTTCACAGGTGAATTCTGCCAAATATTTGAAGAAAAGTTAACATCTATCTTTCTCCAACTCTTCCTAAAAATTTAAGAGAAAAGAATACTTTGGAACTTATTCTTTGAGGCCAGCATCACCCTGATACCAAAACTAGACAAAGACATCAAGGAAAAAGAAAATTACAAGCTGATATTACTAATGAACATAGATGCAAAAACTCTCAATAAAATATTAGTAAATCAACTTCAACAATGCTTTCTAAGGATCATATATGATGGTCAAGTAGGATCTATCCCAGATATGCAAAGATAGTTCAATGTCTGCAAATCAATCAGTGTGGTATACCACATTAACAAATAGAAGAATAAAAATCATAAGGTCATCTCGATAGATGCAGAAAAAAACTTTTGACAAAATTCAACATCCATTTATAATAAAAACTCTCAACAAAGAGAGTATAAAGGGAACATATTTCAATGTAATAAAGACCATATATAACAAACTCACAGCTAACTTCATACTCAATGGTAAAAAGATGAAAGCATTTCCCCTTAGACTATGATAAGGCAAGTATGCTCACTCTGGCCCCCTTCCACTCAACACAGAAAGCACAACAATCAGACAAATAAATAAATAAAAGGAATCCAATTTGGAAAGGAAGAATTAAAATTGTCAGTGTTTGCAGATGACATGATACTATATACAGAAAATCCTAAATATACTACCAAAAAACTATTTAGAACTGATCAATGAATTAAGTAAAGCTGTAGGATACAAAGTTAATACATAGAAGTCTGTTGTATTTCTCTACATTGACAATGAAATATCAGAAAGAGAAATTAAGAAAATCATTTACAGTTGCATCAAAAATAATGAAATACCTAGGAATAAATCTAACTGAAGAGATAAAAACTTGTATTTTGAAAGCTCTAATACACTGACTAAAAAAATTAAAGTTGAGGGATACACATGAAAACATATACTGTCTCATGGACTGGAAGAATTAATGTTGTGAAAATGACCATACTACTGAAGGCAATCTACAGATTTAAAACAATCCTTATGGTTTTAAAGCCAAAGGAATTTTTCACAGAACTGGAGCAAATAATTCTAAAATTTGTATGGAAACCCAAAAGACCCTGAATGGCCCAAGAAATCTTGAGAAAGAAGTACAAAGCTGAAGATGTCATTCTCCCAGAGATCAAACTATACTAAAAAGCTACAGTAATTAAAACAGTATGGTACTGATCCAAAAGCAGACACAGAGATCAAACGAACAGAATAGGGAGCCAAGAAGTAAACCCATGCTTATATGGTCCATTAATCTATTGTAATAAAGGAGGCAAGAATATACAATGGGGAACAGACAACCACTTCCACAACCTCTTCAACAAATGACATTGGGAAAACTGGGCAGCTACATGAAAAAGAATGAAACTGGACTACTTTTTCACACAATATATGAAAATAAATCAAAATGGATTAAAGACTTAAATGTAAGACCTGCAACCATAAAACTCCTAGAAGAAACATAGGCAGCACATACTTTGACATTGGTCTTAGCAATATTTTTTTTGGATCTGTTTCTTCAGGGAAGTGAAACGAAAGCAGAAAGAAAAAAGATACTTTGTTTAGTCAAACATCAGACTAAAAAGCTTTTGCACAGTGAGGGGAAGTATTGACAAAATAATAAAGTAGTCTACTGAATGGGAGAAGAAATTTCAAACAATATATCCAATAAGGGGTTAATATCCAAAACATGCGAAGAACCCATACAATGCAATATCAAAAAAGCAAACAACCCTATTAAAAAATGTGCAGAGGATCTTAATAGACATTTTTCCAAAAAAGACACACAGGTGGCCAACAGATGCATGAAAATATTCTCAACATCAGTAATCATCAGGGAAATCAAAACTACAATGAGAAACCACCTTACACTTGTCAGAATGTCTATTGCCAAAAAGACAAGAAATAACGACTGTTGGAGAGGATGTGAAGAAAAGAGAACCCTGTTGCATTTTTAATAGGAATCTAAATTTGTACAGACAACTATGGAAAACAGTATGGAGTTTCCTGAAAAAATTTAAAAATAGAACTACCACATGATCCAGCAATTTTACTTCTTGGTATTTACTTAAAGAAAATAAAAAAAACTATTTCAAAGAGATATATGCACAGCAATGTTCATTGCAGCATTATTTACAGTTGCCAAGATAAGGAAGCAACTTAACTGTCCATAGATAGATGAACAGGTAAAGAAGAGATATATATATATATATATATATATATATATATATATATATATATATATATATATATATATATATCTCCACAATGGACTATAACTAAGCCATAAAATATGAGATCTTGTCCTTTTTGACAACATTGATGGATCTAGAGGGTATATGATAAATGAAATAAGTCAGAGAAAGAAAACTGAAGTATGATCTCACTTATACATTTAATCTAAAAAAAACAAAATAAAAACAGGCCCATAAATAGCGCAAATAAATAAGTGGTAGTTAGAGGTGGGTGGGGGGAGAAATAGGTGAAGGAGATTAAGAGGCACAAACCACCAGTTATAAAATAAATAATCACACTGATGTCATATGCAGCATAAATAAAATAAATAACCACACTGATGTCATATGCAGCTTAAGGAATGTGGTTAATAATACTATAATACTTTTATATATGGGGTCAGTAGGTTACTTAACTTATTATGGTGAAAATTTTATAATGTATGCAAATATCAAATCAGTATACCTGAAAGCAACATAATATGCATCAACTATATTTTAATTTACAAAAGGAAAAAAATAACAATCTTAGTTAGTTACTTTAGGATTACTCATGGGTCCCAGCAGTTGGTAGAGATGTTTTCCCTGCCTTCCATTGGTAACTAGTTTGGATGGTGATTTTGATGATTCATACCTAAGCCACCATGACAGTATCAGAAATGATGAGTAATTGCTGGTATTTAGTTGGTAGGCAGAAAATTACCTTGTTTTGACAGTTTTGCACAATTAAATACCTGTGTTTCCCTTGGTGTTTTCCCACTAGTAACCAAGACCTTGTTTATATATCTCCTTTAACCTGCCTTGACCAAGATTATTTAAACATCTTTGAGTTTCCATCTCTTCAACTGCACCTTTAAAACAGACTTAGCCTAATTTCATCAGGTGGTTGATAAGAGTTTCTTTCTAATGATGTGTTTGAAAATCCTACTGCTTGGTATAGAGCACTGAAATTGCTCAGTTGATGGTCTTCTTCTTCCTCTCTTGCAAGCCTTATTACACTGGATAGATTCCTGTCATTAGAGAAAGATTGGCAGAAGAATTAAGGGATGAGCTGCAAAGTAATTGTAACTCAAGGATCCATTCCCTAAATAGTCTCAAAAAAAGTATTTTTTCAGGGCTAGATATTATCTGTAGCATATGCACACACCTGAGCTGAATGTAATTTTATACTGGATATTTTCCCTTATCCATTATTAAAAAGAAAGGGGAAAAATTCACAACTAACCTTAGGGTAATGGGTTAATTTTGTAAAGTCAGGAATAAAATATTGATTTATATAGTAAATAAACTAAAAGAGACAATTACATTATTGAAATCAAAGGATGAGGAAATCTCTTCATTCTAGGGTGGTCTTTGTCAATTTTACAGAAAAGTTTTTAGATCTGGCTTAAAGAATGGATACACAACTTACAGAGCCTTGGCTGAAACAATATAAAGCCCTACACTTCCACACTTATGAATCAAAAACTTTCACCTGCCAAAATAAAACACTTAACACATATCAATGTCTATTTTATGAATGAATATATTCTATCACTGCACCTTAATTGTAAAAGTGTCATAGATCTGCTTATCAATGTCCCATGCTGAAGAGTGACTTCATGTTGTCTGTCAAAGGTTTGGCAAGGGCTTCCCTGGTGGCGCAGTGGTTGAGAGTCTGCCTGCCGATGCAGGGGACACGAGTTTGTGCCCTGGTCTGGGGAGATCCCACATGCCGCAGAGCAGCTGGGCCCGTGAGCCATGGCCGCTGAGCCTGCGCGTCCGGAGCCTGTGCTCCACAACAGGAGAGGCCACAACAGTGACAGGCCCGTGTACCGAAAAAAAAAAAAAAAAAAAGGTTTGGCTGGTAGGATAATGAATATGAAATGGTTATGGTATATTATATGCTGTAAAGAGTCTATGGTGACTCCTGAGGGGACTGGAGGTGAACAGGTCCACGCTTCACCAATGAAAATCAATGTAGAACTGTTCAGTGTCTGCAACTCATGAAAATCCCATAATTGACTTTTAAAGGATAATATTATTAAACTTTGAATTTCTCTTTCTTACACAGTTCTATTTCACTCTGCCAAATATTTAGTAGACAATATTATTTTTATAATGTGCACATTGAAATCTTGGGGAAATACTTAAATATCTTATAAAAAGGTAGCAACAAATCAAAATCATGGCATACCCACTCAAATGTTTGTTATAAACCATTGGAAAAGGTTTAGATAAGGACAACACCACGCAATGGAAAAAAATACCAATATGAAATGAAAGTAAGGAGTATCAGTTGTTTATGCAAAATGATTAGTTAAGTGTATAAAGAGAACATATCTAAATTGGCAATAGCAACAGGAAGATTTTTAAAAGATTTTTCCTTCTTCATACTCACTTTTTAGTATTTTCCAACCATGTTTATAAGTGTTTGTTAACTTAGAATTGAGAAATGATTGTTTTCATCCAAAATATAAAAAACATGGTTCTGATTTTTAAAGAAAATCTACAATTCATTTTTCTTATGATTTACCCCACTCCACTCTTGAGTTCAAATTTCCTACTTTTATTTTTAACAATGTTTTCATGTTTGTGTACGTTTGGTTTGGTTTGGTTTCCTTTTTCTTTTGTTTTTTGGATCCAATGTTATTGTTGTTGTTTGTGGTGGGAGTATGTTATTAATAACCACCAACTTTCACAAACCACCAAATAGCCCTTATAAGCAAATGCTCTTAGTTGAGCTTTACTTATGAATTAGATGTTAAAACAAATTTTTCCATGCAAAACAACTTTTTGTTCTACCAAATTTCTCCACAAAGAGCAATAATACAAGAATTGAGACCCTGATATGTTGCTCAACCCTCTCCTTTCTTTCTCATTTCTAGATTCATCTAGGTCTTGTTTTTTATCAAGGCCAAAAGGTACAGAGAGATGAAGAAAACATAATAAGGTTGATAATGTAATGATAGCAGCTAACATTATTTGTGCAATCTCTCTATGCTAGACATTATTCCAAGTACTTTATAGGTGTTATATCATTTATTGCTCTCTTTTAAAATAAAAAGGAAGAAACACTACTCTCTTTTCTTGGGCTTCATACCTGCATGTTTAGCAGCATAGAGATCTTGAGAGACAACTCCACTTATAAGTCTCTGACCTCACTTCTAGAAAGTTCAGGAAGACACTTCACTGTCTTGTTTGTAACTCACTGCTTTATTCTCCTACTATTTCTCATTTCTTCAGCCAATTAATCATTTATTAAATGTATACTATATAGGCACTGAAGGTACAGGAAATAATAATTTAAAAAAAGAAAATGGCTGCCCCCTTGGCATTTATGTTGTTAAGGGAGGAAAAATAAGTGAAATATTTAATATGTCAGAGAGTGATGATGGCTTTACCCTAAGAAAAATACAGCAGGGTATTGGGGAGAGAGAATGATGATGTGCAGGTTTTTAAATAGAGTAATTTGGACCAGTCATGCTGAGAAAGTGAAGTGTAACAAAGACCTGAAAGAGGTGAGCGAACGAGCCTGAGCCATATTACCTGGGGGAAGGTCATTATATTCAGTGAAACAGCAAACTCAAATGCCCTGAGGCAAAGCACACCCAGTAGAAGCCAGCTTTTCCTAGTGAAACCTTGAAAGAAGTGATGCTGGATATAGACAGAGTGGGCCAGACATGAAGGCACAGATGTTTCAGGGGCCAGATTAGAGACACAGAGGCCATCAGAAGGACTTTGGTTTTTATGAATATTTGGGGGAAACTGTTAGTAGATTTCATCCAGAGAAGTAGCATAATTTTACATGTGTTTTAAAATAGAGTCTCTATTATGGAAGGAATAGATCACATGGGGAAGTGACAGAAGCAGGAATCCCAGTGGTAATCAAGTGAGTAGGTGATTTTAGGAGACTACGGTAAAAATCCAATAGAGAGATTATGGTGACTTGTTTCAGGAGAGTAGCAGAGAAGTGGTAGCTTCTGGATATATTTTGAAGGAGGAGTCAAAAGGATTACTGAGAAATCAGATGTGGGGTATGATAGAAAGCAGAGAGTACAGAAAGACTAAGCTTTTTGTCCTGAGCACCTGTAACAATGGAGTTGTCGATTATTTAGTGATTTTTATGAATTACCTATCATTGTTTAAAATATCCCCAAACTTAGTGGCTTAAAACAGCACGTTTATTATCTCATAGTTGTTCCTGGGATCACTTATCTGGGTGCGGCTTAGCTGGATCCTCGACTTCAAGTCTCTGACAGGCTGCAGTCATGGTATCAGACAGATCCATGATCTCAGCACCAAGCTCAAATGGGGAAGGATCTGCTTCTAAGCCATATATGTGGTTGTTAGCAAGATTCAGTTTCTTGCAGTTGGATTGGAGATCTCTGTTGCTTGCTGGCTGTTGACTGAAAGCCACCTTTACTTCCTTCTAACGTGGATCTGTCCAACATGACACTCTACTTTATCAAAGCAAGCAATGGAATGAGCGTCAGTTAGTAGACAACATTTTTGTTTATAACCTAATCACAAAGGGATCCTTCTATGCATACTTTCTTAGCTAGAACCAAATTACTCAATATGAAGGAATTATTCATGGTCATAAATACCAGGGGAATATTTTGGGGGAAGGAATATTTAGATGCCTTCTCACTAACAGGATATTTTTTCATAAATCACTTTTTTTGCATGTTACTCATAATAACCCTCTGTATTGATCACCATTTCAATTGTTTTAAAGATGAAGAAGATGAGGTCCCTAGACTTAAGTGATTTATCCAGAGTTACAAAACCAGTAAAAGACAGAATTTGGATTCAACTACAAAGCCTAATTCTTTTCCTCTGCAAGGATACCTCATTTTCCAAGTTTGGTTGGCTGACTATCCAAGAAATTACATTTCTTGGATAGTCAGCCCAAGAAATAAGGTAGTCCCAAGAGCCTTAAGGAATACAGACAAGTTATATTTATCTAAATCTTGACCTGTGAAATTCTTGAGTTTTATTCTTTAAGATATCAGACATTCATAGATCCTTCTTGGATCTGATTAAAGAAGTCAATTCAATTAAATTTAATCAACATTTACTCAGATCTACTTTATGACAGGTCCTGTGCTGGACATTAAAAATACAAAATGAGTGAGAAAAAAGAAATCCTGTCCATGTGAAGCTCAATATCATAAGAGAGAGTTTAAAGAAAGGGACATTCAGTACCCCCTTTACAGAGTCCTTTATGAACACTTAATTTCTTCTGAAGTTAATACTAGTTGTCACTGGAAGCAAAGGGAGTCCAGAAAAAAATCTTATCTGTCTAACTATGGATGTTCTCAGCCAAACAGTCCTGCTTAAGTCCTTCCAATATGCCTTCTCCCTCCTGCTTCATCTTAGAAAGCAATTTATATTATCTCTTCTCTTTTGCACCCTTCATGAGAATAATGAAGAGATCTTAACACTTGATTTCACAAAGACCTCTTAAAGGAAACAGTAAAGAAAAGGGTCTAGGAAAATCTCTAGAGAAACCCCCAAATTACAGCTTAGTGCACATGCACTTGGCATTATCTAAACCTCTTCTGATCATAATTGTGGAATAATTAAAGTTGAATGTGTTTGCTGAGGGCTACTTCTCAACTGTAATTCTTCACTTAAATAAAAGAAAGAAAATTAAAGACCAGTTGCATTATTGCTGTAGGAATGCTCTTTAAATTCATGTGTATATATATACACACACACACACACACACACACACACACACACTGTCTACCATCTGAATTAGCAAAGATAAATATGAAGAAAGGGGAAAGATAAATATGATATAAATAATTTAATAACAATCCTTAACTGAAAGACTTTTGAAGGTGAGTTGTACAATTTGATCTAAAAAAGTACTTTCCCAAATGACACATTTCTTTCTAAAGATGCCCCTAAGAGGGCATAAGAAGTTAAATTAATAATATTTATTGTCATGACATTGAGATGCCAAAATTAATTAGAAAATGTGTTTGATCACAAAAACACTACCAATTTTCTCCCTGTTTTCCATGATGAATTTAAATATGTACTTGATAAAGGACAGCAAAAAGGGAGAAAAAATTATGCATGACATTTTTTTGAGAATGTTACAAGGACAAGCATAATTAACAGCATATTTATTAAGAAATCCATTATATTTTCTTATTTCTTCTGTATGACCAGTATGATTTTGTGTTTATAAAACAAAGCCATTGTTAAAGTTATATAATTAAACAAGATAATACAGTTCTATTTATTAAATGAAACAGGCAAGTTTACTCATCTTTTGATACTCACCTGGTTCTAAGTTCCATATGTATAAATCTAAGTCATTTACTTTGGGCTGGGGAGAGATAGAGGTTGGTGGGAGAAGTGAATGAATATAGATATTCACTAGGAAGTTGACCATGAAGCCATCATCACTGGGGAAATATTTACTAAACACCTCATCTACTCTGATAGCTTCCAAGCACAGAACAAAATGTAATAGTTAGTTCACATAGGTTTGGTGTAGATTATCATGGTGCAGTGGCTGCTGGTAATAGTGTTATTGTTGAAAAAACTAATATGATTCTTTAAAGACACAGTCAATTCCTCATAGTTATTTATAGAACCATATAAACATAACAGGCCAGAACAAGAGAAGTTCTGATGTTATAGACTAGTGCATTCATTTGATTAAAGACCTCAATGTATTAAGAACTTACCCAAAGGCATAAGGTAGTTATTGTCAATGATGTTGGTTATGCATTCAGATATCTTCCTCCTGACTCTGCCAAGTGATGATGTCTTTTTCTTAGCTCATCTTTATGGGAGAGCACACTGTCTTCTCTATTCAACACTATATATGAAATCAATGAATCTTCATGAACAAGTGGAAATTGAAATAAAAAACTTTGCAACACCATTTACATTAGCACCCAAGACATGAAATATTAAGGTATAAATATATCAAGTTATATGCAATATTTATATGAGGAAAACTATAAAACTCAAAGGAAGTATATTAAAGAAGTAAATAAATGAAGTAATGTTCCACGTTCATGTATAGAAATACCAGATATTGTCAGGATACCAGTTCTTCCTAACTTGGTCTATAAATACTACATGATCTCAATCAAAAGTTATCTTGTGGATATTGAAAAACTAATGCTAAATGTCATATGGAAAGCAAAAGCCCAAAATACCCAATGCAATACTGAAAAGAATAACAAAGTTGGAGGACTAACTCTACCCAACATTAAAACTTCCTCTAAAGCTCAGTATCAAGACAATGTAGGTTTGACCAAGACAAAAACATAGCAAACAAACAAACAAACAAAAACAACTCAATGTGACAGAATATAGACCCATAAAAATGTAGTCAATTATCACTGACAAAGAGGAAAAGGTAATACAATGAAGAAACTATAGTTTTTTCAAGAAATGGTACTGGAACAACTGGATATTACATGCAAAACAAATTTAAAAGGAACCTAGACACAGACTTTACACACTTAAAAAAAAAAATAAACTGAAAATGACTCACAGACCTAACGTAAAATGTGAAACTAAAAAACTACTAGAAGATAACAGAGAAGAAAACCTAGATGACCTTGATTTTGGTGATGAGTTTTTAGATATGACACCAAATGTGCAATACATGAAAGAAATCTAGATAAACTGGGTTTCATTAAAATTA
Source organism: Mesoplodon densirostris (assembly GCF_025265405.1). Classification (NCBI taxonomy): domain Eukaryota; kingdom Metazoa; phylum Chordata; class Mammalia; order Artiodactyla; family Ziphiidae; genus Mesoplodon; species Mesoplodon densirostris. The sequence continues at coordinate 105,947,208 of NC_082668.1, read as the reverse complement.
AAAATTTCTACCCTGCAAAAGATACGGTCAAGAAAGTGAAAAGACAAGCCACAGACAGGGAGAAAATATTTGCAAAGCACATATCCAATAAAGGATCATTTTCAAAAATATACAAAGAACATATAAATCTCAACATTAAGAAAACAATCTATTAACAAACTGAATTCAACAATACATTAAAAGAATTATATATCATAATCAAGTGAGATTTATTCCAGGGATGCAAGGATAATTCAACATCCACAAATCAATCAATGAGATACATCACAATACCAAAATGAAAGATAAAAACTATATAATCATCTCAATAGATAAAAAAAGAATTACACAATTTAACATACATTTATGATAAAGAAACTCAACAAAATGAGTATAGAGAGAAGTACCTCAACATAATAAAGACCATATATGACAAGGCAAGCTAACACCAAACTCAATAGTAAAAAGCTGAAACTTTTCCTCTAAGATGAGGGACAAAAGAAGGGTGCCCACTTTCACCACTTTTATTCAAAATAGTATTAGAAATCCTAGTCAGAGCAATTAGACAATAAAAATAAATATAAAGGCATCCAAATTGGAAAGTAAGAAGTAAAACTGTTACTATATGCAGTTGTCATAATATTATTTATAGAAAACCCTAAATAATCCATTAAAAATTGTTAGAAATAATAAATGAATTCAGTACAGTTGTAGAATACAAAATTAGTATACAGAATTCTGCTACATTTCTATACATTAATAACAAACTACTAGGAAGATAAATTAAGAAAGCAATCCCATTTACAATTGCATTAAAAAGAATAAAATGCCTAAGAATAAATTTAACCAAGAAGTTGAAAGACTTATACAATGAAAGCTGTAAGATGTTGATGAAAGAAATTGAAAAAGATGTAAACAAATGGAAAGATATTCCATGTTCACTGATTGGAAAGTTATGAGCATTAAAAAGCCCATACTACCCAAAGCAATCTATAGATTAACTGCAATCTCTGTTAAAATTCCAATGGCATTTTAATGGAATAGAACAAACAATTTAAAAATTTGTATGGAATCACAAAAGACTGCAAATATCTCAAGCGATCTTGAGAGAGAACAAAGCTGGAGGCATCAAACTTTCTGATTTCAAATTATATTACAAAGCATTAGCAATCAAAACAGTATGGTATTGGCATGAAACATACACACAGATCAATGTACCATAATAGAGAGTCCAGAAATAAACCCAAGCATATATGATCAGTTAATTTATGACAAAGGAAAAGGATGGTCTCCTCAATAAATTATGTTGGGAAACCTGGACTGCCATAAGCAAAAGAATAAATCTTGACCACTAACACCATACACAAAACTAACTCAAAATGAATTAAAGACATAAGACCTGAAAACCATAAAAATTCTAGAAGAAAACACAGGCAGTAAGCTCTTTGGAATCAGTCTTGGCAAAGATTTTTTTGGATCTGACACCAAAATCAAAGGCAATAAAAGCAAGAATAGGCAAGTGGGATTACATCAAACTAAAGAGCTTCTGCACAGCAAAGGTAACCATCAACAAAATAAAAAGACAACCTACCAAATGGGAGAAAATATTTGCAAATCATATATCTGAAAAGGGGTTAATACCCCAAAATAAAAAGAACTCATAAAATCTAATTTTAAAAAAATCCAATTAAATAATGGGCAGAGGATTCAAATAGACATGTTTCCAAAGAATACATACAGATGGCCAACAGGTATATGAAAAGGTGCTCAACATCACTTATCATCAGGGAAATGCAAATCAAAACCTGAGATATCACTTCACATCTGTTAGAATGGCTGTTATCAAAAAGACAAGAAATAACAAGTATTAACAAAGGTGTGAAGAATAGGAAAACCTCATGCAGTATTTGTGGGAATGTAAATTGATGCTGCCATCCATGTAAAACAGTGTGAATGTTTCTCAAAAAATTAAAAAATAGAAGTACCATATGATCCAGTAATTCCACTTTCAGGTATTTATACAAATAAAATGAAAACACGCTAATTTGAAAAGGAATATGTACCCTCACATTAACAGAAGCATTGTTTACAATTGTCAAGATATGGAAACAACCTAAGTGCCCATCAATGGATGGATGAATAAAGAAAATGTGGTGCATATATGCAATGGAATATTATTCAGCCATAAAAAATAATGAAATCTTGCCATTTTTAGTAGCATAGGTGGATTGTGACGACATTATGGTAAGTGAAGTTAGTCAAATCAGACAGAGAACAATAAATACCATATGGTGTTATGAATATGTGGAACTTCAAAAAAGTAAAAAAGGAAGCTTGTAGGTACAGAGAGTAGATTAACAGATTAGTGGTTGCCAAAGTGTGATGGAGTGGGCAAAATGGGTAAAGGGGGTTAAAAATACAAACTGGAAGTTATAAAATAAATAAGTCATGGAGATGCAATATACAAAAATAATAACAATACTGTATTGTATATGTAAATATTTTCAAAAGAGTTGACCTTAAATATTCTCATTACAAGGAAAAAAATATAACTATGCGTGGTTACGTATGTTAACTAGTCCTATTGTGGTGATCATTTTGCAGTATATACATATATCAAATCCTTATATTGTACCCTTAAAACTAATATAATGTCTTATGTCAATTATTTATCAATTAAAATAATGATAGCCTGACTTCTAACTGGACTTAAATATTCAAAAATGGGCATCTCTATACTCCTAAGTAAGAATAGATTTATTAATTTATTAAACATTCTACCAAAATTTGACAGCAGCTAAATGCCTGACAAATTTTCAAATTTTATGTTTCAAACCAATATTTGTCATGGCTATCAGACACAAATTTACATGGGTCCAGAGTAATGCTCTTTATGACTCATTGGTAAAGTTGGCAGGTAAAAGAATATTAGTTTACTTATAGCTTTAGTTAATCTTTTCTTAGCATTTGTTCTATATGCAGGACATGGTTTCCACAGAGTCTCAAGGTAACCTAAAAAATGTTAACAGCCCATTCATAGAAACTTGAGAAACTATCCTTTAGAAGTCAAGCTATATCATGGGTATAATGACTCAAGATTATTTTAAATGAGTACACTTTGTCCTAGATTTATAAAGCTCCAGAAACTCAGTTCCTCAATCAAGGGGAGAGTGTAAAGTGTTGCTTTTAATGTCAGTCTTTTCAGTCATGACAAACACATCTTGACATTTTCAAGCTACCTCAGAATTTATGGAATCATGAGTAACATTTCATTTTTGAGGATTCCAAGTTAGCTAGTTTTTAAAATAATAGTGAAATCTATCATGGCTTTAAAAAGGCACTAGTGAGAATAATATCGAGTGTCTTATAAAGAAATGTCTTACAAACACATGAGATATGAATATATAGAACAAAACAAAGTCTATGTGCAAATATATGACCTTTGGGCAAGTTTACCTTAACAAAACTGTCAAATCCCTAGCAAAGATGGTGGACAGGGAAGTATTTACAATTGCCCCTATTTTTCTATAGGTGTTACTCCATTATAGATTAATATTTAATGTTATGGATGAGTTATTGGGCAAGGATTACAAGCTCAAAATAGATTTTCAATTATATACTCCTCATCTCATAAGAATGATGTTCTGATTTTAAAAAAATAATAAAAAGAAAACAAACAACCTTATTAAAAAATGGGCCAAAGACCTGAATGGATACCACATCAAAGATACAGAGATAACAAATAAACATATAAAAAGATGGCCCACATCAGATATCATTAGGGAAATGCAGATTAAAACAACATTGTGATACCAATACACACCTATTAGAATGGCCAAAATTCAGAGCACTGACTTTGCCAAATGCTGGCATAAATGTGGAAAAATAGGAATTCTCATTAATTGCTGGTAAAAATGCAAAATATTATATCGCCTTTGAAGACAGTTCAGTAGTTTCTTACAAAATGAAACACACTTTTACTATAATATCCAGCAATAACACTCCTTGGTAAAAGCACTCCTTTTAACTCCAAAGGAGTTAAAAACTTATGTCCACATAAAAAACTACACACAGATGTTTACAGCAGCTTTATTCATAATTGCCAATAGTTGGAAGTAACTAAGATGCCCTTTAGTAGGTGAATAATAAACAAACTGTGGTACAAACAGTGAAATATTATTCAACACCCAAAATAATTGATCTATCATACAATGAAAATACATAGAGGGAATTAAACGTGTATTACTAAGTAAAAGAAACAAACCTGAGAAAGCTTCATGTGACATTCTGGAAAAAGCAAAACTATGAAGACAGTAAAAAGATAGGTGGTTGCAAAGGGTAAGAGGAGGAAGGGGTGAATTGGCAGAGCACAGAGGATTTTAGGGCAGTGAAACTACTCTATACGATACTATTATAATGGTGGATACATATCACTATAAATTTGTTAAGCCCATAGAATGTACAACATCAAAAGTGAACCCTAATGTAAACTCTGGATTTAGAGTGATAAGGATATGTCAATGTAGGCTCAATAATTTTAACAAATGTACTACTCTGATGGGGGATGTTGAAAATGGGGGAGACTATGTATGTGTGAGGGTAGAAAATTTATGGGACATCTGTAAATTTCTGCCCAATTTTGCTGTGAACCTAATACTGCTCAAAAAATAAAGTCTATTTTTTTAACAAAAGACATATCTCATAAATACTAAAGCAATAAAGAAGACCACTAGAGACATCATAGATTTTCTTTTGTTCTATTTGTATCTCTTGTGTGTTTATAAGACATCCTTGATAGTATTATTGCTAATTCCATTTTATAACCATAAGATATTTAGAGGACTGGTTTAGGAAGTCCAACAGCCTAAAAACATCAACTCCAGAGAGAAAGAGAAAGTGAGAGACAGAGAGAGGAAGGGGAGAGAGAGAGAGACAGAGACAGAGAGAATAAAAGATGTGGTGGGAAGAAATTAACAAACTATCCAGAACTTAGGGACATGAGTTTTAGGAATGCAAGAATTCACTGAATTTTCATCATTATAGTAAAATATTAAACATAAAAAAATGAAACTTCACATGAAATCTCATCACAGAATAATTGTAGACAATTAGCAGTAGGGAAAAATGGTAAAAACATATAGTAAAAAGAATAAAATGCTGTTAAAAATCATGTGTATCAGGGTGGAAATGACTTTCTCAACAGCACTGGAAGGCAGAAGACAATGGACAATGCTTCAAGTATTTATTTGAAGAAAACAAATGTGAGCTCAATACCAAACAAAACTTTCAGTAAATTGTGGAGGAATTTTGAGACTACAAGATTTTTAAAATTTACATTCCATGTATATTTTTTCAGGAAGTATGTGAGGTAGGTTTTATAAAAATAGGGAGTACACAAAATAAGAAGATATTGAAACTAGAAATGGATTTCTCATCTCAGAAAAATAAGGTGAAGTTTTCATGTCAATGTGTAAAAGAATGTCTTAAGAGTAAAGCTGTGTCACAGGACTAGAGACCAAATAGTTGAGATTGGAATGATTCTTGCAGTTGGCATCAAAGATGCCTCCAAGGTTTCCTAATGTGTTCAAGAGTGCTCGAAGGAAGCTCTAGTCTTTATGAGTAAAGTAGCAGTGAACACATAAAAATTAAGTAAATAAGAATAAAGTTAATGATTCCAGGGCATTAAACATTATACAATAATGTCATCAAACTATGTCTTATGACAAGATTCACCTGAGACAAATTTTATGCCTAGAATTGCATCATTTCATGTAGTACAGTATTCTAGTAGTCCCCAAAGTTTACCAGTTCAGATTAGTAAAAAATAATTAATCTAAATTTTATTGTCACCCTGTCCACAGAATACATAGGAGTGTAGTTAGCAAAAGATTAGCCAAGATCATTATGGAGAATATGATCGCAATTTTGTTCAAATTAATTAAGAAGGCCTAAGTATATGTGTAATAGGCCATAACTATGCATCAGAAGAAACAGGACTATAAACAATAATTTTCTTCCAAATATCTTTTAATGTAATTTCAATTCAAATCTCAACAAGATTTAATCACAGAACTTGATATTGTGATCCTAGAATTCACATGGATGTTCAAAGGCCAAGAATTGCCAAGACAGTTTGGGAAGGGAAGAGAGGGAGCTGAGTCTTAGTCAATGAGATATTAGGACTTCTCCAGAAGCTGTATTTCTTAAGAAAATAAGCTGTTCTGAGTAGTGACTGGGAAGAATTTAGAATATATTAGCATTACAGTAGAGAGCTGAGAATCAAACTCACCAATATATGGGGAGTTGATATATCACTGTTATACCAGTGTAGATCAAATAGTTGTAGACAGAAATAACTATTCAATAATTGGTGTTTGGAAAGTTGGTTATAAATATGTAAAGTATGAATTAAGGCTTCTGTCCCATACTATAATGAACAATCAAATTCAGGTAGATTAAGTATCTTCATATGAAGTAATTAGTATTAAACTTTGACTAAAATGTAAAAAAAATAAATATCAATATTGTAGACATAGTGAAGTATTACTTAAGCAAGACAGAAAAAGCATACATCTGAAAGGAAAGGATTCAAGTACTTGATTATTTTCAATTTCAAAACTTCTTTGATATAAACCACAGTATAAAACATCTGAAGATAAGCCACTGACTAAAAAAGATGTATATAATCAAAACAAATTATGTTTTATAGTATAATATAATGAACATTAAAATAATGTATATAATAAAATGATTTAAAATTAAATAATTTAAATATCCTATAAATCAATAGGAAGAATATAGAGACCAACGGTTATAAATAATTCATTCACAAAGAGGAAATCTAATCACAACCAATAAAAAATGATTTTCATTAGTTCACCCCTTAGTTTCTATTGCGTGATACTTCTCTTTTGTCATTTAGCCCTTAAAACACAAAACAAAAATCACACGTTTCGCTCTGTAAGGACTACTATGTATCACAATGGTACCTAAATGTTCCTGAATTTAGAATCACCTGAAACTTTTGGTAAAAAGTCAAAGTTTCCCTTCATTATTTACAACATCAATGATTCTCTGGTAGCACTCAAATAAGCACCTCAGGCAATTCTTTTTGACTGTTCTTTGATTACTTTGTACCTTATCTTTATTCTATGGGCATCAAGCCTAGATGGTGGATATTCTATGAAAGCCAGTCAGTTAATTTTCTGGATCACAAGACACACTCCTCCTTGATACCATACAGGCTCACAGAGTTACAATGATAAAGTCAAAGCATGACACACCTTCAAACACAAACAGGGAAGTGACACCAATGTGTTAGAACCCCACTCTTTGATCTTGACCAAGAAAAAAAAAAGGAAATAACCCCAAAATCAATTAATGGGAGCAAGGAGGATGGAGCTGGGAAAGTAGGGCTTGGAAAACATATAATGCTGAAAGCACAGTTGAAGAAGCTACCCTCCTGTATCATTTTGTAGGAGTGGTCTATATTTTTCCCCTTTCAAAGGCAATTTGATAGTTCTTCTTCTTTTTTTTTTTTTTCTGCATGCATGAAGCAATTATTTTCCTACTCATCTCTACTCCTTTCTTTATACTATTATTCCAAAAGACAAGACTGTTCATTATCTTTGTAAATTATGGTGATTAATACTTTAGATATTATGTCTAAAGCCGAGGGCTTTCAAGCCTAGTTTACTGTTTCTGTGTAATCTCCTTCATTCCATCAGGATGAGGACTCCACAAAAATCATGCACCCCAGAACTGAGCATAATTGAGGGGTAATGTCATCCGTGGCCAAATCACACAGGCACATACAGACACACACACACGGTGCTCTTTCATGTAATGTGTAAGCTCATTTATATCTTATGTGACAGGAAATAGTTTTATATCCCTAAGTGAAATAATGTATTTAGTAATTTGAGGGTGGGGTTAGGGAAATATTATGTTTAATTGGAGTTGTCAGGTATGAGTCCCTTCCCTCAGAAATTAAAATTCTTTTCTGTTTTAAAAGAGATCTGATTTATAGTGCTTCAAACCATTGTTACTTAAATTTCCAATAGTGATTAAAATTCTTTTCTTTTAGGGCTTCCCTGGTGGTGTAGTTGTTGAGAGTCTGCCTGCCAATGCAGGGGACACAGGTTCGTGCCACGGTCTGGGAAGATCCCACATGCTGCAGAGTGGCTGGGCCTGTGAGCCATGGTGGCTGAGCTTGCGTGTTTGGAGCCTGCCACAACAGTGAGAAGCCCAAGTACAGCAAAAAAAAAAAAAAAAAAAAAAAAAAAAAATTCTTTTTCTTTTAAAATTAGAATTATCAATGCCTTGACCTTTGAGAAGGGTTTCTTAGAAATAGGGCCTACATTTAAACTTTCTTCTTTAAAATGTGGTATTGGATGTTAACTTTGACACCATTCTGAGCACTGCTAACAATATCTGGGAAGTATTTTGAGAGATCAGTGGAAAGTTAAACATTCTAAATTTAACATGAATACACTTCTTTTTGATTTAGAAAATAAAATCAGATTTTTCAAAGTAAAAAAAAATGTATCTTATGAGACAGGAAGAATGCTGATCTGTTCAGATGCTTTTTAAAATTACAGGTGTTCTGTAGTAGAAATAGACTTTGCAGTCCTAAAGACAGATGTATGTTCAAGTCCTAGCTTAACCACTCTAGTCTTGGAAAAGACAGTTGAATGCCTCTTCCACGGTTTTTCCATGTGGACAGGTACATTGTAGAGTGGTTATGAAAACCAGAGATAATGCATGTACATTAATCAGCATGATACTAAAAGGTGATCCACAAATAGAAGCTGTTGTTATCAGGGCATGGAAACTATGTCAGTCCAAAAATCAAAAGAATTGAATATTTGTTCTTATAGTATTATATATATGTATATATATATATATATATATATATATATATATATATATATACACATATTACATATATGTGTGTGTGTATATATATATATTAATACCATATTGACCTAGGATATGGTATGTAAGTCAGCTCTGGACAATGACATGTAAGATAAGTCTTCAGACCGAGGGTGGAAGAGAGTTCTGTGAAATATTTTCGTCTCAGAAAAACTGGAGTTTTATGAGGAAAAAGTCTCCTGCCATCTTGTCTTCTTGCCTCAAAAATGGTATTGGTGAGGAAAGATGTTGCCTGGAGCATAGCAGCCACATTAGACTTAGAGATGACAAGGTAAAAGGTTATGGAGGACCGAATTATAAAATAGAGACAATTTGTTACACCAGGTTTGAACACGTCTGTCCTCTCAAACGTTCCATGGTTTCCCATCTCACTCCCCGGAAAAGACAAAGTCTCATGGCCTGCAAGACCCAGGTGAAATGTGCCAACCTTTCCATCTTACCTCTCAGGCTTCTCACTAGCTTCTTCTGCTCCAGACACACAACCCATCTTACTGTTTCTCGAATGTGCCAGGCATGCATTTGCATCAGAACCTTTGCATCTGCTGTTCCCATTGCCTGGAGTACCTTTCCCTCATAGGTATGCAAGATGCTCCCCCACTTGCTTCAGGCCTCTGCTCCAAGGTCACCTTCTCACACACAATCCTGTCTTTTAGGTTCTCAGCTTCTTTGTCCTCTTGCCTCTTGCCACTCTGCCTGGAAAACAAAACAAAAATAAACAAACCCTAGATCCTACATTCAGACTTCTTATTTAGATTAGTTGCTATGTTTGGTTCTCAGTCTTAATCTACTATATAATTCTGTTGCAGGAGCCTAATCCTTCTATAGCATCAGAGAAGGACTTATACTCACTTTTCCAAGCTCCCCTAACTGGTAGGGCCTGGATACACATGACCTTGTCTCAGCCACCAACCAGATGCAGTCACCTGGATCTTGAATCTGGAGTTAGTGTCACAAAGAAGTAAGGAGGAGGGAATTCAGGTCTTCAGTGCAGGCAGCAAGGTGTCTTCCCTATTGTGGGGAAGCAGCGGCTGTAGCATCTCTGGAGGGTCAGGAACAATGCCTCCCAGGCAGGCTGCCAGGAGAACTGAGGGGATTCTCTGTTGTCCTGGTTACCTTTCCCCTCTGCATCGTCCCATGCTTCCCAAGCTTGGTTCTCCAGCTTTACTGGGGAATCTAAGAGTTCCCATTACCCTTCTAATACATTCAGACTAAGTTGGTTTCGATCACTTGGAACTGAGGATAATAATTGATACATAAATATTCTTGTGCCTAGTCTAGGAAGGTCTAAGGTGGAACTCTGGAACATGGATTCTGGAAAGATTCCCCTGGTGGTTCACATAGTCAACTAAATTTGTAGCTTCCTGGACAGGTGGCCTCTCAAGTCTTTTTCACTGTTGAAATTGTTTCAATTTCTGTTTTATGCTTCTTAGATGCAGATGAAATGCCCATTTTCAAGCTCCTTAGGAGCAGAATTAGCCTTTGGTGAAAACTGTCAGTTAGCTAAATGTCCTTTAAGAATCCCTTCACCTCACCTGTCTTTCATCCCGTCTTCAGCTTTCTTGTACTCAGATGCTCACCTGCTTTCTCCTAGTGCAGAGGGACCTCCTCCCTGCCCCCTCCCCTACTCCGGCTCCTTCACCAGAAGCCCTGTTCAGGACAGAATGGTTTGATAGCAAGCATTCCCTCTTTAGTGTGAATGTAAGCCATTTTTTTCTCTCTTAAAAATATTTATATTTAGCTTTCTATTTCAATGTGGAAAAAATTTTATCCCTAGGAAAATGTGAACATCATAACAATAAAATGAATGGGTTTTATTTATAGATATAAAGTTTTATTCAGGAATTCAGGAGTTGGGAAGAATTTCTCTTATCCTAAACACATGTGAAATAAGATTTCCTAAGACGGAGAATATAAATTACTCAATTTGAAACTGTTTTTAGATATTTCAATAGCTAAAATAGATATTTAATAAAATAGATATTTCAATAGTTTGAGGAAATAAACAATTAGCTGTTTGTATTAATTCAGATTTTGATCTAAGATAAATGAATAAATATAACAAGGACATTTATTCTGGGTCAAACAGGAAAGGGTAAAAATGACCTTTTATTGAATGTATCTAGATATGACACCAATACATACAAATCTCCAGAAAAGCCTGTGCTTCCCTTAATCATAGGGTCTCAGACTTGGAAAGGAACTGAAATGTTTCCAGATTAGCCTCTCACTCATTTAGAAGTTTTGTTGTTGCTTTTGTTTGTTTGTTTTTAACAAAGGATTTACCAACTAGTGAATTTTGCCTTTGCATAGACATTACTACATACTTTGTTTCTTTACACACTCACAATGGTCTTCTGAGGTAAGTAATATGCATTAAGTAATATACATTGGTCAGATGAAAGCCCCGAGGTTCAGAAAGTTTAATCAGTTTATGATTACACAACTTGCTAGTATCAGAGCTGGAATTCAGATTCACACCCTGAAACAAAGTGTTTTCTACTACCTTTTGCAGTTACAATTTAAGAGAGAGATGTCCAGGAGTCACTCCTGGGAATTATGAGTTTCAAGGAATAAGACATTTGTGAGTAGAGGTCCTTGAGCCTTCATATATTTAATGATCTACTCTTCTGATGAGAAATTAAACCTTTTCCTTGATGACCAGGCTGTGAAGACACTTTGATCCTCTAGGAAGAGCTTCGGAAAACTCTCACATATATACATATGCATTGCTTCTCACCCGAGATGAGTGTGTAGAAGGCTTTAGGACAGGGCTGTATTTCATTCATCTCCCAACATATATCCCAGTGTCTGACTCAGAGATACCGCTCAATAACATGCATGGGGTCCCTCACAGCCAAAGGCAGTGTTCCAAGTAAGGGAAATAAAAGGTGTAAGATGGCGTGTTGATGTCTTCCTGCCCTGTGCTTTCCCAGATCTGAAGGAATTTATGTCAGCACAGATCTTTCATTTACAGAATTCCATCCATGCTGTGTGTTCTGCTTCAGTCTTAGGAGATATGTAGAGTTTTGCAGAACAAGCACTACTTAAATAAAGTTGGGAAAGTAGGTGGGTAATCATCTCATTCCCTTTTCCTGGAGCAGTAGCTGACAATTCTTCAACAGTTGAGAGATGCTTGAAACCCAATATATTAAAGTGAGATATTAGGAACTTATTCTACTTGGAATCCTTCTTGACTTGATGAACAATTAAATTGTATTCTTACTTTGAAACTGCAGAATTGAGAGAGCCCAGTTGCTCTGAGCATCCTTCTTTAGAGTATCTTCTATGGCAACATTTTTGTAGGAAAGTAATTTCACCTTACTGTTGGAGAAATTCTGCCTTTGTGTATTAGCAATATGTTTTGTGGGTCATTATCCTTTTCAGGTAGGAGATAGATGGGCCCCAGGCTGAGCAGCTGCAACCAGTCTCCTGATGACAATTTGGGATAAGATATCAGCAGGACTAGAGCACCGGCTGAATAAAAACCACATTTTTCTCATTCTTGTGGTCAAGGGAATTTCCCAACCCACACATGCACAGAGAAGGTCCTCAGCAGTCAAAGGAGGGAGGGAGAGCATGCCAACCTTCCAGAAACCTTTGCATTAGAATACATCTTGGGTAAAGGATGCATGTGCACACTGGGGAGGGCCCTGAGTCAGACAAAATATGGGCATAAGCAAAATGATTGGCCAAGAGGGAACCCAGAAATCTGCCCCCATATAAGTGAGTTAAGCCACCCTAATTGTGCACAACTTATTCCAAGTCTGCCTGTGTGTTATTCCACACATACTTTGCTTCTAATAAATGCTTTATCTGCTTCACATATGTCTGTTTGTTGAATTATTTCTTCATAGAAGACAAGGGCTGAGGTCTGCTTCAAGCCAACTCACCCCTTGCCTCCCTGAGATCACTTTGAAGACAATAAAGGACATCTTGTGAAGATACTAAAGATCATTTAAAAGTGATTTCCGTTGAGAAGTCAGTAGAGTGAACAGAAGCTTCAGAGATAGGCAACCCTTTGTTCAAATCTTCCACTGACATTTACAAGTTAGGTAATCTTTTCAGACAGTTTAGTCTTTCTGTATCTAATTTTCTGTACCCATTAAGTTACAATAATGATATTTAACCTCACTGATATGCTAGAAAGATTAAATGTGTTTATGTGCATATATAGTTACTATATAATTCCTAAGATGTGCAATGCTTCACCAACATTGCTTCTTCACATTGTTGAGTAAAATAACGTCAAATTGTTGATGCTATGTTATGGTTAGATAGAGATAAGACAGAAGGAGTGCCAATGACTTTGGGAAAGTCATTTAACCTCATAGAAACTTCAGGTTTCTCATCTGTTAATGACAATAATAGCTTTAGAATTTCATGGTTATCAGAGAAATGAAATCAGAGTGTGCCATTCACCGAGAAACTGAAACACAGAAGCATGTAAGGAAGACCTTATGTGAGCTTGCTAACCGTAGTCAAAGACATCACTGGTGACATTGAGAAACTCACTTTAAAACACATCAAGTCTTTCCGAGAATACATGCACGATCTAATGGAAAAGGTCCTGGTTAGGAAGCTAGATTTCCTTCAGAGTCATTTTGACTCTGTTCCTTAATCGTATTTGTTGTGATCTTCTGCATGCAAAGGCTATAGTCATTCCACTAGCCACATATGTTTATGATACTGGAGAGTCGTATCTTGTCTTATCACAGAAAGAATTCAGAGACGAGACAGGGAGGTCAAGAAAGAAAAGTGAGGATTTATTCAAGTGATAGTATGCTCGCAAGGGGATAGTGGGCAGACTCAAGTGAGGAGTTGCCCTGAGTTTTCTTGGCAAGCAAGTTATGTGGGGTGTAGAAGTGAAGAGGTAGAGTATTCATTAGGGTGGGAGTGGTTTTGGGGTCGTATTCCCTGATTTTCTTCCCAGCTCCACCTTCCCGAGGGGAGGAGGAATTTTTGCCCTTATTTACCCTTGATGGGAAGTGTCATGGCCTCGGTGCATAATGGGAAATTCTGATCTGCAAGGGCCATTTTTTGTAATGCAAGCACATTATACAACAGGTTACACTTGGACACTGGAGATTCCCCCCTTTTCCCACCTTTCTTTGTCTGCCTCCAGGACCCTGATCACTCCAAAACGTGTGGTTTCCTGTCAGTCTGGAGGTTCCTGCTTTTCTTTGTCTGCCCAAGGACCTCTGTTGTTTACAAGACGTGTGGTTTCCTGCCATTTGGCCTGTATCCCCTTTCTCTCCTCATATCTAGATATCTGCCTGCTTTAACATTTATGTGGCATGGCTTAATATAAGTTCAAAACTGGACAATTGTCTCTGGGAAACTTAAGCTGAGCTTATCTCACTAGTGCTACTTCTTTAGTTACATTCTGGGTCAGCTTCTACCATCACATGAAGAAATTAAATTAAGGAACCTCTCTTACTGGATAAGGAAATGTCCATTTTATTAACTTATTACAATAGCCAATAAAGTAATAGATGCATTGAGCGGTGGCTGCCCTTTAATCTTCCACCTGAAAAATGGGGAACTGGTTTAGATATTTCTCTTAATGTAAGCATCTGCATAAACTTCTACACTATTTCTTTCAAGGTAGACAGAGATTGCAACTAAGAGTCTTGACCACAATTAGTATTGCCAAATATTATCATAAAAGTAATTTCTAGAGTAAGAGTGTTGAGAGTTTATAAAAATAGTCACATACAGTCTTGGTGTTTTATAAATATAAAAATAAACAGACCAGATTTTACAATTTTGGAGATACTTGAGAAACTTAAAAAAAAAAAAAACACTGTAGTAGTTACAACCAAGCATTATAACTAAAATCTCCAGTCCAGCATGGACAGACAGTGCATCTTTTGAGCACATTTTTGTTGTTTTTTTCATTTAATCTTGCTCATATCTAACTATCTCTAGCTACAAAACAGAAGCGAGAAGCACAGTAGCGTGAGCACAGGTTTTGAAGTCGGATGTCTTCTGAAATCTTGATCTGTTACCTAGTAACTGGGAAACTTTGGGTAAGTTATCTACACTTCAAAGCTTCAGTTTCTCTATCTATAGAATCAGAATAATAGTGATTATTGAAGAAGGTTTCTGTGTGGATCAAACAAGATGATGCATTTAATATTTCGAGCTCAGTGCTAGAATATAACAGCCCAACTACTATAAGTGTGATTAACATTTTTACTATGAAGCTAGTCTTTGTGAAGAAGGAAGTGATAGTGGAAGCAAAAGAAGAAGGAAGAGAAGTATAAAATTTATCTAGCCAATCTACAGGTCATTCAACCTCTTGGAACAAATATTAGTATAAGTACAAAAGTATATTATTACAAGGCCTACTATAGCTTTCTGTGTAAGAGGTCTTATTGACACTGTGACAGACACACAAAAATTGATCAGTCCAATTAATCTGTGAAAAGTAACTTGTAAAAAAGCATTTGGGAGGAAGCTACGTTTTACATTTCTTCTGTGTTGCTCTATTACAGAGCTGGCATTCTGGTATTAGTGTGTTTTATTTGTAAGTAGTCAACATTTTCTTCATGTTAAAGATGATCTTATTTTGTTTTCAATGCTTTGATTCTTGTTAGTATTATAAACATCAGATATAACTAGGCAAATGAATTGTGTAGAATAAAGCCCTATTACAATTGCTCAAGAAAAGACTATCTTCTCAGAATTCTGACTGCCTCACCAATCACAGATGGGGATGCCTTGGGGTGCCATGGCCTGTCTGTTTTGCTGATGTGAATAAACCCATGAGCAGGTTTTAAGAGAAGAAGAAAAGATAATTCCTCAATTAAAAATGTATGGGGACCTTGAGCTTGGCAGATACAATTACTCAATTTGGAAAAGAGCCAAGATATCAAGGTTAACCATCATGCTGAAAACACTAAATATGTCTTGGGACATTTTTAATGATCACTTTCTTTCAGTATTTCAACATCCACTTACAATCCCAAAGCCCCCAAAGTGGGAAGCACTACATAGAGTCATTCCAACCCAGTTTGACAGGGTTTGAAGCAAATCTTGCAGGTGGTTGAAATGCTTCAAGGACAAAGATGCTATGTTCTCAAGGACCATGGTCTCTCCAAGAAAATGAAAACTCCAATCTCAGATATGAGGCACCTTCTGGAAAACTACTCTCAAGTATTCAGAGAATGCTCTTGGCTATTTTCATTATTACAAGTGTGTCCAGGTAAGATGATGTGCGATGTCTCATTTGTAACTCCCCTAGGCTAGGCTTGGTAAGGGAGGATATCAAGGAAGAGCCTGTCTATCAGGCTCTGCTGTGCACTCAGGTGGATCCAGAGTGACCTAGCTTCTTTACCCTGTCACCTTGTCATATAGGTTATGATGTTCAGACCCAAAAAGGCCACCTTGAGGAAGAATAGAGGGTATTCATCATTAGTCATATGAGGAATGTTCCATAGAACAAAATCAAAGTTCCTTACGGACATCAGAGGCTGAACTGAAAGTTATAATTAATCAGGAAAGGGAAAAGTAGGTACATTTCATCTGACAAACTGTACCTTGGGAGGATTATACTTGGGAAGTCATGACATTATAATCTGTGCAAGGCATTGAGATGCTGCTGTTTGATTTCAGGTGACTTTATGTGATTGAAGAAGGAAAATAATGAACCTCACGAACTGCTAGCCAGAAAGAATAAGAAAAGGAAATACTGTTTGTGTTGATTATATCTATTGATTCTCCTGGGGAGATTCATAATATTTTCACCCAATTTTGAATGATGAGGTGTGGTGGCTGGCTTGTGCCAGGATCCCAGAGGACTGAATATTCACAGATGAGCTTCTACTGAGACAAAGGAAGACATGACATTTGGGAAATAAGGACTCCAGGGGCACTGCGCTGATCTCCAGGGAGAGTCAGAAAGACAGCAAATCCAGAAGGCCCAAAGCAGAAACTACCCCAGGACAGAGAGCCAAGAATCTGCTCTCTGGAGATGTGACAGTGGACATGCTGGGCTCCAGTAGGAGTGACAAAGGCTGGTCCTGAGAGGACATGACTCTGAGGGTCACATGGCTGCAGAGGACTTCTTGTCAGGGATGGCAGGAATGCGTATTGCGGGCATGTTACTGAACTCAGGTTCTGCTGCTCACCCCTCAAAAGCCAATCATTCAAGAAGAAAGTGTCAGTAGAAAGGAAAGGTGCTTTAATCGAAAAGCTGGCAATCGGGGGAGATGGTGGACTTGTGCCCAGAGACAAACTCCCAAGACTCTATTCAGCTATGACGGTTTTTAAAGGGAAGAAAGGATCAGTGACTCATCGAGGCAGGAGGTTGGGTTCTGCATCCTTCTCCATTGCGTCCAGACTGGCTGACTCTCTCTTCAGATGTTTTCTTGTCAACGTGATCTGTCTACAGGATACCTTGGGGGGAGGTGTTGGGGGTAGAGAGCTAGTCATTTTTTAACTGCTTAATTCTTCATTCTTACTTCTTTTTATCTAGGAAAATAATCAACAGGTTAGACAAGGCATGGTGTGCATTCAGGAGAGCATGTCAGGAGTTAGTTTCAATTGCTTAGTGATCTCATTTCTGTAATTAGGTCCTTTTAAGGTTAGAGGGAAACAGAAATGGGCAAACAGGAAATGGGCAAAAGAGCTGCTTTCAGGCACTTCAACTTGGCTTAATATTAGAACCTATGGATAAAATAAGGTAACTGCCTATTCAGCCCTGTGTGGTAGGTAAATAGATAAAAATTCTTTGCTAACATTTATTTTTCATATGCAGCATTATTTTTAAGTTTTCCAATTCCAGGAAGATTTTAAACTTCAGTTAACATCAAAGAATATGAGCATCTTTTTAGCAGCAAACGAAAAATATACTACAGGTTTTTCAGACAATTGCACAGAAAGTAGGAGATTCATTTAATCATTCCAATCCCCCAAATTATTTCAAAGTTCTCATTTTCATTTTCTTTCTGTAAATATGTACTGTTACATACTTTTAAAATCATCATAATCAGCATCATCTGAAAGAAAATTGCAAGCATCAAGTGAACCAGACATCTAATTTTTAGATTCAATATTTGCTTAAATTACAGATGGTCACATATTTGGTTAGAAAAAAAATTAGTATCTGCCTCTGAGGCATCACTAAATCTATTTTCTTCCCTGGTTTCTGTTATGGCTTCATACTAAGATTCATTCTCTGTCTAGCTCATTCTAGTGGATAGATTGGTTTGACAATAGAGCCATTTACATAAATAAGAATTAACCAGAAGAGGAAATATTTTGGATCTTCTTCCTCAGTTCCATGTTATGAAAATAAAGAACAAGTTATATTTCAAGTCTGAACTAGATATCAGGTTTTTTTAACACCTTTATTGGAGTATAATTGTTTTACATTGTTGTGTTAGCTTCTGCTTTATAACAAAGTGAATCAGCTATATGTGTACATATATCCCCATATCCTCCCCCTCTTGTGTCTCCCTCCCACCCTCCATATCCCACCCTTCTAGGTGGATGCAAAAACACTGATCAGACCTCCCTGTGCTATGCAGCTGCTTCCCACTAGCTATCTATTTTACATTTGGTAGTGTATATATGTCCGTGCCACTCCCTCACAGCATCCCAGCTTACCCTTCCCCCTCCCCTTGTCCTCAAGTCCATTCTCTATGTCTGCGACTTTATTACTGTCCTGCCCCCATGTTCTTTAGAACCATTTTTGTTTTTTTCGGTTTCCATATAAATGTGTTAGAATACAGTATTTGTTTTTCTCTCTCTGTCTTACTTCACTCTGTATGACGGACTCTAGGTCCATCCACCTCACTACAAATAACACAATTTCATTTCTTTTTATGGCTGAGTAATGTTCCATTGTATATGTGCCACATATTCTTTATCCATTCATCTATCGATGGACACATAGGTTGCTTCCATGTCCTGGCTATTGTAAATAAAGCTGCAATGAACATTGTGGACCATGACTCCTTTTGAATTATGGCTTTCTTGGTGTATATGCTTAGTATTGGGATTGCTGGGTCATAGGGTAATTCTATTTTTATTTTTTTAAGGAACCTCCATACAGTTCTCCATAGTGGCTGTATCAATTTACATTCCCACCAAGGGGGTTCCCTTTTCTCCACACCCTCTCCAACATATATTGTTTGTAGATTTTTTGATGATGGTCATTCTGACTGGTGTGAGGTGATACCTCATTGTAGTTTTGATCTGCATTTCTCTAATGATTAGTGATGTTGAGCATCCTTTCATGTGTTTGTTGGCAATCTGTATATCTTCTTTGGGGAAATGTCTTGGTCTTCTGTCCATTTTTGGATTGTGATTTTTTTTTGACTCAAACACAGATTTATTTGTACACCCATGTTCAGAGCAGCGTTATTCACAATAGCCAAAAGGTGGAAACAAACACAGTGTCTGTCAAAATATTAATGGATAAACCAATGTGGTACATTCGTCAAATGGAACAATATTCAGCCTTAAAAAGGAAGGAAATTTTGACACATAACATAGATGAACCTTGAAGACATTAAGACAAGTGAAATAAGCCAGTCACAAAAGGACAAATATTGTATGATTCTACTTAGATGAGGTAACTAGAGTAGTCAAATTCATAGAGACAGAAAATAGAATGGTGGTTGCAAAGGGCCGGAGAGGGAGGGGCAATGGGGAGTTAGTGTTTAATGGGTACAGTTTTACTTAGGAAAGAGGAAAAAGTTCTGGAGATGATGGTGGGAATGGCTGCATAACATGAATGTATTTAATGCCACTAATCTGTACATTTAAAAATGGTTAAAATGGTAAATTTCATTATGTATATTTTACCACACAAAAAATTCTTTAATAAAGTCTGAACAACACACTTATCTGAAAGATACTCATAACATGAAATACAGCTCCAAGAAATCTGACACTTACAAGAGTTGGTTTGTTTTCTGATTGTAAGAAAGCCCCTATAAACACAAGATTGCCTTTTTAGAACACTACAAACCTATAATGTCAACAACATGAAGTCTTAGTTCCTGTTGCAGGACCTTTAAGGTAGAAGGCAGAGCAGCTTGTGATTCTGGCATCTTCACATTTTGTTTCACATCATTTGCGAAGGATAACCAGAGTTTACCAAAGTCTTCAGTCGAGATTTTTAATGGCCCAATGAAATCTAATAGTGATAAGTTTACTGAAAATTTGAGCTGAACAGAATGAGTATCCATCACCTGATAATTTATAAAACCAGAAAGATTCCCTTCTGTAAAAGGTTTTTCCATCTGCACACTGTATTGAAAGTTTTTGGTGCTTTCTGCTTCTATTACAGGCAAGCAGTATCCAGGTTGCTCAGTGATCTTGAAATTTTCTGTAGGAGCAATTTCTAAGTTAGCACTTTTCAGTTCTGAAACACTCTTATTAAAAACTGACCAGACCATCAACAAACACTCATCTTTCCAAATTTTGTAAGAAGACACTGATATGGTTTCATTATTACAGACCTCCATAAGATCTGAATGCATGTGTTCAGTAGTTTCTTCCAGCAAAGAAGCAGCTAAAGAGATTTCATTGGCAACTGAGGCTGCAGTGGACTGAGGAGTGTGAAAAACTTCCATGTTGTTACCAGCAAACAAAGAGGGTGTAGACAGCCTGCAATTTGAGATTTTCTCAACCAAGGGCAGTTCTGTGAGTGACTCAGAATCTAAAAGTTCTGAATTAAGAGAACATTTCTTTACTTCTTTGTCTCCTCTATCCTGCAAATGATCCAAATAATAGTCTTCTTCATAAGTCACATTTGATGAAGAACTAAAGGAAGAACGGGTCATATTTTGAGCAGTGGTTGTTTGCCCACTTTTGGTTTCCTTGACTTTTGATTTCCTTCTGAACTTGTGAGAAAGGGTATCTACTTTTCCTAGCAAATTGATTGTACTTTCTGATCCTAGTCCAACAAATAGTGATGATGCCAGCAGCTGCTTTTCTTTCTTTTCTTTAGATTGGGTAAGGGCTTGAGATTGATCGGTTTTTGTTATACTTTGATCTACATTTTCCATTATTATATTCACTTGAGGGACTGGCAGAGCTTCTGTTTCATCACCAGTTTTGCTTTCCTTCTTGGGAAGATAGCCCTCTTTCCCCCACAATTTCTTTACACCTTCAGCTTCAAGCTATTTGTCTCTTTTAGCCTGGTCTCTTTACTATTCCCAGATATATCTGAACCAAGAGAAATGCCAGCAGGAGACTGTCGTCCAGAGAAGCCAGATGAAGAAAAGGAGAGCCCTTATGGTTCAAAACTGAGGACTTTTTCCTGAGAAAGCTTTTCCTCCTGCCATTGGTGGTGAGGTTTGTAAGTGCTGCCCCCTGACTTAGTTCTTCAGCCACAAAACCATCCAGAAAAGATAACGAAGCATCTACCACCATGTCTTCACAACTCTTATCAACTGGAAGCAAGCCTTTCATAAATTTCACGTTCTCATGCAAATGTTTTAATTCAAATGCATGCTGTCTCAAACAAATATCCAAAGATGTGGTAAATTCCTGGCTTAATCTCTCAACTATATTAGAAGAGTGTACTTGAGGTGTCAACTTGGTCACAGCAGCAATTATCCAGGCTTTTGTTTCTGAAGGAATGGAGTCACTCCTAAGTAACTTGTAGAGCTTGGTTATAACTTCCTCTGGCGTTTCCTTATCTAAGAGGTAGGAATACTCCCCTAAAACCCAACTCATAACTTGAAGAAA
Organism: Mesoplodon densirostris; assembly: GCF_025265405.1. Taxonomy (NCBI): domain Eukaryota; kingdom Metazoa; phylum Chordata; class Mammalia; order Artiodactyla; family Ziphiidae; genus Mesoplodon; species Mesoplodon densirostris. The sequence continues at coordinate 105,925,584 of NC_082668.1, read as the reverse complement.
TCTCTGTGGGTAGAACACATTTTCCACATCTAGTAAAGTGAAATAAGACTGAACTGCATAGAGTCTTAATTGTTGATTTTCTGTTTCATCATCAAAACCTTCTACTAGCAGTCTCAGAAAGTTATTGGGAATATCAGGATGCATAACATCTCCCGCCCACTGAAAATACAGCATTCATTGTCTGAATAAACCACGCATTATCAGGAGCATATTTCTCACCAGCTCAGCTATTTTGCCAACTAAATTGACAATAATATATTCTTCTTTGCTCTGAAGTAAATATTCAAGCATTTTCTGGACAATCACTGTTATATTCTGTGCATTAGTAATTATGTAAAGAAGTTCCAGAGTCTCTCTTTTAATAATAGGATCAGGATGGTCTAAGCATTCAATTATTTTCATCTGGTATTGAAGCGCCAGAGTGGGATCCTGTTGGATAACATAGGTAAGAGCCTTCAATCCTAAATAATTGAGATTTATTTTAGGTGACAAAACAAATTTTCCAATGCACTTGGCAGCCTTCTCAAGTAATTCTGATTTAGGATAAATAGAATAGACTGTATGTACACATTCAAACAGAATAGCATATGTGACATTGTGATTTAACTCAGCTCTTCGTAAGGATTCATCGAGAGCATCATACATTAATTCACTTGTCCTTTGATCATCTTTTCCTAGAAGTCCTAGTATTCTCAACAGCTGAATTTGTAACCATGGTGCTGGTACACTGCAGTAATTAAAATCTACGGGGAGTTTTCCTCCAACCACTTGCTTCAAAATTGTTACAAAACTCCCAGTCAAGTCTTTATATGCAGATGAATTCTCCTTAATCATCCTAAGGTATATGTGCAAGGAAGCAGCCATGACCCCAACATCTCTGTCACAAAGTGCTTTCCGAAACTTAATATGGATATGTTGTACTTGATTAAGAGCGATGAGATAGAATTTAAATGCTAGGTCAGCTTTTCTTCATATAATCTCCTTAGAATGTTAAAGTTTATCTTCTATTAATGGAAGAACAGCTGGAATCATTTCTCGAGGGAAAATCTGACTGACGATAGTAAGTGCCATACATACTTCTACTAGGTTAGTGTTCTGCAAGTCCTTTACAACTGTATTCACAAGGAGAATCAACAGTTCATGACTTTCATGTAGAAATAAAGAAACAGTCAAATAACCTACTCTATTTTCTAAAAGGTTTCCGTGTTGTACCAACTTGATTGCATGTATGTAACCAAAGGAAGCATCATATCCAAGCATTTCACAATATATAAGTCTCACCATATATTCCTTCATCATTTTCAGAGTTGTAGTAGGAGCAGAAACAGTTGCTTTCAGATTATTCAGTTCCTGCTGGATTAATTTCTCTTCCTCATGCTTGGAGGTGAGTGCGGTGATGCCGCGGACCAGGCTGCCCAGTCAGGAGGAGAAGGACACCTTGGCGGCCGCGGGCCCGCTAGCTGACTGGTTCTTCAAGAAGAGTCCCGGCAGCACCGTTAGCATCTTCTCCACAATGTCGCTCATCGCTGCCGCTGCCACCTGTGCTCCGGTTGCCGCCTGGCCTCATGCCCAGGCCCTGCTCCGTCACCTCCCCTGATTGTTTTTTTCATATTAAGCTGCATGAGCTTCTTGGAAAGTTTGGAGATTAATCCTTTGTCAGTTGCTTCATTTGTAAATATTTTCTCCCATTTTTTTTCTTGAAAGTTTGAAAGTGAAAATTTAATAGTCAAGAATTCTGGTATTTCAATAAAATCTGAGAAAAATATACATTTTAAATGTTTATACAGTGCTCATAGCTACCTTTAACTCCCATATTATCTCTATTTGTTTTATAAGTGGCAAAATTTTATAAAGACAATAACTCTGTAGTAATAAAAATCTGGTTTGAAACACTGCTCCTCCCCTTACTTAGTTCTGCTCAGTTAGAAAGACTATTTACTTGTCTTAGAGTTTGTTTCCTTATATATAAAACAAGGTTGTAATACCCATTTTAAAGACCTGTTTTGAGGATCAAATGAAATAACATATTTAAAACACCTGGCACACAATACATGCTAAATAAGTGTTAGTTTCCCTATTCTGCCTTCACCGCAGAATAACATTTTTTCTTAAATCACTTCCAAAGTGGAATAAATAGATAATGGATGACCCTGCATGTCTCTGGGTATTTCATTAGTCCTTGACATTGTCATGTCCTCTTATCAGTATGTTGACTTGCCCAGAGTTAGGCTTCAAACAGTGATTGAGTTCATTGGAATCCATCCTCTAATCTTCTTTCCTTGATCACAGCTTAATGACATTTTCTAGGTATCAGCCCACTCGATTTGCCCTGAAACTGCTTGTTTTACAATACTCAAACAGCTTCACTCACTGCTCTTTAACCAAAGATACGTTGAGTATTTTTTTAAATTTAATTTTACTTATTTTTTATACCGCAGGTTCTTAATATTCATAAATTTTATACACATCAGTGTACACATGTCAATCCCAATCGCCCAACTCATCAAACCACCACCACACTCCCCTGCAGATTTCCCTGCTTGGTGGCCATACGTTTGTTCTCTACAGCTGTGTCTCAATTTCTGTCCAGCAAACTGGTTCATCTGTACAATTTTTCAAGGTTCCACATATATGCGTTAATATATGATATTTGTTTTTCTCTTTCTGACTTACTTCACTCTGGATGACAGTCTCTAGATCCATAAACGTCTCAACAAATGACCCAATATCGTTCCTTTTTATGGTTGAGTAATATTCCACTGTATATATGTACCATATCTTCTTTATCCATTAATCGGTAGATGGACACTAAGGTTGCTTCCATGACCTGGCTATTGTAAATAGTGCTGCAAGGAACATTGGGGTGTATGTGTCTTTTTGAATTATGGTTTTCTCTGGGTATATGCCCAGTAGTGGGTTTGCTGGATCATATGGTAATTCTATTTTTAGTTTTTTGAGGAACCTTCATACTGTTCTCCATAGTGTCTGTATCAATTTACATTCCCACCAACAGTGCAAGAGGGTTCCCTTTCTTCCACACCCTCTCCAGCATTTGTTGTTTGTAGAATTTCTGATGATGCCCATTCTGACTGGTGTGACGTGATACCTCATTGTAGTTTTGATTTGCATTTCTCTATAATTAGTGATGTTGAGCAGCTTTTCAATTGTTTCTTGGTCATTTGTATGTCTTCTTTGGAGAAATGTCTATTTAGGAGTTCTGCCCATTTTTGGATTGGGTTGTTTGTTTTTTTAATATTGAGGTGCATGAGCTGTTTATATATTTTGGAGATTAATCCTTTGTCCTGTGATTCATTTGCAAATATTTTCTCCCTTTCTCAGGGTTGTCTTCTTGCCTTGTTTATGGTTTCCTTTGTTGTGCAAAAGCTTTGAAGTTTCATTAAGTCCCATTTGTTTATTTTTGTTTTTATTTCCATTACTCTAGGAGGTGGATCAAAAAAGATCTTGATGTAATTTATGCCAAAGAGTGTTCTTTCCATGTTTTCCTCCAAGAATTTTATAGTGTCCAGTCATACATTTAGGTCTTTAAACTATTTTGAGTTTATCTTTGTGTACAGTGTTAGGGAGTGTTCAAATTTCATTCTTTTAAATGTAGCTGTCCTGTTTTCCCAGCACCACTTATTGAAGAGGCTGTCTTTTCTCCATTGTATATCCTTGCCTCATTTGTCATAGATTAGTTCACCATAGGTGCATGACCTTATCTCTGGGCTTTCTATCTTGTTCCATTTTTTTCTGTTTTTGTGCCAGTACCATATTGTCTTGATTACTGTAGCTTTGTAGTATAGTCTGAAGTCAGGGAGTCTGATTCCTCTAGCTCCGTTTTTTTTTTTTTTTCCCTCAAGACTGCTTTGGCTATTTGGGTTCTTTTGTGTCTCCATACAGATTTTAAGGCTTTTTGTTCTAGCTCTGTAAAAATTGCCATTGATAATTTGATAGGAATTGCATTGAATCTGTAGATTGCTTTGGGTAGTAGATTCATTTTCACAACATTGATTCTTCCAATCCAAGAACATGGTATATCTCTCCAACTGTTGGTATCATCTTTAATTTCCTTCATCAGTGTCTTATAGTTTTCTGGATACAGGTCTTTTGTCTCCCTAGGAAGGTTTATTCCTAGGTATTTTATTCTTTTTGTTGCATTGGTAAATGGGAGAGTTTCCTTAATTTCTCTTTCAGATTTTTCATCATTAGTGTATAGGAATGCAAGAAATTTCTGTGAAATAATTTTGTATACTGCAACTTTACCAAATTCATTGATTAGCTCTAGTAGTTTTCTGGTGGCATCTTTAGGATTCTCTAGGTATAATATCATACCATATGCAAACAGTGACAGTTTTAATTCTTCTTTTCCAATCTGTATTATGTTATTTCTTTTTCTT